>NC_136484.1:79545740-79575741 GCF_053919585.1 Euprymna scolopes
TAACTGCTAATATCTGAAGATTTTTAGTTTAAGATGAGGAGGAGGGAATAAATATTTATTTTTTAATTTAATTAATTTTTTGTTGTCTTTTAAGGGGGAATGAATATTTATTTTTTAATATAGGGTACAATTTTTTTTAAGGGGGAATGAATATTTATCTTTTTCTATATCGTACAATTTTTTTTTAAGGGGGAATGAATATTTATTTTTTAATATAGCGTACAATTTTTTTTAAGGGGGAATGGATATTTATTTTTTAATATAGCATACAATTTTTTTTTTAACTGCTAATATCTGAAAATTTTTAGTTTAAAATGAAGAGGGGGGATAAATATTTATTTTTTAATCCATTCACTACACCACGGACCTCATTTGATTCTTGATCACCATCTTGGTTACTGATCTGAACTATGCCGCCATCTTTGTTCAACACACTGTCTCAAAACTTAACAGGTTATGCGCCCAGCCATCGTCTTTTCTTTGACGGATCGGAATCTAAATTCGAATTGTGGTGAGTAAAATTTTTGGAATATCTAAGGATTCGAAAACTACACAAAGTCATACAATCTCCAACAGAGAATCCAAATGACCCTGAATTTCTCGAAAAGAATGCGACTGTTTTTGCAGAACTGATTCAATGTTTAGACGATAGAAGTCTGTCTCTGATTATAAGAGATGCATTGGATGATGGACGAAAAGCATTGAACATATTACAAGAACATTATTTATCAAAAGGGAAACCGAAAATTATATCCCTATATACAGAACTAACGTCTCTGAAACGTAACGAGGATGAAACGATCGCCGACTACGTTATAAGGGCAGAAACAACCGCCAATGCCTTACAACTCTCAGGTGAAATAATAAGCGATAGCTTGTTGATATCAATGACCCTCAAGGGACTTCCAGCCAATTTTAAACCATTTACAACTGTTATAACTCAGAAAGACAAACCCATAAATTTCAGTGAATTTAAAGTGGCATTGCGCAGTTACGAAGAGACTAATCATATGCTTGTGGACAATAATAACTCTAGCAATATTATGAAGTTCAAAAATGCTTCTCGAAAGCAGACACGACCAAATTACGCACCTCACCGCAATGTATTCTCCAAAAGTAATTTTCCCGAGAAAAAGAATCTGCTGTAATTGTGGACAACCCAACCACAAAAGTTTCCAATGTCGATATAAACGCTCTAAAATGGACTCCGTTAAAAACGTTGAAAACTTTGAGGAAGAACATACATTTCTATTCACATGTAACTTTGACAATACCACAAACCGTAAAAATCTCCTTGTAGACTGTGGTGCTACAGCGCACGTTATCACCAAGGAATCTGATTTTATTAATTTTGATTCAAACTTTAATCCTCAAAGTCATTTTGTCGAACTTGCCGACGGTAGTCAAATAAATGATATAGTCTTGAAAAGAGGCGATGCTAAAATATATCTAAAAAATAATAAAGGCGAAATCTGTAACTGTATTCTAAAAAATGCTCTGTTCATACCTACATTTAAACAAGACATATTTTCTGTGCAGGCTGCAATTAAACAAGGCGCGAATATACAATTTGGCCAAAATAAATCAAAATTGATATACCCCAATGGAACTGTATTTGAAATTAAAGAAAATGGCCGACTATATTATTTAAAAAGTATGGTTCCCTCAAAAACTGCCTGTCACGACTTGGAAACCTGGCATAAAATTCTAGGACACTGCGATACAGCTGATATTAAAAAAATACCAAATGTAGTCGAAGGCATGAAAATAATACCTTCAGCTGATCTCCCAAATTGTGATGTGTGTGCACAGGGGAAAATGACAAAAGATATAAGCCGAACGCCAAACAAAAAAGCTACGAAAATTCTCTCACTTGTGCATTGTGACTTAGCAGGTCCGATCATCCCGATGGGGAGAAACAATCTAATGTACATTTTGAACTTTATTGATAATGTTTTCGGTTTAATTATGGTTTATTTTCTAAAAAACAAATCCGACATTATCCTCGCCACTAAGAAATATTTAGCTGATATTGGCCCATACGGTTTTGTAAAATGTATTTGCTCAGACAATGGGACTGAATTTACTAGTAAAGGCTGAACTTCTATTAATTAACCACCGTATTAAACACGAAAAATCAGTGCCATATTCCCCCTTCCAAAATGGCACTGCTAAAAGGGCATGGTGAACCCTTTTTGAGATGACAAGATGCCTACTTATCGAATCGAAATTAGCGCATAGTTTATGGATGTACGCTTTAATGGCAGCAGCATATATCAGAAATAGATCGTTCAATAAGAGGCTAGGAAAAACGCTGTATGAAGCGTTTTGCGGTGTAAAACCTAAAATGAACAGAATGCATCTATTTGGTTCTGATTGTTTTGCATTTATAGAAAACACCAGTAAACTAAATACTAAAGCGAAAAAGGTACTTTCGTAGGTTATGATAAAAATAGTCCGGCATACTTAATCTACTTCCCAAACCAAAATGCCATAAAAAGGGTTAGATGTGTAAAATTCAATAATACATTAAATTTTAAAAATGGCGAACCAGTGGATGAAAAACGTGAAATATTACCTAGTATCTTAATCGATCACAATGAAAATATTAATAACGATGACAATTATAGTAGAACTTCTTACGAAAATATTAACCAGACACGTCAATACGCAATAAGGGAGCAAAAAAGGCCAGACTTCTTACAAATTGAAAAGATACAAGATTACGCTGTGGATTACTGTTATTTGTTGAACAGTGTACCGGAAAGTTATAATGGGAACAACTATGGTATCCGAATTGAAAGCTTTATCTGAAAATAACACATACGAAATAGTGGCAAAACCAACAGATAAAAATATAATTTCTTCACGCTGGGTTTTTTTCCAAAAAAAAATCACAGCTTCTGGCAGTGAAACTTTTAAAGCAAGATTTGTTGCAAAAGGTTTTTCACAAATTTCTGGAGTGGAATATTTTGCAACATTTTCACCAACGACAATTTTAACAACAATTAGAATTTTATTACAACTTGCCGCTCAATACAATTTAAAAATACATCAAATGGATGTAAAAAATACTTATTTAAATGCTCCGATTGACTGTGAAATCTACACTTACCCTCCAGAGGGATTTAAAATGAAAAATAAAAATTGGGTGTGGAAATTAGATAAATCGTTATATGGACTAAAACAAAGTGCACACAATTGGAATTTAACACTCCATAATTATTTAATAGAACAGGAATTCAAACAATGTCCCGTAGACGCGTGCATGTATACCAAACATGTAGGTAATAAATTGTTGATTTGGGTTTTTTGGGTTGACAATATATTACTCGCCTCAAACTGTGACAACACTTTAAAAGATGTTAAAAATGAATTAAATAAAAAATTTAAAATAGCCGATCTTGGACGACTGTCATGGTTCCTTGGTATAAAATTTACCTGTGAAAATGAAACTATAACTATGAACCAATCACGATACATTGAAAAAATTCTACTCAAGTTCGGAATGCAAGATTGTAGCCGCGTTCAACTCCCGTCAAAATGGACATAAATAAAAATATAGGGACCGAAACAAAATAATAATAATCAATAATCAAATATACAGGGAAATTGTAGGGAGCCTCATCTACTTGATGACTGTAACAAGGTCTGACATGTTACACTAGCTATCTCAAAACTTATCGAAACCGACAATTAAAGACCTTAATTGTTCAAAACAAATCCTTTGTTACCTAAAAGGAACCAAGGAACAATCTTTAATATTTAAAAAGTCTATATATCCTCTAAATTTAGAAGGCTTTTCGGATTCAGATTGGGGTAACTCTGAGGATAGAAAAAGTATAACGGGGTATTGTTTTAGATTGTCAAAGACTGGACCTATGATCTCTTGGAAAACTAAAAAGCAACAAATTGTTGCCCTTTCTACTTGTGAAGAACTCATTCCGTACAGGAGGCAATTTTTCTGAACACCCTTCTAAAATCTATTTTAAAACCAGATCTAAGTAAAAAAACCTATAGTAATTCATTGTGATAATCAGAGCACTATCTTATTAGCAAATAATTCTATGATTCATCAAAGGTCGAAGCATATTGATATCAGATATCATTTTATAAGGGATGAAATAAGGAAAAAATCTATTACTCTTACTTATGTGACATCTGAAAATAATATAGCCGACATTTTCACTAAACCTATAAAAAGAATAAAATCAAGACATTTTATAACCAAACTTTTTGGAATCTAATTATGAATAAATCTCTTTTCAGAAACCCAAAAAGAGAAGCATGAACAGTCCAAATCACACCAAAATAAAAAAAAAAAAATTGTAAATTGTCCCGGGCACGACGTTAAACTGCGACCATTTCTACCTTACTAACCAAATTAACCAACTAATACCTAACATAATGTTTCCAGGTTTTGTAAAAAGAAAAAAAAAAAAAAAGTAACTTGTTAAAACCTTTTCTTTATAAATTTCCTATTTGTCAAATAATTTTTTTTGCATCTTTTTTTTGGCAAACACTATTGAAAAAAAAAATATATATGTACATTTGTCAATTTTTGTGCATATGTTTATATGTATTTGAAAAGTATTCTATTTGTATGTTTATATATATTTGAAAAGTGTTTATTTTTATGTATCAAAAAACAAAATAAAAAAAACTCAATATCATAAAAAAATGGCTTCTTTTTGCACACATTATAACAATATATTAATACTTCTTTTTGACCAATGAGAATAAAGACAAATTCCCCCAAAACCAGAAGAAGAAAAAAAATAATTGTTTTTTTTTTTGTTGTTTTGTTTTTACAAAAACAAAACAACAAAAAAAAAAACAATTATTTTATTGGTTTAGTTTTCTTTGTTTATTTATTTGTTTATTTTTATTTATTTTTCTTTCCTTTTCTCAAGTCAAACCAAAATTGAATCCGAAAGAATTTTTCCATTATATCAAAAAAGGGGGTGTGTAAATCGTTTTTGACTTCTAATGGGGGTAGTTATTTATTTGCTGTCCACCTCGGCAAAATGTGGCACAAGGCCGGAAAGTGGGGATCCAGCAGGCTCCCCTAAAGGAGGGGCACTCCTTCAATTGTAAAAATTGCCTGAGTAACCCCGTCGGCATTCCCCGGTAGGAGCGCCTCAGGCAGTAAGTAATGAACTTACTCCACCGGAAAGCCCAGTGGCAAGGCCTGGGAGGGTGGACCTCCTAGGTATTACCCAGACGGCGTACCTCAGTCTGACAGGTGCTGGGCCGGTTCCCGGCCCCTCACCTGTCAGGTGAGTGTCAAGTGATGAATCCTTGACAAGTACTACTACCCTGTCTCCCTGCAGCCGAAGCCGCTAGGAGACATTCCCCATCACGAGTAATGGGGGTATGAGACGAATGGATTTGCTAATCATTTTTATAAGCACCGACTGTGCTAAACAACCAATGAAAACATTTTAAAATGATAAAAATTGTCGAATTTTGGATTCAATCAGTTCGCCATTAACTACGCCACGAACTGCATTTGATTCTTGGCCTCCATCTTGGTTACTGATCTGAACTACGCCGCCATCTTTGTTCAACACAATATCTCAAAACTTAACAGGTTAACTAATTGTTGTTTTGAAATACATTATATAATCTCGAAAGCTTTTGTGTAACGAAAAAATTTGGTACAGTGAAAAAGTGGAAATTAAGAGAATTTCGAAAACAATTTTTTTTCGTAAAATTTCTTTCATTGAAGATAAAAGTCAAAACAAATATTTTACCCATGAATTAAACATGCACCATAAAATTAATAACAATCAATTTCAGGAGTTATTTTGTACATTAAAAATATAAAGAAAAAGTAAGTCATGATTAATTCAACAAAAATTAGCATTACAACTTGATTTTTTTCTTTTTAGATAATTATTTTATCAACTTGCATGAAACGAGCTATGTAAAAGATGCTTAAAACCATTTGAATTATGCAAATACCATCAGTAGTTTAAAAGTTATGAGAAAATTTTGCTTTAGAAAAAGTGGGCTAAATTGTGGATCTCAACATTTCAAGAAATTCGGTAATTTCGCCACCATTTATTTATTGTTCAAGCTATTCTCATGAAACTTGGCACTCTTATGTAAAATTGTGTGCTCTTTCTGATTATGCAGTCAAATTTGATGTATCTTTTTACAATAAGCCATGAATTATAAATTCAGATGTACAAATTTCAATTTTTTTTTAAACTGGTGCATGGTATCATACAGTGGGTGTCTATTCATGAACAAAACTAAGTATTATAGTGATATTTAAATATAGCTTTATTGGGAGCAGGCATTTTCCTGCCTCCTCACCAAAATAGAGCTTAATCTGGGGTGTAGCCATTGAATGCCTAAAGAGCATTCATGGCCGATATTTACTACTCCCCTAAAAAAAAAGAAAAAAATGAGTAGATATGAATTAATCTCAGAAATAAATCGAAGAAAATTTTTCACATAGATTTTGGATTTCTATAAAAGATGGAAATTCCCATAGTCGACCACAACTTATGCATTTTGGGATCAGCCCAATTTTTTGTAAATCCTCTCTATCTCTATTTTCTGAGATGCAACCATAAATCATACTCTACATGAATACTCAATGTGGCTTTCACAGTACCAGGATACCAGGAATCCTGATAAACAACTATATATTCATCAGTTAATGGTAACTTTCGTTATTTCTATTCTGTTGTTTTACTGAAAATTCAACTATGTAAACAAAGAAATAAAACCGTAATTTTTAACCTTGTTTCCACCTTAACATTTAAACGGATTACTTTTATAAGTTTTAGGTCATGCCGAAAATGAATATTGCATTTAAATTTTCTGCAAATAAGTAGTTTTCCATATATTAAGCAATGTCATTTCTTATGTTGTCGCTGGTGGCCATCTTGGTACGTCCAAGCGTGCAAACCTAACCCCGAGAAACTATGCTCAAACGCATGTACCAAGATGGCCATCAACAATAACATAAAAAATGACCATGCTTTATTACCGGAAAGCTACTTATTTGTAGAAATTTAAATGCGATATTCGTATTCAGCATACCCAAAAACCTTAAAAGATAGTCATTTTAAAGAAAAATGTTAAGGTGGAAACAAGATAAAAATTTACAAAATGCATCACAATGAAATTCTTTATTGAACCACTAGGTGTGTCAGAAACCGACCTTACGAATGCATGAAAAAATATTGAATAATTTGACCTCCTATCTTTCCAAACTTATAACTACTTGAAAAAATGTAATTCAAAGCCTAATTTTTTTTTCAATTAAAGGAGCGAAGACCAAATTAAAAAAAAAATAACAGGTTTAATAGCAAATTATGCAATATTTGTTTTTTTAAATCAGTTTTCTTTAAAAAAGATTTGAAGAAAATCAACAAAATTTTACTTACATCGATTATAAAAAATAGATATAAATTCCAAAAAATCACTTACCTATAAAAATTACTAATCAATGTGTAGTTCCATTCTTCATTGTTAAGAATTTATCCATATTTATATTTTAAAATCCATTTATATTTTAAATAAAAGAATTTTTTAAACGCCTATTTGAAAAATGCGCCATGACAAAAGTATTTTACGTTTTTATCCAAAACCGGAAGTAGTTTTTTTTTTTGTTTTGAACTACGGATGGACATGAGTGATATAAATGTGGGAGTGCCTCAGAGGTCTATCCTTGGACCTCTATTGTTCCTAATATTTATTAATGACCTCCCCGAGAAAACTGCCTCTGAGATGGGTATATATACTGATGACACCACACTCTATAACAGGCATGACAGGAAAACAAATGAACACATAACTAAAGAAATGGCAAAAACACTAGAGGATGACCTCCAATCTGTAGTGGAATGGGGACATAAATGGATGGTCACATTCAATGCTGCCAAGACTAAACTGGTTTCCTTCAATAATTACAAGAAACCTTCTCTGCCACCAATAGCAATAGCCAGTGACTCCCTGTCTGAGAGTACATCTTTCAAACTGCTTGGCCTAACGTTCACAGGAAACATGAGTTGGAACAATTATATTGAAAACATTGCCAGGGCCGTGCTAGAAAACTACTGACACCTGAAAGTATCCTGTACCTCTATAAGGCCACCATTCGCCCATGTATGGAGTATTGTTGTCACATTTGGGCTGGTGCATCTGCTGCTAGTCTCTCACGCCTAGACAAGGTTCAAAAGAGAGTCGCCAATCTGATAGGCCCTGAACTGGCATCTAAGCTTCAGCCTCTGTCCCATCGACAAAATGTTGCATCCCTCTGCCTGTTCTACAAGTATTTTAATGGTGAATGCTCTGACGAACTGCAGACACTTATGCCCCATGACGTAGACACCCTCGACAAACCCGACAGGCAGCTAAATCCCACCCCCACACAGTAGAGATCCCTAGATGTAAAAGATCTTTCTACTCCAGTAGTTTCTTCCCCAGAACCGCTAGACTCTGGAATTCCATTCCAGGTCCCTTCTTCCCTAACTGTACTGACATGCAGAAGTTCAAGTGTAATGTGAACCGACATCTTGCTACCCAAATCCCAACATAGTACCCCAGTAGTTGCTGCCCCTGATAGTAGCCCCCTACACCAAAGTGGCAATTTGCCTTGTTTGGGGTGAAAATGTAAAAAAAAAAAAAAAAAAAAAAAAAGTAAAAACCACACTTCGCATTAGTTGTCTAGCCTTATCTGTGAAAAATATGTGTTCCCATAGTTTAAAAATAGTCAAATTTTACTTATAAGATTTTGCCTGTAAAAAAAAGACACTCATGGAATTTTTTTTTCTTCTTTTTTCAAAGAAATACATAAAGTTTTGATTTTTATATTTTCATTCTTTTTTCTCAAGTGAAAATTTTTTTTAAATATCTAAAAAAAGAAAACATTGAATGAAATACGAAAAAATTGTCATCATCCATTACTTACTGGACAATATAAGCAGAACATAGGCTTCCAATTAAAAAAAAAATCAACGTGGTTTTTAAAAAAAAAAGGTTTTACACTTTGGACTTTATAGGTAAATTTCCAAAAAACACTTCTTTTGTTTTAATTTACAAATTATTTATTGATCTTTTATCTTCAATTTGTGATATATAAAACTTTGGTACATAAATTAATTATTAAAATTTTAAGACATTTCAAAATGGGGGGGGGTGAATTTACAAAAAAAAACGTTTGTCTAAAATATTATATTCAGTTTATTGGAAAGAGCATAAAATTTCACATTGACCCTGAAAATATTGTAAAAATATAACCAATGGAAAAATTTTCATAGATTTTTAAAGTTTATAAATAAAAAATAATTAACTCGTAAAATTCAATTGATTTCATTACGTAAAAAAAATGGCTGCATGAACGCATGCCGGCACTTCGTAAACACTTTTTAAAAAAATAAAAAATAATAATTCTATTATTTTTTAAACAACTTTAATAGTTTATTTTGGAAGTATATTCCATAAAGAAAATACACAACCCACTTTTAAAAGAGAAATTACGAGATTTTATATTTTATTCAGTTTTGTGTGAGGGGTGCCAAAAATTCCCCCAAAATTCTGGTACACCTATCGAACCACCTAATTATATTATTATTAAACTCAGGTTTGTTTTACAGATTCAAAAAAATGGTCTTGACAATGAGTTAAAAATAAATTCAAGTTTCACAATATATTTTATTTAATTGTTAGGTGAAAGTACAGAATAGTTAACAAAACCCCCTTCCTTCCCCATGTTAAGAATGGGTTTCTAAATAATAATGTTATTATTTCAGCATGGTAGCATAAATGCACAAGTACCTTTTATTTGTTATATATTTGTTATATATTTGTTTTTGCGTTTTTTTACCACTAAAAAGCAAACGCAAATACTTAGTACATTTTGTTGTTTTTTAACGCTTTTAGTGCATGTGTACTGAAAGCATCAAAAACAACAAAATAGTATTGTTTGGAAATCAAATTTGAAAAACTTGATTGACAAACTCAGAATAAAAAATTAAACCTTTTTTCTGCTTTCGTTTTGGAAGCAGAAAAAACAGTTTTCTATTTTTAAGCGAATACAAACTCGTTAATATGCTGACAGCGATGGTTAGCGCATAGCGAGCCGTTTCCCTTTAAGCAGATTTGAATTCCTATAAAAGACTAGCGAGGGGTACCCGGCGTTGCCCGGTTGTTTGTAGGTGTGTGTGAAAAAAACCCGAAATGTGAAAAAAAAAACAGGTGCCCGTGAAAAAAAAACGAAGCCTTGACACGCAGTTGGAAAATAGTAAAGTGTGAAAAAAAAAACAAGTGCGCGTTTTTGATTGACGTGACAGCGATAGGTATTCAACAGTTAGCATTTTGTGTGGGACAGTTTTTAATGAGGTCAATAAATTTGTTTGTTTGTTTTTAAAAACTCGCTCCCTGTTTATTAGGGGGAACGTCTCGTCTCGAAATGAAAGCTACCGTCTGATATGACGAAGTCGACATTGACCAAACGTTACTTAGCTCTCTAGAGACCGCTGGCTTTCGGCCAGTGGGTATTTATTTATTCCCCCACCGAGCAAATTAGGCACAAGGCCAATTTTTAATGTGAGGAGTGAAGGGAGGGGGAGGGAAAGGGGGGACCAGCTCCCGAGAGGTGGGAAATGGGAGCTGGTTAAAGGTCAGGTATGTGGGGTTGCCCCCACATCTGGTCTTTGCTTGCAGTATCTGTCACAACAGATACTACACTTTGATCTTGTCGCCTGGGCCCCGGAGGGCGCGCGTCAGTGTTTATTTATTTGCTTCCCCACTGAACAAATTAGGCACAAGGCCGTTTTTTAATGTGGAGAGAGGGGGGAGGGGAAAAGGGGACCAGCTCCTGAGAGGTGGGAAATAGGAGCTGGATAGTCACCGTTGGTATGAAGGGTCACCCCCACATTGACCAAGGTTAGATATGTGGGGTTACCCCCACATATGGTCTTTGATGGTCTTTGCTTGCAGCATCTGTCGGAACAGATACTACACTTTGATCTTGTCGCCCGGAGGGCGCGCGGCCAGTGGGTATTTATTTGCTCCCCCACCGAACAAATTAGGCACAAGGCCAATTTTTAATGTGAGGAGTGAAGGGAGGGGGAAGGGAAAAAGGGGACCAGCACCCGAGAATTGGGAAATGGGAGCTGGATAAGCACTGTTGGTATGAAGGGTTACCCCCACATATGGTCTGTGCTGGTCTTTGCTTGCAGCATCTGACAGAACAGATACTACACTTTGATCTTGACGCCCGTGCCGCCGAGGCGCGCGGGTCAGTGGATATTTATTTGCTTCCCCACTGAGCAAATTAGGCAGGAGGCCGTTTTTTAATGTGGAGATAGGGGGAAGGGGGAGGGAAAGGGGGATCCAGCTCCCGAGAGGTGGGAAGTGGGAGCTGGATTAGAAACTGTTGGTATGAAGGGTTGCCCCTTCAGTGACCAAGGTCAGATATGTGGGGTTACCCCCACATATGGTCTTTGCTAGTCATAGCTGGTCATAGCTTGCAACATCTGTCGGAACAGATACTACACTTTGATCTTGACGCCCGTGCCGCCGAGGCGCGCGGGCCAGTGGGTATTTATTTGCTCCCCCACCGAGCAAATTAGGCACAAGGCCAATTTTTAATGTGAGGAGTAAAGGGAGGGGGAAGGGAAAAAGGGGGACCAGCTCCCGAGAGGTGGGAAATGGGAGCTGGTTAAAGGTCAGGTATGTGGGGTTGCCCTCACATCTGGTCTTTGCTTGCAGTATCTGTAGGAACAAATACTACACCTTGATCTTGTCGCCCGGGCCTCGGAGGGCGCGCAGGCCAGTGATTACAGTCGAGTTTTGCTTTTTGTCTATACTGAAAACCGAATGTAACGCATGCCGATGCGGGAAATGTCGAATGATTAACGTTTGAAAGTCAATAAAATAGACAGGCGAGCTCCGTGGTTAAGTGTGAGATATTACAATTTATAGATGATATAAAAAGTTTTAAGAAGTTGAGAAGCGAGCGAGCGCTTCTCTGAAAGAAGCCTTTTGGGGACATCGAGGAAAAGCGTACATACATACATTTTTGCTTTTATATATATAGATAACATTTTAAAGAAATTTCCACACAATTAATAATTATCCAATATTTACATATTATACATGAAAATAATTCTAAAATTATTATCTATATGAAAATGGATGATATATATACCAATTTATCTTATCAATTTTGAAATATTCTTTGTCCACTTTGCTCGGTCGTAACTTTGCTTCCTGTGGTCGTAAAAATAAAAATAAAAATCCAGTAGAGATGGACTTCTCTGCTTATATAGCCTGTAAAATTTCAGCCATATCCAATTAAATTTAACCCCGCGCATATGTATCTAAACGTAACATATGAAATGTAAACATTGAAAAAACAGTTTCCCTTCTTGCTGCCGTCAGTTTTTAACGTTTTTTTTTTCATTTTTAACTTGGAGCATAAAAGAAAAATAAATTAGCATCATTGAAATGCTTATTCTATTCTCTGTTCATCAATGTAATTCTTTTAAAAATTGACCAACAAATAGAAAAGATATGACTTGTTGAAAAGGTATGTAATATTGCCGATGTCCACGAAAATACATCATATGCTTGTAATGCTACAAAAATACAATAACATCAAATTTCAAGGGGAATAACCTTTTTTGTTTATCTTTTGATATTCATTTTTTGTTTTATTTTCTCTTTATCTTCAATAATTCTTTAAAATTTAACATTTTTTTGCAGCTTCCATCGCTAACTGATTTTTTATTTCACTTTATTTCTAAATGAAATTTAAAAATAACTAAATCTTTGATTGAATTTTTAGCCTTTTATATTCAATTGTCTCAAATTATTCCTATTTATTTAACTTTTTAAAAAATATTTTAATAATAATGTTACTTTTTAAATTTAAATAAATGGGTTATTTCTATTTATATATATATATATAGATTATATACTTATCGTCCTTTAATGTTTATTCTTATTTAATGTCTTTACATCTTTATTTCTATATAAAAAAGTAAATTTTTAGTAATTGTTTATTTATACTGTTTAATAAAAGTTTTTTATTGAACTTTCGAAATTGCCTCTGCCTTAATGCTTTTTCTGACAACCTTTTCATTTTTATTTTTTGTTAGGGGTTGGGAAACATTTACCTATTTACGACTGATACCAGGCATCAGTGAATGTCGACCAAGCCCCTTTAGTTGAACGGCTCTGAGTGATTAGTTAGTTTGCAAAGTTAGGGTTCAAAGGATTTTTAAAAAAAGTTAAACTTTTTTCCATTTTTAACAAATTTTACATATTTTTTTTTGTTTTTATTATGCAAAGAAGTTCCAAAAGAAATGTTTAATTGCTTCATTCGCAAAATATTTTAATGAAATGTAAATTTCGAAAAGAAAAAAAAATTAAATTCACTTACAGCATTTATTTAACAGATAACAAAATGATTTTCTTTTGTAGTTTTCGAAAGATCTTAAGCGGAACCGTCAGTCAGCATAATATGTAGTTCTAACGTTTTTGTTTTTGGATGCTTCAAAAAAGCCGACTAACTGTCAAAGTTTTGCGAATTGATACCACGTGATCAGTTTCACTTTAGTTTTAAAAATATTTCCTGAAGCAGCCTTCGTTCAGAAAATAGAAAGTACATATATTGTTCTATTAAACTTTTTATTGTTTAAATAATTTGACTTTGCTTGTTTTATTTTAAAAAAAATATAAAGGTTGACAAGACATTTTTCATTTAATAATGACATTTTTCATTCATTTACAAATGGAAGAGTGTCGGTAAAAAAAAAAACTTTCCAAAAGATAAGCCCCCTCACCCTTTTTTAGTCACCAGTTGGAAAAACCACTGATTTTTAACATGATTTACTCGCAATGATAGCACTGTAAAATCTTTTTTCTCTAAGGGTCAAGTATTCATTAACTTTTTCATGGACTTTATGTAGTTAGGCTGTTTTATACATAAATAAACTTCGCTCACAAATGAAAACAATGTTACCTTGTGGCCCCTAAAGTTTCGCAACTGTGCAAAGAGATAGCTAATCATGGACCTCAAAGTTTCGAAACAAACAGACAGCGCCTATCTATGTGACAGAATAAGAAAAATCATTAAAATAAATAAAGATTACCTTTAAAGTAGTTAATAAAATCCTTGTATATCATATGAAATATGTTATGAAAAGTTCTATGACGTTTTTATCATAAATTTTTGACAGCATTAATCTCACTTCAAACAAACAGTTCAACTTAAAAATATAAGAGAATCATAATGAAAGAATCGTAAATCAAAGGTATTTTTTAACGATGCGATTCCAATTCCGATTCCACCCAAAATACACAATTCTTACGATTAACGATTCTGATTCCGATTAATCGTCCCACCACTAGTAAAAAACCTTCAAATTGTCCATATTTTTGTGCACTAAATCTTCTGAGAAAAAATGCAGATATCTATTGCCATCACAACTGCACCATATTTTGTCAAAATATTTCATTGTCAATTTCCCCCCTTTCTTCACTAAGAAACAAATGGTTACTTTGTTTTTCAGATAAAATCCTTCTATGTCTAATATTGTTTTATTAAAGACCTTATCTACTTGCTGAAATTGAATCTCTTTTGCTATGCTGTAAACTCTCATCTATCAGAAGAAGCCATTTTCCAGCAAAGGAACATACTGAAAAAGTATAATAAACTGTTCCAAACTCAGTGGCAGGATATTGTAATTGCTGTGAATGAAACAGATGTAAAATTCATTAACAAACAAAGGCAAAAAATGATTACATACAGAATGTTTGCAGAACCAATAGGCATGTAGATTTAAAATCCTAGAGATATCATCCCGTGTTCGTTAGAAGATGCCTCAGTCACTTTGCTTGATCTGCATAGTTGTAGCATTTTTCTTTTGCTGGTGAAATTTCATCTTCTGCCACTTTAAAATATACACTAAATATCTTTAGGAAACAGTGTAGAACTTAATTCATTTCATGGTACAGTTCATTTTGGTACTTCTGCAGTTTAAAGCCTGTTTTTCCATAAGTTTTGTTCAGCAACGTCTGGCGAACAATGAAACTGACGGATAATACTGAGCGAACAGAAGAAAGAAAGAAAATAAAGTAACCATAAGAATTTAATAAATTTTACTGTTTTATTTATTTTTTTATGGCAACTGTGTTTTTTTTCTATTGTTTTTTTTTGGGGGGGGGTAGAGGTTAATAAAAGTTTTGTTTCTTCAAATTAGTGAACTACTATATATATATATATATTTTTGTTTGTATATGGAAAGTTATTTTGGTATTTTCTTATGACCTGCCCAGTGTAGTATAAACACCCCTAACCTTCCCATGTTAAGAACAGCTTTCGAGGTTGGGGGTGTTTATTCTGAAAGCCGTTCTTAACATAGGAAGGTTGGGGGTGTTTATACTACGCTGGGGCAGGGCATAAAAAAAATATGAAAATACCTCTCCATTGCTAGCAGCCGATTTTCCTGATAAAATGTGAGGAATGTTTCCGGTGACTCACAAATAAATTCTGGCCTCAAATTATTTATTTTCCTTTTTTGTCAAAAGACTTGTTGCTTAAAGAAGCATAATGATACTCTTTCCTTTTTTTTCTTTCCCTTTTTAACTCTTTCTTTTCCTTTTTGTTTTCTTCCAATTTTTACCGTCTGCTCAATCGCATCTCTTTTTGCTTTTTTTTTAATCCGAGAGTTTCCGTCGTTCATCGAGCGTTGCTGAGTGAGATTCACAGAAAAATGGGCTTTAAACTGCAGAAGTATTAAAAAGTCTTTCTGTACCAGAAAATGTCCTCTTTTCATAATCAAATTTGTCCATGATTCCATGGAAGATGACCATTTTTTTTTTTTATTATTATTATAGGGAGGAATGGAAGTTCTATGGTAACATGCTGCTTTTATAAATAGTCTTTTGAGCAAGATGTCAATTATTTCTAGCTCATCATAGTTAATTCAAAATACTGATGAGGTGTCATGTATTACTTGAGATATGTCCAGACACGAAGGTATAAATTGAAGATTTTCTTGGATAGTGGGACCACTATGTGAACCAAGGCAAATATTGAACATGAGGTTAACAAAGAATTCACAGACATATAAAAAAAGAAATAAAATATGATGAGCACTTTTCTTGCTTTGAAAGCTGTTCATGATTTTTTCCTATTGTTTGATATTTTTTCTGTTTCTATTCAACTTTTTCTGGATATCTACGTAAATCTGCATTAGCAAAAGGCAGTTTTGTTTGGTTCAAAAACTGGATCAGAATCCTAGTTTTTTTTCAATTGTATCTAATTAATATTTCGTTTACTTTTTATTTCATGTAAAAATATAGTTTTGCTTTCCTTCTTGTAGCATTGTGTACCTATGCTGTCGGCTAAATGACAAGAAACTTGTGATCATCAAGCAGATTCCAGTGGAACAAATGACCAAAGATGAAAGACAAACGGCTTTGAATGAAGTGAAAGTTTTGTCTATGCTCAATAATCCTTTTATCATCAAATATTATGAAAACTTTCTCGAAGATAAAGCTCTCATGATAGTTATGGAATATGCTGAAGGTAAAGTTAACGTGTTTTAATACTCACTTTCAATTGCTTTCTCTTTCTGAGAAAATTTAACATTTTCATGATGTCACTCACATTTTACTTTCTGTTTGTCATTCTCTTGCTCATTACTATATATAAAACCCTAACCCAGACAACTTCCCCTCCATTTGTCCTTGAATGTTTCCAAGGACATTAAAATGGAAAATAATGATTTGCCACTAGCTGAAATACGCTTCATTACACACAGGTGTCTGCTGAAATGACAAACTATTTTCAAAGATAAATTGTTTCTTTTGCTTGATTCATTTGTTTTAATTTCAAAAATCAAAACGAAAAGCTGCAAACTGTTTTGTTTTAAAAGCAAACAAGTTTGCTTTGTTCTCCCATCTACATATTCTTGCTAATTGTGATAAAAAGCTGAAACAGAAGGCATGCTAAAATATACACATGAAAAAATAACATTTTATACATTAGTTTTCACTTAAGCTTAGTTTCCATATTTCCTTCTTTCATGTTGATTTTTAGATGGAAATTAAATCATATTCATGATTTATGTAACATGCAGGAAAACACTAATTAATAATGATTTACTCATGGATCATTAAAAGTATGAATAAAAAAAAACTTTTATACAAATCCATCTTTTCAAAAATAGTTATTAGATGATTGTCAATTAAAGAAATGGCTCTTTCTTTTATTTTCATGTAGAAACTGTGATTAAGTTTTGTCTGAAAATATTGAAATTTTGGACATTGAAGGTGGAAAATTATACATTCATTGGCTGTTGTGAAGGTTGATGGTTAATTAAACCTATTGACTTTTCGTTTGTCCCCAATGAGAAGGGATATGATATTTCAAAGTACTTTTTGACAGGCTGATAATAATTCTGGGCTTTTCATCTATGGCTATCATATATCTTTATGCAAAGATATATGATACACTGAAAAGCTTTCATTCTCAAACACTCAAGTCATTCACATATCATCTAGTACTATTGCAATTCATGTATGTCCGGTTTCAGAAAAAAACAAACTTAAGATTCATCTCTATATTCGGTTTTGGTGTGAACTTATTTAATTATTCACTTTGTCGCTTTCTTCACACATTTTTTGTTCCCTTCCTACTTCATTTTGCCCACTATTTTGTATTCATTTTGCTGATTAAAGCTTCTACTCCTCTTTTATGTATGACTAGCGAGGGGTACCCGGCGTTGCCCGGGTGTTTGTAGGGGTGTGTGATGTTAAATAAAAAATAAACCGGGGGGGGTAGGGTAGGATCGAAGCCGAACCCCTGAGGCGAAGTTTGAAAATAAAATCGGCCAGCCAGAAGTGAAAGATGTTTGAAAGTTGTCGAGCGTTACGACGACAACGATGACAATGTAAGCATTGTTATAAGCGAAGTAAGAAAAGAAAACGTTTTAATTAAGCGGGGGGGGGGGACAAAAAAAAATAACGTAAGGCAAACGAACGATTAAAACAGAAAAACGAACGTTACGTGAAAAATGGCTTAAATAATACAGGGTTCAATATTTAAATTTAAAAAATCGAAAAAAAAAAAAGACATCTCACACCACGATTCGAACCCAAAACGTTTAGATAATGAACCAAGGCCTTAACTACCTGCGCTAAAGCGGCGTATATAAAGTTTGTTCGGTTTATCAACTATTTAAAGTAAATCAGGTCACGACGTCATGACGTCATCTGACGCATGCGTTGTTGACTCTCCCTCC
This sequence comes from Euprymna scolopes, assembly GCF_053919585.1. Lineage (NCBI taxonomy): Eukaryota > Metazoa > Mollusca > Cephalopoda > Sepiida > Sepiolidae > Euprymna > Euprymna scolopes. The sequence goes on from NC_136484.1 coordinate 79,564,022, forward strand.
TGTCGATTTCGGGGTGAAAAAGTTAACGTTTTTCTCGTTTTCTGTCTAGACATCTCTCTCTCTCTCTGTTTGCGTCTCTCTCTCTCTCTCTCTCTCTCTCACTCACTTCGTCTTCCTTACTCTAAAGACTGGAAAATGGTGTCTGGCTGTTTTTATTTTTAAAAACTTCGTTCGTTAATATTTTTTGTAAACATATTTTTTTTTTTTACTTCACATGTTTCGCTTGTTATTTTTCGTTTAACTATCATATCTACCTATTTTGAATGTGGTAATAACTTTGGTAACGTTGCCATAGCGTAGACGTTCATAGTTTAGCTTTAATTAATTTTTTTTTTACCGATAACAACATTTTTAAATTGTAAATTCAAACCGCCATTAGAGGTTCCTGACATCAAGATCACGTGACATGACTCAGCGGGTTTTAAATACAAGTTGACCCAAAATAAACGGCCGTGTGTATACTTTATGTAGAAGAGTTGGCGGCTGTATTTTTTGGGGCAGTTATAAATCGATTTAAAAGTATGTAATGTTTAACATTAAAATGTCACTTTTTTTGGCCCCCGCCCTGCAGAAAATCGATCAGTCGATGCACTTCTGATGGTCACTTTGGGCCAATTTTTCAATATTTGTCGTCTGGAAGGTGGGCTTTCATATGAGACCAAGTTTGTGAATTTTTGTTGTGTCTGTCAAAAGTTTTTAGCAGACACACAAACATACATGCATACACACAAACATACATACACACATTTTCGCTTTTATATATATAGATTTCTTCTGTTTTTTTGTTAGTCTTTCTAACAAAATTATTTTGAGCAACATCACTATTTCATCCTTCAATTTGATTTCTTTTTCTCTGAACCTGTATCCTCTCTCTCTCATATATGTATATTAGATAATTTTGGAGGATATTTGAATCAGAAAAATTTTAGTCTAATTTCCGATTCCAAAAATGATTCTTTTAATATTTTTCAAACTTAATTTTCCATCGCTGGTATTAATGATAGATATTTATTCTTTTTATTCTATCAGTAAAATTAAATGACATCAAAATACAATGACAATTTATTTTACTCGCAAAAAAAGCAAAAATTGAAATTTTATGTAAATTTGCTATATAACCATTTAAAGAATGCAGTTGATTTTCAAGGTTCCAAAAATATTTTAAAATTAAATAAAACATTTTGTCAAGGAAAATAATATCTAAAAATCATCAAAAATTAAAAAGTCTTTATTTTTTTAAAATTCATTTTATCCCTCAGCTAGGATTGGCAGTTCTTACAAGGAGTGTCCAAAAAGTATTAAAAAAAGAACTTTACTAATTTTCAATGGATTGGTCTTGAGTTGAATTAGGTATAAATGAATTCCTGAATTAAAAATTTTCATGTGTTTGTGTAAGAACACACTTGGCATCAATTCTTTGATTTTCTATGTCTGATTGTAAAACAAAATTTCTACACATAAAAAGTGCTTGAATGGAGATAAAATGCAGTAATAAAGATGAATCATCTGGCAGATTAGATGTTATATTTCTCTTCCAATGACTTGAAAGACTGAACATTTTTCAATATTAAAATATCAGCGTATTTCTTTAACTATTTTTAACAACATTTAAAATGTGTTTATGAAAAAAATTACATGCTGTTTTTTTATTTTTGTTACATATTTAAACTTATATTTTAATGTATCTTTGTATAAATTAAATAGATTTTTTAACTGTGTAAGAAATTATAGGTATTATTAATATTGTGTATTAACATTCTCAGTAAATTACTTCAAGTAAAAATGAGATTCTAGTATTTTAGGTGATTACATGTGAACACCCTGAAAAAATTAATTAAAACATACACACACACACAAAAAAAAAAAACACTTAATTATTTACTAATTACAGTGGTGGATAAAAAAATTAACATAAAATTTCAAAGAAATTCGATCATTTAACAGCAGTTAACTAAAAAATGTTATTTTTCTCTGGGAAATAAATTCTGTGCTTTTGTTTTTTGCTAGGAGAGGCTGGCATAGTTTTACGATCTTGCCAGTCAGAATTAACATTAGAAGTAAACACATTATTGAACACCCTTCAAAAACTGGAATGGCCCATGAATGAGGATCAGAGATTATAAAATTATTGGAGGTAAATAGTTTCCAGAACTTTCAATCTTTTAATACAGGAGGATTTGTTAAGCATTTAAAACCAGTTTTCAGTAATTTAAATACTTCCGAATTCCTTTCAAATTTTAAACACTCATGATGTAATTGAATTTTTTTCAACTAAAAGCAAAATGTTAAAATGGCTGACTGTAACTCCTACAGGGCAGTTCAGGTGCACAGGCTTGATGCAGCTGTAGCCGATACCTGTGGCGTCACTCGTGTTTTCGTCTAGTGGTTGAATTCATCGCCGTCGTTTGCTCTCTGGTTCCGCTTTCGAATCAGCTTCCAAGCGGTCACCTGGCTTATCTGAGAAATATATTGCATTCAACAAGTGTGTTTTCAAATAAAGAAAAAGTCAAAGCTTAATTGGCTTTTCTTAACATAGAATTGATTATTGCCTTTGACCTTACAAATAATAGTTACACGCTGGCCTAATCATGCAAGCACTGGGGCTGACAGTTTTCTTTCCTTTTTTTTCAACCACTTCGTTTTCTCTATTGTTAGTATGCGGGGAAGGATCAGAGACACGCAAGACGTGTCGGCCAAGCGCGTGGCAACAAAAGTATATCTCACATCCCTTTCTCACCTCCTTTTATCAATATTGGCTAGCTGTAACCCCCCCCCCCACCTCTCCAAATATGCCCACAAGTGACGGTCAACCAATCAGCGGGCGCACCTTTGTTTGGAGGGGCGGGGCAGTAAGGGCCTGCTGAGCCCTGACTGCCTGGTCGCAGAAGAGAAAAAAAAGAAAATAATAAAAAGCGATCTTTACATTTATCTAAGCAAAAGGAAAGAAGAGATTTTCCTCTCTCATCTTCTCTCCACCCACCCTTCTCTCAACACGTCAGTAAGGGAATAACGTCCCCTCGCCAGGAACATGCCGTCACGTCCAATTAATCACAAAGGTTCCGCCACGCATGTCGGCTCAGGCGGTCTCCTTCTTAAATCGCTCGGCAAACGACCTCCATCGGCCGTCTATCAACACATCCATCTGTTAAATTATTTTTATGATTCCAATCTGGCGTAGACATGTGTTTTAGTACCTATTCCTGGGGGGGGGGGAGGGAGAGATCATTTTGATTATCCATCCATCAAGAAACAGACATATTCTGTTTAAAACAACATCAAACCATCATCATCATCATCATTAGAGTCCAACCGTGCAAATTCCCCTGAATTCATGTCAATAGGACCACCGAGGCTACAAGCTGTTCTTTAATCAACTAGCAAAGTCTCTCAGCATCGCCTGGTCCCCATCGGGTCACAGACTTGTTTATGAAAAAAATGATATACATTTATGAAAAAAATGATATGCATTACAACCTTGTAATAGGATTTTAATATTAATGTAATAATTAAAAAAGAGAATAGAAGAACTGTGTTCTTAGAAAGATCTTTATTTTCTATATCTTTCAATATTCATGTTAAAATATGAGGGAGGCTTATCTTCTTAAAAGGGACTGTCCTAAAAGTTATTTTTGATCAATATTTATTTCATAGTTGCTTAATTTTCCTACCTTGACAAAATTACTTAATTTTTCAGTGCCTAATTTTCCTAAATTCATTAATAGTTGCAATAACCAACAAAATCTTTATAATTATGGTAAAATTATGAAATTCTTTGATATAAGGAATAGCTAATAAAATACAGTTTCTTGCATTAAATTTTTTAAAAATAGTAACATTGTTAATTAGAAACTCATTCTCAATATAGGGAGGGAGCTATATTAACTATTCTGTCCCTACATTGTCTTATTTTGCATACCAATCATCAGCTATTTTCCATTGTTTATGAAAAAAATTAAAATAACATTTTGTCTATTAAAGACGAGTTAACTACCAAACACCTCTGACAATTTTGGATCTAAACACTTGAAATTTTAGATATAGGTTCCTTGAACATGGATCTAACTTAATAACTTGATTTAAGCCCAAAACAAGTTTTAGGGGGTCATAATAGGGGTCAAAGTTAAAACAAATTTGACCTCTGCAGTCTCTACAAAATTACTCAGACAATTTCTGGTCTAAACACTTGAAATTTTACATAAAGGGTATTCAGAGATAGGGCAAGCTTTTTTATCAGTTTAGGTTGTTAAATTTTTAGTTACCAATATATAAATGTATGTATGTTTGCATGTCTGCCTAAAACTTCCGACAGAGGCGACGGATTTTACCAAGATCAGTATCGTTTTAAAGTTCGACCTTTCATATGACAAATATCGAAAAATTAGCTAAAAACATTAATATCTTTACCTTCAACTAGGCACTTTTCTACAGGGAGGGGGTCGCTTTTTTCGCCGATATTTTTGAAAGATATCCTCTCCTTTCGATTGTCTAGCCTTAATTTAAACATAAGTCACTTCAGGTTTGGCGTTGGTCGTAACCGCAACGACGTCAGGTTTTTTTCCCCGTTCTTTTCCTGATCGCCCACTTTTCGAAAAAGTAATTTCTTCATATCATAAAAACTATTTTTTTGCAACGGAAACGGTTTGCAGATTCGTTTTTAGCACATCGAAGTCTACAAAAAATTTTTTGTTATATACGAACGTGAGACGCACGGCCCTTAATGGAAAATTATATCAAAAATCCGGGGGGAAATAGTTTTCAATAAAAACAGCAAATGAATTCGATAGAAAAAAAATGGATGCTATGTTTTTTTTTATTTTTTTGTGTGTTTCTTGGCTAAAAAGTTTTTTGTTTGATTTCTTTTGCATGGTAATAACCCCTGAACTATGGGATTATTTTCCATTTCACAGACGTAGCCTTTGTTTATGCTACGCGTGAGCATAAACGAAAACTGTTAAATATGCACTCGCGTTCCAAACTGCCTTGTCAAAAAACCTTTAAGCCAATAAACACGAAAATAAATGCCCCTTCCCCGGGTGGCCAGAAAGTGGGTGCTCATTTTAAGTTAAATTTACATGGAAAAGTGATCACCCACTTTTCGAAAAATAATTTCTTCATATCATGAAAACTATTTTGGTACTCATTGGGCGTTGATTTCCATGGCGACCCGCAGAATTATTTAATGGTCGTTCCCTTAGTCCCCCCTAGTCAAGGCTAACGCATGTGCACGTAACATTTTTTATTTATTTACTTACGTGGCGGAGTTATACAACCATCACCCCCATGCGAATTTCTATACTGATAGGTTTTTTGAAATTTTTACACTGGATTATTATTGATTGAACACTAACCAGATTATGAAAAAAAATTGAAAAAAAAAAAAAATTATTTCAACATTTGAAAGGGGTACTCACTTTTTAGTTACCACGTTCTGGTAAATCGGTCACCCATTTTTTTTTTTTTTGGCTAAATACGGAAGTGTCTTCGGGAGATATAAAATGGTCGCATGTTGACGAAGCAATGTATCGGGAGGCGTACGGGATGGAAAATTATTGGTAAATTTTTAGATTAGGTCCACCTCCTCAATTTTCTTTTAAATGATGACTTGTAATGGTTTTCGACTATGCTGAATACGAAAATCGCATTGAAATTTTGCAGAAATAAGTAGTTATCAAGATATAAAAAGTTGTATTATGCATTGTAATCTTTGGCGGTCATCTTTTTTACACGCGTGCATTTGTTTATGGTGCGTGCGCGCGTAAAAAGATGGCCGCCAAAGAATACAATGCATAATATAACTTTTTATATCTTGATAACTACTGATTTCCGTGCGATTTCCGTATTCAGCATACTCGAAAACCTATAAATGTCGTCATTTAAAGGAAAATTGTGGAGGTGAACCTAATCTAAAAAAATACCAAATTATTAAACATTTCGGTACTCATGCAGAGAGTGATCCATGCTGAAATAATAATGTTATTATTTTAAAAGCCATTCTTAACATGGAGAGGGAAGGGTGTTTTGTACCTATTCTGTACTTTAACCTTACAATTGAATAAAAAAAACATGTCATAAAACTTTAATTAAACGTGGAAATACGATTTAAAAAATAGCGCGGATCACTCTCTGCATTAGCACCAACATTTCTCCAGCATGTTAGTGAAATTTATAATACTTAAAAAAAATTAAAAAAAAAAAACAAAAGTTTTGAAACAAAAACAAAAAACCCTCACCTTTCGTAAAAACAAATTATTTAAAAAAAAACAAAAAAACACCCACAAACTGACTTTTAACTAAATAAGTAAAAAAAAAAAAAAAAATTAAAAAACTCGAAACTTTATTTTCATAAAAACAATAAAAAAGTCATATTCAATTTATTTTTTTTTCTTTGAGAAACAAATATATTTCTGACTTACAAATGCGGTAGAGACTCATATTATTTTTACTTTCTATGGTTTTGATATACAGCGTTTTTATTGGTTACAAAATGGGTGACTGATTCATCAGAACGTTGTAACTAAAAAGTGAGCACCACTTTCAAATGTCGAAATAATGATTTCTTTTTAAGGATTTTTTTTTTTTTTTTTAATAATCTGTTTAATTAGTGTCCAATCAATAATAATCCAGTGAAAAAAAATTCCAAAAACCCATAAGTATAGAAATTACGCATGGGAGTACAACTACGGCACTTTCGCACTTACTTTTACAAAGATTATTTACGTTAACTCTTTTCATAAATAATTTTTTAAAAAAAGTAACTAAACCATTTATTGATAATTTGTCACATGTACAAACATTTATTTATTTACGTAGGCTTAACTCTTTTCATGAATAAGAAAAGTTTTACTCTTTAAGAATAATAAAAGGAAAAAATGCAGAGAGTGATCCGCGCTATTTTTTAAATCGTATTTCCAAATTAAAGTTTTATGATACGTTTTTTTTATTCAATTGTAAGGTTAAAGTACAGAATAGGTACAAAACACCCTCCCCATGTTAAGAATGGCTTTTTAAATAATGACGTTATTATTTCAGCACGGATCACTCTCTGCATGAGTATCATAAAAATTAATACAAATAACCTCAATAAGTGAAAGGCATATTTCTACCGGACATGAAATGGGGACAATATCGCATTTACGAAAAATATTTTCATTTATAATTTAATATTTTTATAATTCGCAATGTTAAACTATTTTAATAACATGCAAACATTCTTTGACTTTAAAAATAGATTTTCTGAAAATTTCAATAAAATTGGTAACGTAGAAATATGGTTTTATTCACTTTTAACAAACCAAAAATTACATTTTTATATATATAGATATATATATTATATATATATTATATATATATATATATTTTATACATATATATATATTTTAGATATATATTTTATATATATATGTTTTATATATATATATATTTTATATATATATATATATGTTTTATATATATATATATTTTATATATATATATATATACATATATATATTTTATATATATGTTTTATATATATATATATACATATATATATTTTATATATATATATATTTTATATATATATATATATTTTTATATATAATGTATAAGATATATATAAAATATATATTATATATATTTTATATATATCTCTATATATGATATATATATTTTATATATATATCTCTATATATGATATATATATTTTATATATATATCTCTATATATATTATATATATATATGTTATATATATTATATATATGTTATATATATCTCTATATATTTTATATATATATTTTATGTATATATATTTTATATATATATTATATATATATATATTTTATATATATATTATATATATATATATATTATAAATTAAGTAATGTGATTGATAATTTAAAATTTAAAAATCAAATTATAATTAAATTAAAAATCCGTTTCATAAGAAGGAACAACAACAAAATCAATTATCTGTATGATCGTTTCGGAAAACAATGCTTTTTATTGTGGTAGACATCAAGTTACGTACAATAATTACATATAGTTTTTTAATAAGCAAGGTCTCCTCGTCAGCAAATTTTGAAGGGTTTTTATTAAATTTAAAAGACACCATAAATAAACCTAGCATTAAAAGTAAGGCAGATGTATCTGAAAAAAATTGAAATAAAAGGTCTGGATTTAAAATTTATAAGAAAATTAATATGGGTTAGAGATAGAAAAGAAATAGAGTAAAATATAGATTTGAATTTAAATTATAAGTTTGCTTTAAGTACCACATTACAAATATATACATGCATATATATGAAAAAATAGACACACATATATACATAAAAATATATAGAGAAATTTACCTTTTAATTTTTCGCCTTTTGAAATCAGGAACTATGGTTGAAATACTCATTTAGATGTTTGCTATAGCTTTTTACCTTATTGAATGATGAATTTTAAAAAGGGGGGGGGGCGCCCGTGCAATAAATTATTTCCGTTAGCGTACTTTTGATTTAAAGATGCTATGGTTTATATTTCGAATGTTGTTTGTGTAATTACATGTTGTAAGGGGAGATAATTGTCATATTTTCTTTACTTTTTTATTTAAAGGGTGTAAGGGGGATAATTAGTCTAACTTAATTTATTAAAAAAAAAAAAAAAAAAATTGTAATCTATTTTTACTAATAAGTAATTTTTAATGATTTAAGGTGGTTTATATTTATTAAATTTAAACCAACATTTATGACTGCATGTAAATATTAGTTCCTGTCTTGATATTGAATTAGCTCTAGGATATTTACCTATCGAGCTTATTATATTAGTAATACACACGGATGAAAAAACGCTTTGGATAATCAGATTTCAAGGTAGTTCTACTAAAATAGCCATATTTTTTAAACCAAAGCACTTCAAGTCTTCAAATTACTACTGTTTTGTTTGGAAATGAATATACTTTCAAATGAATTAATAAATATGAATGTACATTATATATTTTAAGAGTTTTAAGCAAATAAAGTGATAAAAATGTGAACGTCATAAAATGGCGTTTTCGGTAAGGTTTTGTAATGACCCCCGCCTGTTTTCTAAAGGTCCGTACCGTGATTGTATGAAGAATTTCGTCATGAAATTTGGGAACCAATCAGAAGAGGTGTTAATCTTAATACTGTCAAGTGTCCGAAATATTTTTGACCATTTCTTTTTTTGTCGTGTTAAAAATAAGACTTTAATATGATGAGTATCGAACATTGTTGAAAAAAAAATTCTTCGGACACCCAGTAGTAAGTAAATCAATCTTTTTACTATCTTTATCAATTAAAAGTATTATTTTACGTTGAGTAGGACTGCAGTAATTGATAATTTAAAAGGACCTACCCGAAAAAAAAATTGTTTCTATTTCTCGAATTTGGTCAAATGAAATTAATATTACTAGAAGCAGCAGCAGCTCCAGCCTGTAGAATCAGCGATAGCACAGTGTAAACAACACGCGGTCTTTAATTTTTATTCAAGAACAAATTAAGAAAAACATGAAAATATGAATATAAATGTTCTTATATGTTTTAATTAGAGCTATTTTGTTATCAGAATACCATTAGTTTAGAACTATTCGGTTTTCAGAATGTATAATAACAACAATCCCAACCAATTCGGCATTATGAATCTGTTGCAATTTCTCACATTTCTCATCAAATTTAAAAACATGGTTAAAAAAACAAAATAAACTTTTGTAGATATATAGCTTGCATGCACTTTTATTCTTTAAATTAGTTTTGAACAGCGAATTAAAACAATGTTTTACTGCCAACAGCCACAAATGTTTTTTTTCAAAATCAAAATAAGTATCAAAATCTTGTTTATACATAGATTCGAAAAAGCTGTCAAAAAAAAAAAAATATAACAAATAAATGTTATCAAAGGCAAGATAAGTTACTTTTCTACCTAACTGGATAATTTTCTAGTGTTTTTATTTAATGTAACATGTTTATTCAGCTCGAAAAACGTACAGTGTGTACCGATTTATTGGAAAATTAAAAATGGTGCCCGCCCCGACTCTCTTTGACACGGTAAGTTTGAGAAAAGGAGTTAAAAATAAAAAAAAAACTATACAAAATACTGTTAAAAACTCACCGAATATATGTCAGCCTATGTCACGGTAACATATATTGAGCGAGTTTCTAGCAGTATTTTGTCTTCTTTTTAATTTTTAACTCTTTTCCCCAAACTTACCGTTTCAAGAGAGTCGGGCGCCATTTTAAATTTTCCAAAACATCGGTAAACACTGTTTTCAAGCTGAATAAACATGTTACATTAAATAAAAACACTAAAAAATTATCCAGTTAGGTAGAAAAGTAACTTGCTTTTGATAACATTTATTTGTTATATATTTGTTTTTTTGACAACTTTTTCGAATCTATGTGTATAGTAATACAAACCCTCAAAATCTATATCAATATTCTTGAAATTTTAAAAGCAGTTAGAAAACACATCAAACTACAATTAGGAAGCTTTTCATTTCGTTATTTTTTTTTTCTACTTATTAAGCGAAAGATATTTTTACAACCTGCTCCAGCGTAGTATAAACGGCCTATGGAATTAACACCTTCAACCTCGAAAATAGAAATCAACAAATTTATGGAATTTTCTTTGACTTCACCTCTAATCCAAATTATGTGTGGCAAGTCTTCTCCTAAAACACTCTTTAACCCTAACAATAACACTAAGTTCGAGTGGCAAGCCCCCCCCCAACAAAATACCTCTGTAAGCCACATACAAGCATCTAAAACAAACAAACAAAAAATAGATCCTTCCTTAAAGAAAAATACACATAAAAATAAATTGGTTAACTGTCCTAAAATGCTAGAATGGCCAGGAAATGGTGAATTATTTTACATTAAATTTTTGTGAAACTAACCGCTCCCCCCTCTAATATTGTTTTTGTTAGCTTTGTCTCTGTCAAGTTTTCAGTATGTTCACACATAATTTTCCTTAGCCCTACAATTAATTCAAAGCCCGAATGGCAACCCTCTCAATATTCTCATTGCATAGAAACCCTCTTAAAACTACACATAATCATCTTAAAAAAAAAAAGAAAAGCATGCATATTTTCCCATAGAAAAAAACAGTTAACTGCCCTAAAATGCTAGAATTACCTGCAATAGGAAATTATTTTACATTCAATTCTAAAATAATTTGTTTATCTTTCATTAAAGTTAATTTCCTAAAAAGGTAGAATCACATTTTGGAGGGGTGGTCAGAAGGAGTTGAGTGGGGTTAAAAAGAAGGTGTTAATCTACAATAATACCAAAGAAATATTGCAATATATTCATTTTTAAATGGTCTTATGTTTAGATTTAAGTTTTTTGTGCATAAAGCATATTACAATTCAACTTTGAGTTCTCCAACTTCTTTTCTGTTTATGGATACATGGCATTTTTAATGAATTGCAGCATATTTATGCACATTTACTGCAGATTATTTGGAAACCATGAACTTTTGGATATTTTCAGTCAAATATTCTGATTCCTTGTACAAAAATACACTTATATGGTAAATTTCATTGCTTAATCTTGTGTTTTAACAAACATATGACATTTTTACTGAAAAAATAGTGTAAAAAATGTGACGAAAACGCATATGGTCTTAAAGAGGGAAAAATATCCAAACGTGTGAGGCACAAAAATAGCCATAACTTCCTTAATTTTAATCAGATTTTAAAAATAAAAAAGATTCTTTCTTAGCTCATCAAGCTCTTTCTATG
>NC_136484.1:79585841-79625841 GCF_053919585.1 Euprymna scolopes
TTACTTGCACCTCCACGAGGGCAGAATAAGATACATAGTTTTTAATATGGAGAAAAATCAGCTTCTCCATAAAAGGGTACCAAAAAACTGGTGTATCTAGAAACATTTCTCTTTCATTGACTGAGGACAGATAATGTGTAATATCAGACCAGATACTACACTTGGCTCCTCTGTTACAGTTTCTTATCAATAAAAAAATAAGGGCTTGATAGTTAACTTTGATTGCTCTTTTTTTAAGAATGAATTTCCTTTCCATATTCTCTTACAGGAAGTGACACTATAACCGTTAGCCACCTTTAAGATTTACTGTTTTTACTCTTATTTCTCTTTCCTAGCACATTTCCTTGTTGATCATAGATTATTGATAGTTTTCATTATACTTTAACTTAACCTAGTGGCATTATATTATAAGCTATTTTGGCCTTTAGTACTTGTGGCAAATTCTAGATTTGACTTTAAAATAATTCATTAATTTAATGGGCCAGACAGTCAGGGTTGAAAAAAGCTTTTCTGGATTTTTTATAGGGTGATGGATGTTGCTATATTTTACTACTTTGCTGTGTTCCAGATAAAAAAAAATGTGAAAGAATATTTGCTATCAGAACAGTAGCAGAAACTCACAATGAAGCAACCAACAGAAAGTATTGTTTAGAAAAACACCTTACCTAATAGACTTGTATATAATCATGTCTATTAACTGTTTTCACTTGTAGGATATTTTATTCTGGTCTCCAGGTAATGTTGGGTCATCAGGATAGAATATGCACCATTTTGGGGACTACCTCTTGGCAGCTTTTCTGCATATTAATACCCCCTCATGTGAGGGCCATTGTCTAAATTGCATCAGCCGTTGTAATATATGTTAGAAGCTAAGTTTTTAAATGACATAGGAAATGCAAAGTCCTTAAATGTCCAGTTTTTATTTTTTTATTGCATTTTCACCCCAAGCAAGGCACATTGCCACTTTGTTATAGGGGGTTTCTATCAGGGACATAATCATCAGAGGTACTGTGTAGGGAGTTGGGCAGCAAGATGTCAGTTCACGTTACACTTGAACTTCTGCATGTCAGTACAGTTGGGGAAGCAGGGACCCGGAAGGGAATTCCAAAGTCTAGCGGTTCTGGGGAAGAAACTACTGGAGTAAAAGACTCTCTTACATCTAGGGATCTCTACTGTGAAGGGGTGGGATTTTGTTGCTTGTCAGGTTTGTTGGGGGTATTTACGTCGAGGGGGCACAAGTGCTTGCAGTTCATCAGAGCATTCACCATTAAAGTACTTGTAGAACAGGCAGAGGGATGCAACATTTTGTCGATGGGACAGGCTGAAGTTTAGATGACAGTTCAGGACCTATCAGATTGGCGACTCTCTTTTGAACCTTGTCTAGGAGCGAGAGACTAGTAGCAGATGCACCAGCCCAAATATGACAACAATACTCCATACATGGGAGAATGGTGGCTTTATAGAGGTATAGAATAATTTCGGGCGTTAATAGCTTTCTAGCACAGAAGAGAGAACACACCTTCTTCGCAGCGGTCCTGGCAATGTTCTCAATGTAATTGTTCCAACTCATATTTCCTGTGAACTTTAGGCCGAGGAGCCTAAAAGATGTACTTTCAGATAAAGGGTCATTGGCCATTGCTATTGGTGGTAGAGAAGGTTTCTTGTAATTATTGTGACCATCAATTTTTGGCCCCATTCCACTACGGATCGGAGGTCATCTTCTAGTGTTTCTGCCATTTCTTTAGATATGTGTTCATTTGTTTTCCTGTCATGTCTGTTATAGAGCGTGGTGTCATCAGCATATATACCCGACAATTTTGTCAGGGAGGTCATTTATGAATATTAGGAATAAGAGAGGTCCAAGGATAGACCTCTGAGGCACTCCCGCATTTATATCATATTGTTTAAGGACAACCTGGATTTTATTGTATGGATTATATCATATTGTCAAGGACAACCTGGATTTTTCTCTTATCTAAGGATTTAATTATGTTAAGTATTCGTCCAGTGATACCGTATGATCTGATTTTCTTGAAGACCCTCATGCCATACCCTGTCAAAAGCCTTAGATATATTTAGAGCTACCACTCTACCCTCCCCCGCTTTGTCCAGTGAATGGTATATACGTCCTGAGATTACAGTTAGGTTGTCTCCTGTGGAACGGGCTTGCCTAAATCCATATTGTTGGTCAGTAAGAAGTTTAGCATCTGTAAGGTGATGGACTAGAGCTTGGTTAATTATGGTCTCAAATATTTTGTCGAAAAGTGTGAGGCTAATGGGGTGATAATTTACTGGGTCAGTTCTTTCGCCAGAATTCTTGAAAACTGGTACTACAGATGCAGTTTTCCAACAGGCAGGGAAGCAAGATTCATTAAGGCATTTGTTGTAAAGTTTGGAGAGAACTGGAGCTACTTCGGCTGCACACTTTTGTAATAGCACAGCCGGGATGAGATCAGGTCCACATGCATTTGAAGTGTCAAGATTTCTTATGATAACATGCACCTGAGAAAGGGTGATTTTCAGATCGTCTAGTGTGGCGTCTGTCCATAAAGGAAAGTCAGGGAGGGGGTGGTTAGCAGGGTCTAGTGTGGAGTTGGAGGCAAACTGTCTGGCATGTTAGTCTTCTCAGTTGCAGAGCAAACAACCTCATGATTGTTGAATAGTGGGGAAATTATTGATTGCCCATTATTTACTACACTGTTGTAGATTTTCCAGAAGTCACGGGTTCCTAATTTCTGTGCTTCGATGCGTTTTTTGGTAGTTTCAGTAAATTCTTTCTTAGCTGTCACTATTTCTTTCTTACAGTTATTTCTGGCTTCTATGTACTTCTGTCTGTTTGAACTGGACTTATGTTGGTTTAATTTGTGGTATGCATGCTGCCTTTGCCCTATGGCAGCTGCACAAGTAGAAGTAAACCATTGGGGAGAGTAGGGCTTGCTATAGAATTTGCGCATGGGATTATATTGAAAAGTTCATTTTATTTAAATGCAATGAGGGGGTGGCTCCAGTAGGACACAAAATAGAACCTACAAAGTTCTTTTGTAGCCTCATCAAAATATTGTGAGAAAAAAAAAAACTATGCTGATGAATGCAACCTTTCCCAACTGGCAGCAGACATGAAAAGCAGGAACAACATTTCATATGGAATTTAAACACACATACACTAGAAAAGAACCTTTGTACGGAATCCAATCTTCAAATGCAGCAAACTAAAGCTGATTATTCCTCTTTTTATTGAACTTAAAATGTTTCGGATCAAGTAAAGATTAGATACCCTGTAGCAGAAGACAATGATTGATTGGCGAACATTTCAAGTGGCACCGGTTGTTCGACCTTGACATTGCCGTTGGTTGTTTGTAAACATGTCAAATAGCAGACATGGTCAAATGTTCGCGAGCAAGATTTTTTAAAAATATATTTACAAAACTTTGAAAGATTTAAAAGTAAAAATAAATATTTACAAAACATGTTTTTTAATAAACTTTTAAAGATTAAAAAAAAACAAAGCTTTTTTCTATTTACGCAAAACTTTTTAATGTAAGTAATAAAATGAACGTATGTAAACAAAATATCTTGAAATAAATGGGTGTCTTTCTCAGTGCGTTCTTTTTTATATATTTACAGAACTTTTTAATAAAACTACTACTACTACTACTACTACTACTAATAATAATAATATAAGTAAATAAATAAATGGCAAATTTTTACCACATGCCCCAGTGTATTATAAACACTCCAACCTCTCTATGTTAAGAACAGCTTTCGGAATAAACACCCCCAACCTCAAAAGCCATTCTTAACATGGGGTGGTTAAGAGGTGCTTATTCTGAAAGCCATTCTTAACATGGGGTGGTTGGGGGTGTTTATACTACGCTAGGGCAAGTCGTAAAATAATACCAAATAAATAAATAAACCAACGTTATAACTGAGAATTTAGGATGATGTCAATTAAAAAATACATAATTTAAAAAAACAATTTAAATGAAATTATTATAACCAAACTTTTTAATGGCAGAAATAAATATAAAATAACTGACTTGTTCGGATTTTTGCGACCAAGATTAATTTTTATGTATAGTGATTTTTTTTTTTTTTTTTTTTTTAAAATTTTTTATCTTTCTTTGTGCGTTTTTAATACAATGTAATATATATTTAAAGTGTGATGTATGTAGGTGGTCAGTGAAGGAGAAATCCTTCTAGACCGAGGCAATTTTTATGCGTAATAAAATCACAAGTATAAGCAAAACAATCCAGATTTTAAAAAATGTATTCACATATCTTTTATAACTTTTATTTTTATAAAGATGAAGTGTAGTATCACAAGGTAAATCTTTTTATAATTTTCATTTTTATTTAAAAAAATAAAAACTTGCTATTTGCATAAAGGCCAATTAAGTACAAGTAAGTTTAGCGTCCAAAATTTTCAGTTTCTAATGTTTTGTAATTAATATAGTTCATTTTTATTTTTTAAAATTTTTATTATAATTATTATTATTATTACTATTATTAGTTTTATTAAAGTTCTGTAAATATATTAAAAAAAAACGCACTCAAAAAGACACCCATTTATTTAAATATATTTTGTTAAATTTACGTTCGTTTTGTTACTTACACTAAAAACTTTTGTTTTTTTAATCCTTAAAAGTTTTGAATATATTTAATATTAAAGAAAATGTTCTGTACATATTTTTTCTTTTAAATCTTAAAATGTTTTGCCAATATATTTTTCAAAAAATCTTGCTTACGAACATTTGACCATATCTGCTATTTGACATGTTTACAAATAACCATCGGCAATGTCAAGGTCGAACAACCGGTGTCACTTGAAATGTTTGACAATCTTTGTCTTCTGCTACAGGGTATCTAATCTTTATTTGATTCAATATTTCCTTCAAATATGAATTGATTTGCTGCCTAGGATGTTTGCATATCATTGATTGTTGCCATCATGAGTTGAACGTCCATTTTACATGCTGTCATCTGACTTTCAAACTAGCCCCTCTCTGGTCTGATCTTTATCCCTTTTTATCTCAAGTTCATTTTCATCACTTTATTTACATAAGACATGTCTCAACTCGCTGTCCCAGATGTTTGAAATTGTATTCACCTTTTCTGCCACAAAGGCATCACACAAATTATCTGCATCTAAACTGGCATAGGTGTCCATTATCACTGGGGCAGTGTTTGAATCATTTTGCACTGAAAGTATTTTCTATTTTCTCTGATGAATGACACAAAACACAAGCATTATTTTGTGAGGCTGTTCACACTCGTGTTCATTAGATTAGGCAGACTTGATGATTCGTCCTCCTCCCAGCTCCTTAATGCCAACAACTTGTTGTCTGGTATCTAAATGCTGATGATACAGGGTAACTGATGTTGATACTGAACCTTATACTTATAACTTCTCAGTCTTTTAATCAGATATTTGCATATGCTTGCTTCATCGCAAACAGATTGATCCATTGATGAGTAATGTAAATTCAATTGAGTTACTGTATTAATGCGTAATTTAATCCCAATGAGTAGCTCTTTCATGATCTGTATGGAGAAGAGGCTGGTTATGATATTACTTTCGTTTAATTTTCCCAAAACTTAGATATGTGTTATGCGGACTTATCCATTCACTCATAATGAACTCTACTAAGCATTATATAAACCACAAGGTTAATATTCTTGTGGTGGAAAATATTGTAACATAATGCAAGACTGCCTAATTAACTGTCAGAAATACAACCTTTCTTTGTATTATTCTTTGTATTTACATTTTTGTATAATATATTCTTTTTATTTACTTTTTTGTACAATATATTCTTTGTATTTATTGTTTTTGTACAATATATTCTTTGTATTCACTTTTTTGTACAATATATTCTTTGTATTTACTTTTTTGTACAATATATTCTTTGTATTAACTTTTTTTTGTACAATATATTCTTTATATCACTTTTTTGTACAATATATTCTTTGTATTTATTTTTTGTACAATATATTCTTTGTATCACTTTTTTGTACAATATATTCTTTGTATTTATTTTTTGTACAATATATTGTGTCACTTTTTTGTACAATATATTCTTTGTATTTATTTTTTGTACAATATATTCTTTGTATCACTTTTTTGTACAATATATTCTTTGTATCACTTTTTTGTACAATATATTCTTTGTATCACTTTTTTGTACAATATATTCTTTGTATCACTTTTTTGTACAATATATTCTTTGTATTTATTTTTGTACAATATATTCTTTGTGTCACTTTTTTGTACAATATATTCTTTGTATTTATTTTTTGTACAATATATTCTTTGTGTCACTTTTTTGTACAATATATTCTTTGTGTCACTTTTTTGTACAATATATTCTTTGTATTTATTTTTTGTACAATATATTCTTTGTATCACTTTTTTGTACAATATATTCTTTATATCACTTTTTTGTACAATATATTCTTTGTATCACTTTTTTGTACAATATATTCTTTGTATCACTTTTTTGTACAATATATTCTTTGTGTCACTTTTTTGTACAATATATTCTTTGTGTTACTGTTTTATACAATATATTCTTTGTATTTATTTTTTGTACAATATATTCTTTGTATCACTTTTTTGTACAATATATTCTTTGTATCACTTTTTTGTACAATATATTCTTTGTATCACTTTTTTATACAATATATTCTTTATATCACTTTTTTGTACAATATATTCTTTGTATTTACTTTTTTTGTACAATATATTCTTTGTATTATTTTTTGTACAATATATTGTGTCACTTTTTTGTACAATATATTCTTTGTATTTATTTTTTGTACAATATATTCTTTGTATTTATTTTTTGTACAATATATTCTTTGTATCACTTTTTTGTACAATATATTCTTTGTATCACTTTTTTATACAATATATTCTTTATATCACTTTTTTGTACAATATATTCTTTGTATTTACTTTTTTGTACAATATATTCTTTGTATTTATTTTTGTACAATATATTCTTTATGTCACTTTTTTGTACAATATATTCTTTGTATTTATTTTTTGTACAATATATTCTTTGTGTCACTTTTTTGTACAATATATTCTTTGTGTCACTTTTTTGTACAATATATTCTTTGTATTTATTTTTTGTACAATATATTCTTTGTATCACTTTTTTGTACAATATATTCTTTATATCACTTTTTTGTACAATATATTCTTTGTATCACTTTTTTGTACAATATATTCTTTGTATTTATTTTTTGTACAATATATTCTTTGTATTTATTTTTTGTACAATATATTCTTTGTATACCTTTTTTTGTACAATATATTCTTTATATTTACTTTTTTTGTACAATATATTCTTTTTATTAATTTTTTGTACAATATATTCCTTGTTTTTATTTTTTGTACAATATATTCTTTATATCACTTTTTTATACAATATATTCTTTGTATTTACTTTTTTGTACAATATATTCTTTGTATTTATTTTTTGTACAATATATTCTTTGTATCACTTTTTTGTACAATATATTCTTTGTATTTATTTTTTGTACAATATATTCTTTGTATCACTTTTTAGTACAATATATTCTTTGTATTTATTTTTTGTACAATATATTCTTTGTATTTATTTTTTGTACAATATATTGTTTGTATTTATTTTTTGTACAATATATTCTTTGTATCACTTTTTTGTACAATATATTCATTGTACTCATTTATTTGTACAATATATTTTTTGGTCGCTTTTTTGTACAATATATTCTTTGTATTTATTTTTGTACAATATATTCTTTCTGTCACTTTTTTGTACAATATATTCTCTGTGTCACTTTTTGTACAATATATTCTCTGTGTCACTTTTTGTACAATATATTCTTTGTATTTATTTTTTGTACAATATAATCTTTGTATTTTTTGTACAATATATTCTTTGCGTCACTTTTTTGTACAATATATACTTTTTATTTATTTTTTGTACAATATATTCTTTGTGTCACTTTTTTGTACAATATATACTTTTTATTTATTTTTTGTACAATATATTCTTTGCGTCACTTTTTTGTACAATATATACTTTTTATTTATTTTTTGTACAATATATTCTTTGTGTCAATGTTTTGTACAATATATTCTTTGTATCACTTTGTACAATATATTCTTTGTATTTACTTTTTTGTACTATATATTCTTTGTATTTATTTTTTGTACAATATATTCTTTGTATTTATATTTTGTACAATATATTCTTTATATCACTGTTTGTACAATATATTCTTTGTATCACTTTTTTGTACAATATATTCTTTGTATCACTTTTTTGTACAATATATTCTTTGTATCACTTTTTTGTACTATATATTCTTTGTAATCACTTTTTTATACAATATATTCTTTGTATTTATTTTTCGTACAATATATTTTTTATATCACTTTTTTGTACAATATATTCTTTGTTTTTATTTTTTGTACAATATATTCTTTACATAACTTTTTTGTACAATATATTCTTTATATTTACTTTTTTTGTACAATATATTCTTTGTATTTATTTTTTGTACAATATATTCTTTGTATTTATTTTTTGTACAATATATTCTTTGTATGGCTTTTTTGTACAATATATTCTTTGTATCACTTTTTTGTACAATATATTCTTTATATCACTTTTTTGTACAATATATTCTTTTAATCACTTTTTTGTACAATATATTCTTTGTATTTATGTTTTGTACAATATATTCTTTGTATTTATTTTTTGTACAATATATTCTTTGTATCACTTTTTTATACAATATATTCTTTATATCACTTTTTTGTACAATATATTCTTTGTATTTATTTTTTGTACAATATATTCTTTGTATTTATTTTGTGTACAATATATTCTTTTAATCACTGTTTTGTACAATATATTCTTTGTATTTATTTATTGTACAATATATTCTTTGTATTTATTTTTTGTACAATATATTCTTTTAATCACTTTTTTGTACAATATATTCTTTGTATTTATTTTTTGTACAATATATTCTTTTTATTTATTTTTTGTACAATATATTCTTTTTATTTATTTTTTGTACAATATATTCTTTGTATTTATTTTTTGTACAATATATTCTTTGTATTTATGTTTTGTACAATATATTCTTCGTATTTTTGTTTTGTACAATATATTCTTTGTATTTGTTTTGTACAATATATTCTTTGTATCACTTTTTTGTACAATATATTCTTTGTATCACTTTTTTGTACAATATATTCTTCGTATTTACTTTTTTGTACAATATATTCTTTTAATCACTGTATTGTACAATATATTCTTTGTATTTATTTTTTGTACAATATATTCTTTGTATCACTTTTTTGTACAATATATTCTTTGTATCACTTTTTTGTACAATATATTCTTTGTATTTATTTTTTGTACAATATATTCTTTTAATCACTTTTTTGTACAATATATTCTTTGTATCACTTTTTTGTACAATATATTCTTTGTATTTATTTTTTGTACAATATATTCTTTGTATCACTTTTTTGTACAATATATTCTTTGTATCACTTTTTTGTACAATATATTCTTTGTATTTATATTTTGTACAATATATTTTTAGTATCACTTTTTTGTACAATATATTCTTCGTATTCACTTTTTTGTACAATATATTCTTTGTCTCACTGGTTTGTGCAATATATTCTTTGTATCACTTTTTTGTGCAATATATTCTTTGTATCACTTTTTTGTACAATATATTCTTTGTCTCACTGGTTTGTGCAATATATTCTTTGTATCACTTTTTTGTGCAATATATTCTTTGTATCACTTTTTTGTGCAATATATTCTTTGTATTTTTTTTTGTACAATATATTTTTTGTATCACTTTTTTGTGCAATATATTCTTTGTATTCACTTTTTTGTACAATATATTTTTTGTATCACTTTCTTGTACAATATATTCTTTGTATCACTTTTTTGTATAATATATTCTTTATATTCACTTTTTTGTACAATATATTCTTTGTATCACTTTTTTGTACAATATATTCGTTGTCTCACTGTTTTGTACAATATATTCTTTGTATCACTTTTTTGTGCAATATATTCTTTGTATCACTTTTTTGTGCAATATATTCTTTGTATCACTTTTTTGTGCAATATATAAATCTGGGCAGTATAGTGAGATGTCCAGCTACCAGTTTCCAGAGCCCACTGACGGCTAGCTACCCTGTTTCAGTGCCCATTATTGTCCAGTTACTAGTTCCCAGTGCCATTTCTACCTATACAACTCTTCTCAATCCGAGGCACATTATCCTACCTCAGGGATGCAAGAATTTCAACCTCACGAAATGCCTGGATTATTCCACTCCAGACGATCCTGATTCATAATCTCCATTGCTATACATTCTACCTTTTTTCTTACTAAAAATAAAACATGATATCTTATTGTCTTTAATCGACGATCTGTGTATGTCATCTCTCTTTGTTATTGCCATCAATTTCCTTGTTTTGTGTTTATTTTGTTAGTTGTACAGTCGATTAGCACATTCACAGCTTTCTGCCCACTGCAACAAAATCACAACATTACCTTGATGTAAAATTGATTCTTTTTGTTTTTTTTCAGGTTATTCTTCATTACTTTGCACAAATGTTGCTTTCCCTTCAACATGTCGACTCGAAACAAATTTTACATCGTGATCTAAAAACGCAGAATATTTTACTGGATAAAAAAAAGCAGATTGTTAAAATTGGAGATTTTGGAATATCTAAAGTTCTTAGTAGCAAAAGCAAAGCTTATACAGTATGTGTTTCTTTTTTTCTTTCTCAATTTTAGCATATTTCTTTTTTTTTTTCTTTAAATAAGTAACTTTTAAAAGATAAGCATCTTTTTCAACTCTTATGACTGTCTATATTTATTGACTTTTCTACTGCACAGCTTAGGATAAAATGGATTTTAATTAGTGATAAGAGAAAAAAAAACATGAAGAGAAGAAATTGAAGCATTAATTGAATATTTTTTATCCTGAAAAATGTATGATGAGTATTTAGTTGAACACCATATTTTTAAATAATACAAGCTATATGTACATATCAGGTTGACAAAGCTCTTGTGGTTTTTAACTTTTAAATTCAGATGCACATATCTCAGCTCAAACAAAAATTTATTGATCGAAATAAGCACCATCAGAATCAACACAATTTTGCCAACACAAAACAAAGTGTATTTATGCCAGTAACGTAAAAATCTTGAGTTCTGGTGGCAATGAAGACACTGAAGATATTTTTGATATTGCTTAGGTTTTTTAAGCATTTCTCACCCAGAAAGTTGCCGAGATGCTTAAAAAAGTGGTAGTCATTAGGTCTGGAGAGTATGACAGATGAGGCAGTTTCGTAGCCTAATTCGTTTGACTTCTGCAGAGTCAGTTTAGCAATGTGCGGTCAAGCATTGTCGTGGAGGAGGATTGGGCCTTTTTGTTGACTAATGCTGGGTGTTGTCGAAATTTCTGTTGCATTTCATCCATTTGTTGACAGTACTTCTCTGCCATAATTGTTTCGCTTGTATTCAAAAACCTGTAATGGATGAGACAGGTCGCAGACCACCAAACAGTCAGCATGACCATCATTTGGTGCAACTCTTGCTTTGGGAAGTGTCGTGGAGCTTCGTTAGTGTCTAACCACTGAGCTGAGCATCGCCAGTTATCATAAAGAGCCCACTTTTCATCACAAGGCACAACCTGATCGAGAAATGGGTTGTTCTTGTTGCGTAAAAGAAGGGGAGATGACACTTCATAACAATATTTCTTTTGGTTGTCGTTCAATTCGTGAGGCACCCATTTATCAAGTGTTTTCTGTTTTTCCAATTTCTCTCAAGTAGTTGGAAAAATATGGTACGTCTAATTCAGAAGCAAGTTCTTGAACAGTTGTGTATGGATTAGCTTCAACTAAGACTTTTAATTGATCGTTGTAAACATCTGATGGCCAACCACTACACTCATCATCTTCAAGACTCTTGTCACCATCACAAAATTTCTTAAACCACCATTGTGCAGTGCATTCAGTAGTTGTTCCTGGGTCAAATGCTTTGTTGATATCGTGAGCTGTTTCAGCAGCTTTTCAGCCTAGCTTAAAATGAAATAAAAAAATTTGTATGAATTTGCTTTTTTCCATCTTGTATTCAACGTTTTGAAAAGACATAATTGTTTTAAAACATTTGTAATTTAAATAATTAGATAGTGAAAAACGCTCTTTAAAATGATATATAAAGTAAAGGAATTATAATGAAAAAATTCCGCAAGAACTTGTCAACCTAATAATATTTATAATCAAGTGGGATTCAGAAATATTAATAAACGCTTTACAAAAGACTCATCAAGATATAAGAAGCTCAATATATCAAGGTGGAGCATAAATATAGAAAGAAATTATTGACAAAATAAAATAAATATACGCATATATATGAATTTATTTGTCAGTTCAACAAGGAAAAACATCAATAGGAAGAGGGGTTACAGATGCTCTTTATATATAAGTATTCCGAAGCATAATGCTTCTCATCAGAAGAGGAGAGAGCTAGATTACAGATATAGGGAAATGCAACATCCAGCGTAGGATACATTAGGAAGGTAATGTAAGATAAGACATTAAAATAAACAAAAATAAATATGAATTAAAAAATAGAAATAAGGGTGAAAATAAACATAAAAAGAAAAATAGAAGGAAGAATAAAAACATGGAAAGAAGATGGGTGAGGTGTAGGACATGAGATATAGGAACAAAACAAGAGAAAGGATAGGGAGCTGAATTCGTGACTAACGTGCATTCTAAAAGAGTAATGGATGGTGAGGTAAGAAATTACATAAAAATGAGAAATGTGCCAAGGTGAAAATAAAGTGGGAGGTGTCTCTGAAGATAATGTTTGATAATAAATGATAAAGAAAAATTATATGCATGTAAACAATAAAGGAATAGAATAAAAAATAATGATAGTATTAGAATAAAATAAAGAAATTAGAAAACCTTGTGGGGCCCCAAGCAATTATGTAAGCATCTGTCCAATAAATGCAAATGCACGCCATGAGGAAAACTGAAAGGAGACATTTGGTTCAGGCAGAGGTCCAAGACATTTGGGAGATCATGTCCGTTCATGAGTTGGGTTCAGCTGTGTTTATGGAAATCAAAGTCATAAATATTTAGATGGGCAAAATACTATTCGATGGCCTAAGAAAAGATATTTAACACCCAAACAAAAAGGGAGGTAAATCAGTGCAGAGCAATATAAAAAGAAAACAAACTATGCTTGAAGAGTAACATGATGAAATGATGGCTGATAGAAAATATACAGGGATTCTAAAGAGGGAAGCAGAGCGGGAGTGGAAAAGTGAAAGAAAAAAGGGAAAATAAGTTACATGCAAAGGAAGAGGTGGGTTTCGATCTTTCACTAGCAGGAATTGGGGATTGTGCAATTTCGACTATTTAAAAGTTTTTGTGTCTACTGTTGGCTACAATTTCATTCTTAGAATTTATTACATTTAACCTTTTTAGGTACTATAAGTTTTGCGGTATCCTCAGCATTAGATAGATGGAAACATTGAAACCCTGGGTAGTAAGATTTAAAAAAATTTTTTATTATTGTTGATTTCAAAGAATAATTTGTATTATTGGTCTTGAGATTATTTATGAGAGAGATTTGGTTTTTGTCTAGCGATAAAGATTTTTGTAGAATTTTTGCTTAGTATTATGCTGTATGTAGGTGCTTAAAGAAGTTTTCAATAGATTTTAAAAAATTATTTAGACATGTTTTTACTCTATTGTTCTATGGGTGATTCAACCATATATTTTTCTTTTGTTTAATTCTTTTAGGAGGGTTTATCTGTCTATTATATTCTATATTAGTGGTTATTCTGAGATCTATTATTATTGGTGGTAATTATACTTTTATGGTTATCTTGCTTCATAGTTATGTTGTGGGTGACTATGCTAGAGAGGCTTCTAAGTTTGTTACTATTATTCTAACTAGCAGGACCTGTGGAAACTCCACAGCAGTATTTTTCATATGTAATATATTGTTGCTGGGCTTGCTGTGAGCATTCTTTTTTATTAAAACTATATCGCCCCCTTACTAAAATAATAACTTTGATATATTTTCTGGGCTGATTATTTCATTACAAACACACCGGTCAATTAACTCACGTTTTTATCATTTTTCATAATTATTGAATATGTTACTATGTTTGACAATAATTTTTCATAATTTCGATCCACATTATCGCCCCTCCCTTTACTAAAATAGTAAATTTTATATATTGTATTGGCTAATTATTTTATAAAAAAAAAACACAACTATCAATTAACTCACATTTCATCATTTTTAATCATTCTTGGATATGGTATTAATTTTGACAATAATTTTTCATCATTTAAACTCATCATATTGCACACCTTACTAAAATAGTAACTTTGATATATTGTCTAGGCTGACTAGTTCATTACAAACACACACATCAATCAACTCACATTTCATCATTTTTCGTAATTCTTGGATATGTTACTAATTTCGACAATATTTTTTTATAATTTAAACCAACGTTGTCACCCAACCTTGCTAAAATAATAACTTTGATATATTTGCTGGGCTGATTATTTCATTACAAACACACTAATCAATTAACCTCCATTTCATCATTTTTCATAATTCTTGGGTATGTTACTAATTTCGACAATCATTTTTCATAATTTATATCCACAGTATCGCCCTCTCTTAATAAAATAATAACTTTGAAATACTGTCTGGGCTTATTATTTCATTACAAATACATTAATGCATGAAATCACATTTAATCATTTTTCATAATTCTTGGATATGTTACTTATTTCGACAATCATTTTTCATAATTTTAACCCACATTTTCGCCCATCTCTCTTTACTAAATAATAACTTTGATATATTGTCTAGGCTGATTATTTTATTATAAACACACCAATCAATTAAATCGCATTTTGTCATTTTTCGTAATTCTTGGATATGTTATTAATTTCGACAATAATTTTGTATAATTGAAACCATTCTCGTCGCCCTCTCTTACTAAAAAATTACTTTGATATAGTGTCTGGGCTTATTATTTCATAAAAAAACACAACTATCAATTAACTCACACTTCATCATTTTTCTTAATTCTTGGATATGTTACTCATTTCGACAATTATTTTTAATATTTTAACCCACATTATCAACCCCCCCACTACTAAAATAATAACTTTGATATATTATCTGGGATGATTATTTCATTTCAAACACACCAATCAATTAACTCACATTTTGTCATTTTTCATAATTCTTGGATATGTTAATAATGTTTACAGTCATTTTTCATCATTTTAATCCACTTTCATTTCATTGCCCCACTTACTAAAATAATAACTTTGATATATTGTCTGGTCTGATTATTTCATTGCAAACACACTAATGCATTAAATAACATATTACATTTTTCATAATTCTTGGATATGTTACTAATTTCGACAATTATTTTTCATAATTTAAACCATCCTTATCGCCCTCTCTTACTAAAATAATTACTTTGATATATTTCCTGGGCTGATTAATTTATTATAAACACACAATCGATTAACTCACATTTAATCTTCGTTCATAATCCTGGATATGTTACTAATTTCGACACTACTTTTTATAATTAAAAACCCACATTATGCCTCTCCCTCCTACTTATATAATATATTTGATATATTGTCTGGGCTTATTATATCATTACAAACACACCAATCAAGTAACTCACATTTCATCATTTTTCATAATTCTTGGATATGTTACTAATTTCGACAATAATTTTCATAACTTTAACCCATTATCTCGCTCCCCCTTACTTAAATAATAACTTTGATATATTGCCTGGGCTGATTATTTCATTACAAACAAATCAATCAATTCTGGGTATTCTCATAGTATACATGTTTCGCCTATCTTATCCAACGCCGCATATTCTGCTAATATATATCGTTCACCTATCTTATTTGATCCCAGGCGACGCTGGGTATTTTGCTACTATATAGTAGCAAAATACCCACCTATCTCATTCAATACTGGGCAACGCTTTCTGATAGTATATATTTGCACATCTCATTCAATCCCGGGACTGATTTAATATCCGCCACCCCACTGTTGAAAATATACATTAAATAAAGTAATGTTTTAATCGTAAACTGTTTCAGCCATTTCCAGGACTGACATTATATACCCAACCCACTGCTAAAAATATACATGATAATAATGTAATGTCTTTTTCTTTTTTTTTTACATAGGCGTCACCACTTATCAAGGCCGATAGGCCACTCAAGGATAAGGGTTAAAGAGTCTACAGTAGTCAAAAGGACAATATAGTAATCGATAGTAATGGAAGTTCGGTAAATTTGTTAACTTAAGTGGAACGGCTCATCAGAAACTTGTTCACGTTGGACTTGAAGACAACCATATTATTTACAGCTGGAAAGCAGGAAAACGGAAGACAATTCCACAGGCGTGCAGTTCTAAGAAAAAGCTTTGATCATGGAATCTATGTTTAGGTTTAGGCACAGATAAAGAGTGGGGAAAATTATTGATAATGTTTTCAGCTAGTCGAGTGTTTCTTGTGAAAGTTTGGCAAGGGGGGGACCATAGATTGAAGCTCAGTCGAACACTTTCCATGAAAATAACGATAAAGCAGAGACAAACTCGCAACATCTCTTCTGTGAGATAGAGGTTGCAGCGAAGAGAAAAGGATATCTCCCACCAGGCCACAAAGTCTATTTTGAACCCTATCAAGGCAGGACAAGTCTTTTCTAGCAGCTCCTGCCCATATGTGGCAACAGTATTCCATCCCTGGACGTATCTGGCTCTTATATATATAGAGAGAATTGCATCAGCAGTGAGATATCTACTGGATCGATAGAGGGATCCGACCATTTTTCCAGCGGCCTTGGCAACAGATTTGATGTACGTATTCCATTTAAGATCAGGAGTAAAGGTCAAGCCCAGAAGCCTGTCAAAACTTGAGGCCTCCCCAAGACGAGAGTCATTCATTTTAATTGATGCCAGATGGGGATCAGAACGTTGATGATGTAAAGATAGAAGCTTGGTCTTTAGATGCATTAAAAGTAACCAGACACTCCTTTCCCCATTGTACAACGTGATCAAGATCAGAGGACAGAGAATCGGAGAGAACTTGGTCGTTTACTGCCTTAGATGTGCTACCATAGATGGTAGTGTCGTCAGCAAAAATGTCTACGAATGATGTAAGGATATGATTTGGAAGATCATTAATGTAGATCAAGAAAAGAGTTGGGCCCAGGATGGACCCCTGAGAGACTCCAGCATTTATACTGTGAGCTTCTGATTTTTGCCCATAAATAATAAACTGTTTCAGCCATTTCTGGAACTGACTTATAATCCCCAACCCACTGTTGAAGATATACATGAAATAAAGTAATGTATAAATCGTAAACTTTTTCAGCCATTCCTGGGACCGACTTCTTATCTCCCATCCTACTGTTAAAAATATACATTAAATAAAGTAATGCGTAATGCGTAAACGGTTTCACCCATTTTCAGGACTGATTTAATATCCCCCACCCCACTGTTAAGATATACATGAAATAAAGTAATGGTTAAATCATAAACGGTTTGAGTAATTTCCGGGACTGACTTCATATCCCGTAACCCACTGCTTAAAATATACTTGAAATAAAGTAATGTTTAAATCATAAACTGTTTCAGCAGCTTTTCGAAAGTAAAAAAATTAGCACGCTTAGGGATTAGGCAACCATTGCTTCAACATGAATTTCTGAATGTAGTATTAGTTTCAGCATGCCACTGACTTAAACCCCCCCCCCCTTTTTTGCTCTTGGTTAATGGAGGTAAATCCTTCATTACTGACACAATTTTTATTTTTGTTATTGATCAGGGTTGATCAGAGTGCCCCTTTTGGGGAGCTGGGTTCTCCCTAAATTTATAACCGACCTCATGTCCAATTCCGCCCTTGTGGGGAGGCAAGTAAACAAAAAAAAATAATCAGAACGGACATTTTCCAGGGTATTTTGTAATTAAATCAGAAATAACTTTTTCCAGTTAGTTTTTTAATATTAAAACTTTGTTACATTAAACATAGTACCTATTCACAATGCCTCTTCACAGGACAGATTTGGACACCGGGGTTGCTTTTTAACGTGGAGAAAAAATTGTCTTAATCGTAAAGGATTTCTCTTCGTCTGAGAGAGAAGAAATTGAAATGTAACACATGAAGAACAGATACTACACTTTGATCTTATTTATATATTTTATTTCTGGCAAAAGTACAAAAAACATGCAACATTTACTAAAAACAAAATTAGGCACAAGGCCCTATAAGAAATTGGGAGGGGGAGGGTACAGGGTCTTTTTGACTAAAGTGACAAAAAGTGAATAATGAAGACTTTGGAGTCTTACTCTTGACTGGCAACATTTACCAAAATACCTCATTCACTCTGTGGATCCTAATCTAACTAATAACCCCAGCGTTCAATGTAAAATTTAACTATGTACAATTTGTATATTCATTTCTGTATGTTGTGTGTGCATTTTTTTTTTTTTTTTTCGTGTGTGTATATGCATGTGTGAGAAAATAAAGTTCGATTTCATTAGAAAAATAAAGTTCTTGAATTAATTAGAATAAAATGTTCGTGGAGTGGGAAAAAGCTAACAAAAATGTTCATTTCAAAAAATAAGGAAAAAAACTACTACTGTGTTGTTAGTACTATTCTATGTGGCTAGATCCCCCACTGTTTTCCGGGGAACCGAAAACAAGCAGGGCATCCCTAATGGGGTTTGGGGAAGTAGCCTTAATGGAGATGGGAGAAAATAAAGCAACGGATGAAGGGGGTAGGAAGGTGACCTCTGAGTAGGGGGATGACCGGGGGCATCAGAAAATAAAGATGAGGAGCAGAGGGGTTGGGTCGACTCAGAGGTTCTCTAATACCAAAAAATAAAATCAGGAACAGGATCTCATTTGTACCACCAGTCAAGAGTTACTTTACTGAACTTTTAATGCTAACCTAGGCGGGATGGGTTCCGTAGGACCCAGCACCGCCCATGCAGGTAATTGGGGAGTGGGTGGACTCAGAGGTTCTCTAGTACCAAAAATAATAACAGGAGCGGGATCTCGTTTATACCACCAGTCAAGAGTCTCTTTAATTAATTATGCTAAACTTAAGCGGGATGGGTTCCGAAGGACCCAGCACCACCCGTGCCATGCTCAAGGAGGGAACACGTACTGAAACTTGGCTCCTCGACGGATGCACAAACTAGTGCTATGCACCCACCTCTTGTCAAATTCCACTCTAGGCAACCTCTTCCAATCGCATCTGATCTTTACTTTAAGCAAATGTTTAAAGTAAACGATCTTGAGGCGCGTGATCCAAATGACCATGCGCGCTACTGCTAGGATCGCCAGGAAAACCAAACTTTCCTCCCTGGGGAACGGCGGCTCCATGTTGTACACAAAACTTCCTACGTCGAGATCGAGCAGACACTCGGCATCGATGCGAGCTGTTACCCCCTCGACGTACTTTAATAATCCGGCTGCAACTAAAAAACGCGTGGTCGATTGTTTCGGGCTCACGTTCGTCACAGCACGGACAGAAGCGCCTGGTATGTTCTTTATACCGGAAAAGTTCGAAGAGGGGCAGCGCATTTCGGACCAGTCGCCAAGTCAGGGAGAATTCCGAGTTATTCAGAATCTCCCGTCCCAGCGCCCAACACCATTGAGAACGGACAACCTCCATCGACCATCCCATCCGCCTACAAAGTGGATCCTTCGCGGTCCCCTCCACTAAATCCCGATATAGTTTATTCCTTGGCTGATCGAGGACACTGGTCCCCGGCAAAGCTCTAAGAGCGGTCCGGCATTCGGAGAAGAACTTGACTCCCCCTTCGGTCTACGACGACCTTCTACCGAAGGGTTGGGTTTGAGATTGGGAAACGAGTTCTCAACCACAGGGACCCAAGGAGCGTCTCCTTCAAGCGAACGACCCAGGAAAGCCAATCTCTTGGCGTTTCTATGACACAAGAGACTGGGCTGACCCAGGCCTCCCTCGCTCGGACTTTGAACACAGACCTCTCTGCAGACATAATGCTTACCCTCGTTCCACAATAGTGAATCGAGGCGCCCTTGTAAGCGGGTTAGTCGTTCTGCAGGGAGAGGAAGTACAGACAAACGGTAAAGGATGAGCGGAAAGACGTATGTAGCACACGCCTCCGCCCGACCCTTCAAGGACAATTTCCTTCCAATCCAAGTCTTTACTGACGATTTGACCTTAGACTGTACTTCCGACCAATTCTTTTCCAGCTGAAGTCCCGGTCCAAAACAGACACCGAGAATACGGACCGGTCCATCGGTCCAGCTGAAAATACCTGGAAGCGAGTTTACCCCGGTCCAGGCCCCCAACCGCAGGCCAACAGACTTGCTACGGTTGAAGATGGCCCCTGTTACTTCTTCGTATCGAGCGAGCGCCTCGACCACTGCTTGAACGTCCGTGTGGCAAGACACGAACACGGTGACGTCATCGGCGAACGCGGAAACCCTGGCTCGTGTGCCTCCAGGGAGAGCTATTCCGCGCAGACTGGTGTAGCCGCCTCGTCTCTTAACTTGCGAAGGAGGGGTTCCAACGCCAGGACATACAACAGAGGCGACAGCGGACAACCCTGTCGCACCGACCGAGAGACAGCGAATGACTCCGACAGCTTACCGTTGATCTGCACCGCTACAGTCGGCCTGTCATACAGAACAAAGATCCACTTGCGGAAGTCCGGATTAAATCCGGCGGCCTCTAACACAGATCCTAGGAACCGATGGTCGACCCTATCGAATGCCTTGGACTGATCCAAACTGATCAGCGCGGCTTCGGCGTCGTCTTCTGTCCCCTCTATGATCGAGCGTATCAAGTGCAGATTGTCTTGAATCGATCTCCCCTTCACAGCATAAGTCTGGTCTGGTTCGTTCAAGTCAGTGATGACAGCCTGCAAGCGATTCGCAAGAATCTTTGCCAAAATCTTTAACTGTGTTTAGCAGAGTCAAGGGCCTAAAATCATCAAAGTTTTCCCTCCCACCATGCCGTTGACCTTTCCTCAGCAATGTGATCACACCCTTGGTCACCTGTCCAGGGATGGAACCCTGGGCAAACCAATGGTTGAACATATCCTTCAGAAGAGGGACCAACATGGGCGACAGCCTCAAGTAAAACTCGTAGGGTAAACCATCAAGCCCCGGAGATTTGTTATAGCCGACCTGCTTCAACGCAGTAATGACCTCATGTTCAGTAATAAGACCATCACAGCTAGCTGCCCGAGCCGCCGTGAGGCGGGGCGAGTCAGCTAAATAGCTGCCAAACTCATCAACCCTGAGTCCGGGTAGTTGGGTGAAGCGCACCGATAGATGCTCCCAAAACCCCTCACAGATCTCCCGAGTCGATACTAAAGCGTGTCCTTCCAGGTTATATACTTTACGAATGTACCCATCCGAACTGCGCCTTAAAGCAGCCTTACGCTCAACGGTGTCAACATTCACAGCCTCGTTGGAAACTTTGTTTAACCTAGCCCTAACTACTTGACCTTCATACCGCTCACTAGCCAAGCGGTTGAGATCTTGTTTAGCTAGTGCTAACTCTAGGGGATCCCCCCCTTCCACCGCCCGGGTCAGCTTATCCTCTAAGCGCTTCTTTGCCTTAGCCTTATCTAACGCGAGGCGTTGGCTATACTGGACAGAGAAGCGCCTAATTTTGGCCTTAAGACTAACCCACCACTTACTCCCTGTAACCGCCCCCACTAAAGCCCGCTGAATTAGCTCCGTGACCTTCAACCGGCAGTCCTCCAGCTCCAACAAGGTGCTGTTGAACTTCCAGTATCCGGCCAGTTTAGGCCTAGCACTTAAGTTCAAACGGGCCATAACAAGTTTATGGTCCGAGTGTCCTAACAAGTGGAACGTGGGGCAAGATAGGAAGTCTACATCGCCTCTTCTAATTAACATCCGATCCAAGTAAGTATTTGGATGGGAAGGCACTACAGAATGCCACGTCCACATCTCCCGCCCCGGATGATCAAGACGAAATCGCACAAAGCCATCAGGTCAGACAGAGTGCTGTCACACCGCACCGACCCGCTAGCCCCCCCGACCTTATCTATTTTGGGATCAAGGATTGCATTCCAATCACCCATTAAAACTAACCGTTCCGGATCCACTAAGAAGCCCTCCAACCGTCGAAAAAAGGTTGCCCTCTCTACAGCAGAATTGGGAGCATAAACAGCAACAATCCGAAAAACACTACAATTAACAGCAACATCAACAACAAGCGCCCGCCCGTCCTCGCCTGCGTGAACAACATTCACCGACGCTGACAGGGTGCGTTTCACTAGCAAGGAGATTCCACGACTATAAGTATTGCCATATGCTGAGTAGACATCGTAATCGTTTACCAGCACCTGACAATCCTCGTCACAAACAAAGTGGGTCTCCTGTATAGCGGCGATATCTACCTTAAGGGAAACCAGGTCTCTCACAACGCGCGAGGCCTTGCTTCGACACCTGATGCCCCTCACATTCAATGTAGCCAAGTTTAAAGCCATGTTCACTTACCTTAGGCAGTGTCACAGACGGGTCTGAAGTCCTCGGCAGTGAGGACGTAGCAGGCTTGCCGAAGGCTTCCGGTCAGCAGGTCCGCAGAAGGTAATCCATCCAGGGGAAAAGTTAGTTTCAATGCCCTGTATAGGGAAGGGTGGACATACAGGGGTGTGCGACCATCGCATTTTATTGTTAAGTTTTTAAGAGACTGATGGTCCATGTCGACAAGCTGTTGGCCCGGTATTGCCTCCTTGGCTGCCTCCAGCATCGCCCATAGACCCTCCGTTCTTGAGTCCTTGTTTGCCCTTACAAAGGTTGTCAGTAAGGGGGCGTCTTTAAAGCGGTCTGGTTGTGTGACTCTGTCACCACCCAAATACAAAAAGTTTTGTAATTTGTTGAAACGGACCTTCTGCTTCCCCTTCAGTTCTGGTATATTTCGCTGAAGGTCCGGTTCACATATCCTGTCCCCTGGCAGGAACGGCAGTTTCTTAGTTCTTTCTGACCTCACTGCTGTTGTCGGGGAGGGGTCCTCTTGATGCTGAGGAGGGAAAGAGGTTTTCGGGGAGGGAGTGTCTTGTTCCGTTGCGATGTTGATGGGCTTGTCGCAAGACACGGGGCACGGAGCATCTGTAGGCGGGTTTGGGAGGGAGGGCGAGGTGGATGTTTGTTGCTTTGGCTGGGAGGCCAAAGAGGAGACAGGGTGCACAGACTGCTTTTCCGATGGTATGACAGTCTCTGTGGGGGTTGGGTTATCTGCCTTCATTTTCCGGCTCTTTCTCCTCCTCGCTCTTCTTATTTCTGTAGCGCTTAG
Source organism: Euprymna scolopes (assembly GCF_053919585.1). Classification (NCBI taxonomy): domain Eukaryota; kingdom Metazoa; phylum Mollusca; class Cephalopoda; order Sepiida; family Sepiolidae; genus Euprymna; species Euprymna scolopes. The sequence continues at coordinate 79,609,289 of NC_136484.1, forward strand.
CGCTATCTTTGCTGGTGAGGCTTCTTCCTCTTCTTCCGACACTGCCTCCTCCTCGGATTCTTGTAGTTTCCTTTTATTTGAGGAGGCTGGTGCTTGTGTGTCCATTTTTGTTAAATCCCCTGTCATGTCTTCGGTTTGGGCTATGATCGCTGTTGGAGTGGAAGGCTGTTTGCTGGTCTTTCCTTTTTTAGCGACCGTCACCCATCCCTGTTTGGCTTCTGGGGGGCTTGTGGTTTTAACGGGAGCGGGGGCCATGATTGTGGCTTTGGACGCCTCCGACGTTCTGCTGGCTGTTTTTCGTTTAGGGCAGTCCTTGGCCATATGGCCCTGTTGTTGGCATTGCCAGCAGTGGGGCCTCCTCCCTTCAACTATTAAGGAGAGCGTCCAATCCCCAAACTGAATCGTGGCCGGGATGCCGAAGAAACCCACCTTATCCAACATCATCTGCACCTTGTAATCTCCGGTCATGATATTTCTTTGACCGCGGCTAGGCGTGACTTCCTCGACATCCCTATATTGGCTGAGGATGGCTCCCAGCTGTCTTGCTCCCATGTAGCAGGGGACGTTTAGCACCGACACAATTGTCCTTCTCTTATTAAGGTAAACCGGGTGCAATTTGATGTTTTTGGATTGATGGTTTACCTTAGAGAGTCTGACGGCGTCTTCTGGGGTGGGAAGCAGGACATCCCACATGGCATAGCTTTTCCGGCAGATGTAGTTCGCCGGGATGTTCTGCTCCATCAATATTTTCACCATCGTCTCCTTGTTGATCCCTGTTAGGCTTCTAGTCTTAGTGTCCAAGGTGATTAAAGATAGCACTCTCTTCTCTAGACTTTCCACCTGACCGAGGAGGGGCTGGACGGTGTTCCCTTTTGTGACATTTCTATAAGTTGAGAGAAAGAGGTCACGGTACTCCTGAGGAGTCATTTTTTCCTCCTCTCTCCGTCTCCATGCTGAAACTCCTCCAAATTGTGTATTCGAGGATCCTGGAACCGGAGAGGCGTTGGCTGGAGCTTTCTGATTCGTGGAGGTCGAACTGGTCGTAGAGCTGGGGGTCTGACCTTTTCCAGACAGGGTTGGCCAGTCCGCAGATGATGAAGCGTGCTGGCTTTCCCGACTTTCCGGGCCATTCTCCGTCCTCTTTTTCTGAGGTTGGACTGCTTTCTCCTCAGATGCAGGACGTTCCGTTCTTGGGGAGGTCTTCCCGGCATTTGTAAGCTTGGTAGCGGCCGCTGCTTCAGGTTTCTCTTCGGTCTGCATTTTGTTGTTGCCGGTCGAGATCTTGTTGGCTTCATTGGCCGCCTCTATTTGGTCGTTGCCCTCTTGGGGAATGCTAGAGGGTGCCGGGTCCACCATGTCCTCCTCGAATAATGACTGCAAGGAGGCGATAGTTGCGTTAAACAACTCCTCTTCAGTATTCTTGGAGGAGTTGTTCTTCTCCTTTTCCTCTTTTGTTGGTGAGGAATCCCTCTTTTGGGGAGCGGAGGAGCATTGTTCTGGTGTTGCCACCATTGCTTTTGAGCTTCGGGGTGTCGTTGGTCCGTGCCCCTTTTCCTTTTCTCCCACTGGCGAGCTTGCGTCTGCTCTCACAGTCAGGTTGCCCTCATGGGGAGCCGTCTGCTCCTTCTTGGTTGCAGCCGGTACTTCACTGGGGTTCGCCGCAGGCTGCGGCCCTACCCCGCTACTTCCATCCAAGGTCGCCGCGGGCTGCGGCCCTACCTTGTCTCCAACCTCTATTTGGATCTGGCTCTCCATCTCTCCACTAACCCGGGGCCAGGATTTTGCTCCCTTTTCCGGGGATTTCGCAGGGGGAGCAATGTCACGCATTTGGAGTGGTGTGCCTCGCCTGCTTGGCATTGTGGAGGGGGCGTTGGCCGCTTACGCAGAGCAGGCCTGGGAGGGAGGAAAAATAAAAATTGTGCGGGGGGAAAAAAGGGATGGAGGGGGTGGCCAGGGGCGAAGAGAGAAAGAGAGTTGACCTCCTCTCGCGGGGAAGTCGGGGAAGTCAGCTCGATCCCCCCTTGCGGGGGGAGAGCAGAGAAGATAGACCAAAGTGGTGGCTAGCGGGTCTGAGTGCCGCGTCGCAATTAAGGGAAGAGAGGGAAAGGCATCTCTGCCCAGAGAGAAGGCAAAAACGAAGGTATAAACCCCAAAACCCTTCCCTCAAACAACCCCAACAGGAAGCGACAAAGAGACCCAGTCTGCTCGATCCAACGGGAGAGCAGCGAAGGAAGACAAAGACTAGCGGGTCAGAGTGCCACTAGTTAATTAAAAGGGAGAAGTAGACATTCCTCCCAGAGAGAGGGAGAAAAGAAGAAAACTTAAAACTAAACCTTAATACTAAAAAACCTTAGTCTAAGCTGAAGGTCCTGACTCCCCAAAGGAGGGGGTCTGGTCCTTGCAGACGTGAAAAACCTTAAATCTGGCTAAAGAGCCCGGTGGCCGTTCCCTTCGAAGTCAATTGGTAAGAGCAGAAGTTTCGCAGCTGAAGAACAGATACTACACTTTGATCTTATTTATTTATTTTATTGTTGTCAAAAAATGAATTTACAATATCAAATTATAAAAGCAAAAATAACAAACAACAAAATTAGGCACAAGGCCCTATAAGAAATTGGGGAGGGGAGGGTTCAGGGTCTTTGTGACTATTGACATTTGATAAAAATGGACTTTGAAGTCTCACTCTTGACTGGCAACATTTACCACAATACCTCATTCACTCTGTGGATTCTAATCTAACTAATATATCCCCAGCGTTTAGAATACAAGAAAACATATGTACAATTGGTAAAAACCTATCTGTATGTCTGTCTATGCATTTTTTTTTTTTTTTTTTTAATTTTTTTTTTTAATATATATAAACAATATAGTGAGTGTGTGCATTTGTGAAATGACAAAAAGAGTTCAAATTCATAAAAATATATACAGTTTATAATCAAGTTATTAAAAGCACGTGGAGTGGGGCAAACTAATGAAAAGAGTTCAATTTAAACATAAAAGATACAGCCTACTTGGTTTGTTAGTACTGACCCCCCTATCTAACGATTAGACCCCCCCACTGTTTTCCGGGGAACCGAAAACAAGCAGGGAAATCCCTATGAGGGGTTGGGGTGAAGCCTTAATAGGAGAAAAGAATTTAATGGGAGGAGGGGAGGATTGGTGTCCTCTGAGTATTGGGGGAGGACCAGGATTACATCCAAAATAAAAGCAGGTAATTGGGGAGTGGGTGGACTCAGAGGTTCTCTAGTACCAAAAATAATAACAGGAGCGGGATCTCGTTTATACCACCAGTCAAGAGTCTCTTTAATTAATTATGCTAAACTTAAGCGGGATGGGTTCCGAAGGACCCAGCACCACCCGTGCCATGCTCAAGGAGGGAACACGTACTGAAACTTGGCTCCTCGACGGATGCACAAACTAGTGCTGTGCACCCACCTCTTGTCAAATTCCACTCTAGGCAACCTCTTCCAATCGCATCTGATCTTTACTTTAAGCAAATGTTTAAAGTAAACGCTCAGATCCCGATCCGGAACAGATGTCCCTTCGCGGACCAACTTGAGGCGCGTGATCCAAATGACCATTCACGCTACTGCTAGGATCGCCAGGAAAACCAAACTTTCCTCCCTGGGGAACGGCGGCTCCATGTTGTACACAAAACTTCCTACGTTGAGATCGAGCAGACACTCGGCATCGATGCGAGCTGTTACCCCCTCGACGTACTTTAATAATCCGGCTGCAACTAAAAAACGCGTGGTCGATTGTTTCGGGCTCACGTTCGTCACAGCACAGACAGAAGCGCCTGGTATGTTCTTTATACCGGAAAAGTTCGAAGAGGGGCAGCGCATTTCGGACCAGTCGCCAAGTCAGGGAGAATTCCGAGTTATTCAGAATCTCCCGTCCCAGCGCCCAACACCATTGAGAACGGACAACCTCCATCGACCATCCCATCCGCCTACAAAGTGGATCCTTCGCGGTCCCCTCCACTAAATCCCGATATAGTTTATTCCTTGGCTGATCGAGGACACTGGTCCCCGGCAAAGCTCTAAGAGCGGTCCGGCATTCGGAGAAGAACTTGACTCCCCCTTCGGTCTACGACGACCTTCTACCGAAGGGTTGGGTTTGAGATTGGGAAACGAGTTCTCAACCACAGGGACCCAAGGAGCGTCTCCTTCAAGCGAACGACCCAGGAAAGCCAATCTCTTGGCGTTTCTATGACACAAGAGACTGGGCTGACCCAGGCCTCCCTCGCTCGGACTTTGAACACAGACCTCTCTGCAGACATAATGCTTACCCTCGTTCCACAATAGTGAATCGAGGCGCCCTTGTAAGCGGGTTAGTCGTTCTGCAGGGAGAGGAAGTACAGACAAACGGTAAAGGATGAGTGGAAAGACGTATGTAGCACACGCCTCCGCCCGACCCTTCAAGGACAATTTCCTTCCAATCCAAGTCTTTACTGACGATTTGACCTTAGACTGTACTTCCGACCAATTCTTTTCCAGCTGAAGTCCCGGTCCAAACCAGACACCGAGAATACGGACCGGTCCATCGGTCCAGCTGAAAATACCTGGAAGCGAGTTTACCCCGGTCCAGGCCCCCAACCGCAGGCCAACAGACTTGCTACGGTTGAAGATGGCCCCTGTTACTTCTTTGTATCGAGCGAGCGCCTCGACCACCGCTTGAACGTCCGTGTGGCAAGACACGAACATGTTGACGTCATCGGCGAACGCGGAAACCCTGGCTCGTGTGCCTCCAGGGAGAGCTATTCCGCGCAGGACTGGTGTAGCCCCTCGTCCCTTAAATTGCGAATGAGGGGTTCCAACGCCAGGACATATAACAGAGGCGACAGCGGACAACCCTGTCGCACCGACCGAGAGACAGCGAATGACTCCGATAGCTTACCGTTGATCTGCACCGCCACCGTTGGCCTGTCATACAAAGATCCACTTGCGGAAGTCCGGATTAAATCCGGCGGCCTCTAACACAGATCCTAAGAACCGATGGTCGACCCTATCGAATGCCTTGGACTGATCCAAACTGATCAGTGCGGCTTCGGCGTCGTCTTCTGTCCCCTCTATGATCGAGCGTATCAAATGCAGATTGTCTTGAATCGATCTCCCCTTCACAGCATAAGTCTGGTCTGGTTCGATCAAATCATTGATGACAACCTGCAAGCGATTCGCAAGTATCTTTGCCAAAATCTTTAACTCTGTGTTTAGCAGAGTCAAGGGCCTAAAATCATCAAAGTTTTCCCCTCCACCATGCCGTTGACCTTTCCTCAGCAATGTGATCACACCCTTGGTCACCTGTCCAGGGATGGAACCCTGGGCAAACCAATGGTTGAAAATATCCTTCAGAAGAGGGACCAACATGGGCGACAGCCTCAAGTAAAACTCGTAGGGTAAACCATCAAGCCCCGGAGATTTGTTATAGCCGACCTGCTTCAACGCAGTAATGACCTCATGTTCAGTAATAAGACCATCACAGCTAGCCGTTCAAGCCGCCGTGAGGCGGGGCGAGTCAGCCAAATAGCTGCCAAACTCATCAACCCTGAGTCTGGGTAGTTGGGTGAAGCGCACCGATAGATGCTCCCGAAACCCCTTGCAGATCTCCTGAGTCGATACTAAAGCGTGTCCTTCCAGGTTATGTACTTTACGAATGTACCCATCCGAACTGCGCCTTAAAGCAGCCTTACGCTCAACGGCGTCAACATTCACAGCCTCGTTAGAAACTTTGTTTAACCTAGCCCTAACTACTTGACCTTCATACCGCTCGCTAGCCAAGCGGTTGAGATCTTGTTTAGCTAGTGCTAACTCTAGGGGATCCCCCCCATTCCACCGCCCGGGTCAGCTTATCCTCTAAGCGCTTCTTTGCCTTAGCCTTATCTAACGCGAGGCGTTGGCTATACTGGACAGAGAAGCGCCTAATTTTGGCCTTAAGACTAACCCACCACTTACTCCCTGTAACCGCCCCCACTAAAGCCCGCTGAATTAGCTCAGTGACCTTCAACCGGCAGTCCTCCAGCTCCAACAAGGTGCTGTTGAACTTCCAGTATCCGGCCAGTTTAGGCCTAGCACTTAAGTTCAAACGGGCCATAACAAGTTTATGGTCCGAGTGTCCTAACAAGTGGAACGTGGGGCAAGATAGGAAGTCTACATCGCCTCTTCTAATTAACATCCTATCCAAGTAAGTACTCGGATGGGAAGGCACTACAGAATGCCACGTCCACATCTCCCGCCCCGAATGATCCAGACGAAATCTGTCGACGAGATCGCACAAAGCCATCAGGTCAGACAGAGTGCTGTCACACCGCACCGACCCGCTAGCCCCCCCGACCTTATCTATTTTGGGATCAAGGATTGCATTCCAATCACCCATTAAAACTAACCGTTCCGGATCCACTAAGAAGCCCTCCAACCGTCGAAAAAAGGTTGCCCTCTCTACAGCAGCATTGGGAGCATAAACAGCAACAATCCGAAAAGCACTACAATTAACAGCAACATCAACAACAAGCGCCCGCCCGTCCTCGTCTGCGTGAACAACATTCACCAACGCTGACAGGGTGCGATTCACTAGCAAGGAGATTCCACGACTATAGGTATTGCCATATGCTGAGTAAACATCGTAATCGTTTACCAGCACCTGACAATCCCCATCACAAAAAAAGTGGGTCTCCTGGATAGCGGCAATATCTACCTTAAGGGACACCAGGTCTCTCACAATGCGCGCGGCCTTGCTTCGATACCTGATGCCCCTCACATTCAATGTAGCCAAGTTTAAAGACATGATCACTTACCTTAAGCACTGTCACAGACGGGTCTGAAATCCCTGGCAGTAAGGACGTGGCAGGCCTGGCCGAGGCTCCCGGTAAGTAGATCAGCAGAGGGTACTCCATCCTTGGCCACGCCTCCCACGTCCAGCGGGAAGGTTAGCTTGAGTGCCCTGTAAAAGGAGGGGTGTATGTACAGCGGGACTCTGCCCTCACATTTGTAAGATAAGTTCTTTAGCGAAGGATGCTCATCATCCACCAACTGCTGGCCTGGGATATCCTTCGCTGCATGGATCATTGCTCAGAGGACTTCAGTTCTGGCATCCTTGTTAACACCGACAAACGGCCAATGAAGCCAACAAGATCTCGACCGGCAAAAGTGTCTTTAAAATTGGTCGGGTCGGCTATGCTGTCACCGCCGACGTGGACCAAGCTCTTGAGTTTGTTGTACCGGACTTTTTGTTGTCCTTTGAGGTCCAGTATAGGTAAGTGCGAGTCCACTTCGCAAATCCTGTCCCCCGGCAGAAAAGGGAGTTTTTTCGTCCTCACTGTTCTGACCGGCAGAGAATTGGTTGGTTCTGGCGGAGTGTTGTTGCGACTTGAGGAGGGAGGGGGGGTTGGCGTGATGTTGTTATCATGGGGGGAGGAGCCCGCTTTAGGCACGTCCTGAGGAGCCGACTGCACGGTGGTAATCTCCTCTGCCTGCGCTGCTTCCCTTTTCCTTTTGTTGCTTCTCCTCCCCTTCTTCCTCGACTGCTTCTCCAAACTGTTGTCTCCCTCCTCTCGTTCCGACAACACTACTTCCTCCTCCGACTCTGTCGGAGATACTGGGAGCTTTCTTTTGGTAGAGGAGGCTTGAACCTCCATCTCCTCTACCTTTGAAATCTTCCCGCGTTGGTCAGGGTTCTTGTTGGTGGTGTCTCTGTTTTTGTTTGCTATTGGAGTCTGTTGTTTTGTTGTCTGTGTTTGCAATGTTGGTATCTGTTATTTTGTTGTCTGTGTTTGCGATGTTGGCGTCGGTGCTTGAGTTGTTTTTGTTTTCTTGAGTGTTTGTGTCTGTAATCTTCTTGTTCGTGTTATTTGTGCTTGCAATGTTTTTCCTTGTGATGCCTGTGTCTGTGTTGTGTTTGTTGATGTTGTTAGCAGACGTGGTAGGTTTGTTGGTTTGGTTCTGTTTTGTGTTGTTGGTGTTGTTGTTGTTGTTGGTGCTGTTGTTATTGGCCAATGGCTTAGCTGGTCTATTCTTTCTGACCACCTTGCTCCAACCGGCCTCGTCCTCTTGGTTTGCCGGCACTGCTGCTGTTGCTGGTTGTTGGGCTGGCTGTTTCGCTGATGGTCCTGCTGCTGGTCTCTTTGGACAGTCTTTGGCCATGTGACCCTGCTTAAGGCAGTGCCAGCAGTGCGGCCGCCTGCCCTCCACTATAACGGAGAGTGTCCATTCTCCGTATTTGAGGATCGCGGAGATTTTGTCAAAGCTAGCCAGGTCCACACTCATAGACAGTTTATAATTGCCTGTCATGAGGTTGCGTGGACCTTTAACTGGCCATATATCCTCGACGTCACCGTACTGACTCAGTACCGCGCCCAGTTGCTTTGCGCCCAGGTAGCAGGGAACTCCCAGTACCGACACTGTCGTTCTCCTTTTCCCCTGATATTCTGGTTTGAGGGCCAAATGTTTCCAGGTGATGTTGGCCCTGGACAGCTTCTCCGCTTCTTCCTTATCCGACAGGAGCAGTTCCCATTTTGCATAGCTCCTGCAGACTATATAACTGGCCGGGACCTTCAAATCCTGGAGGAGTTGCATCATTGTTTCCTGGCCGACCCCGGTAAGTCTTTTGCTCCTGGTGTCTGCCGTAACGAAGGAAATGACGCGATGTTGAAGCTCCTCCACTGCTCCCGGAAGGGGTTTGATAGTGTTCCCTTCCGTATACTTTTTGTAAGTTGACTCGAACAGGTCCCTGTAGTCCTGCGGCGTGAGCTTCTTCTGCTGTGGGCCCCACGCCCTTTTCTCTTTGCCTTGTGGACTGCTGTCCGCGTTGTTTGCTGCTTTAGGCTTTTCCCCATCCACGGGTGTGGAACTTTCGCCCGTATGGGGGTTCTTGGATGCGCTTAGGGCTGGCCACTCCTCCTTCGATTTGTTGCCTGGGCACAGTGCTGGTCAGTCCGCCGCTACATCCGTGGACAGGTTTTCTCCATCCTGGGCTTTTGCTCTCTTCTTCTTGGGCGGCTGCAGAATGGGAGTTTCCTTGGGAGTTAGTTGTGCCTCCCCACCTGGGGATGTACCTCCTTTGGCAGTTGGTGAGATTGTGGCTAGGGATGACGTTCCCCTGTTTGGGGTCTCGGGTACCATGCCGCTCTCTGCCTTCACCATTTCAATCTCCTCCCTGCCCTCTTGGATCTTATTGAGGGGAGGGTCGTTTTCTTGGCTTGAGAAGAGAGCTTTGATGGAGGCTATTGTGTCTTCAAAATGCTCCTCATTGTTCTTCGAGGGGCTGCTCTTCTTACTGGAACCTCCCACGAGGGATTGGCCCTTGAGGGGAGCGGGGGAGACTTGACCCGCTGTTCCTCGGCTGAATTCGGAGTCTTCAGGAGTATCTGCTTCTGATTCCGTCGACTCGACCTTCTCTACTGCACTGGCCTCTCCTTTTCCAGTGTCGTTGCCCTCGTGGGGAGTCTTTGTGGAGGCTCCTGTCTTGATGTCTGGGGTCGCCGCGGGCTGCGGCCCTACCCCGCCCATTGCTTCCAAGGTCGCCGCGGGCTGCGGCCCTACCTTGCTGTCTGACATCACGGCTGGTTTCTCTTCTTCTTCGTTGGCCCGGGGCCGGGATTTTACTCTCTTATCCGGGGATTCAGGGGGAGAGATGCTCCGCATTTGGGGTGATGATCCCCGCCTGCTCGGCATCGTGGAGGGAGTGTTGGTCGCTGACGCAGACCAGGCCTGGGAGGGAGGAAAAAATAAAATAGTACTGGGGACAAAGGGGATGGAGGGGGCGGCCAGGGGCGAAGAGAGAAAGAGGTTTGACCTCCCCTCGCGGGGAAGTCATGTTAGTCAGCTCGATCCCCCCTTGCGGGGGGAGAGCAGAGAAGTAAAAACAAAGTGGTGGCTAGCGGGTCAGAGTGCCGCGTCGCAATTAAGGGAAGAGAGGGAAAGGCATCTCTGCCCAGAGAGAAGGCAAAAACGAAAAGGTATGAACCCCATAACCCTTCCCTCAAACAACCCCAACAGGAAGCGACAAAGAGACCCAGTCTGCTTGATCCAACGGGAGAGCAGCGAAGGAAGACAAAGACTAGCGGGTCAGAGTGCCGCTAGTTAATTAAGAGGGAGAAGTAGACATTCCTCCCAGAGAGAGGGAGAAACGAAGAAAACCTTAAAACTACTTAAAACTACTTATAACTAAAAACTTAGACTAACAACAAGGTCCTGGCTCCCCAAAGGAGGGGGTCAGGTCCTTGTAGACGAGTGAATGCCTTAACCTGGCTAAAGAGCCCGGTGGCAGATCCCCTCTCGGACAATTGCAAGAGCAAAAGTTTCGCACTGAGAACAGATGGTGTTTATTTGCTCTCCCACCGAGCAAATTAGGCACAAGGCCGATTTTTAATGTGAGGAGGGAAGGGAGGGGGAAGGGAAAAAGGGGACCAGCTCCCGAGAGGTGGGAAATGGGAGCTGGTTAATGGTCAGGCATGTGGGGTTGCCCCCACATCTGGTCTTTGCTAGTCATAGCTAGTCATAGCTAGTCATAGCTTGCAGCATCTGCCGGAACAGATACTACACTTTGATCTTATTTATATATTTTATTGAATGGAAAAAACATTGAATCATACATAAAAGCATAAACAATATAAATTCAATACAACAAAATTAGGCACAAGGCCCTATAAGAAATTGGGGAAGGGAAGGGTGCAGGGTCTTTTTGACTAACGCTATTATCTTGGAATGACAGCGAATACTCTTGACTGGCAACTTTCACCATAATACCTCAATCATTCATTGGGAGTAAATCTACCTAAAATCCCCATCGTTTGTCCCCAAACAATTAAAAAAGAATGTTGTAAAGTTGTATTCGTGTTTGTGTATGCATTTTTTTTTTTTTTTTTTTTTTTTTTTAATATATTAAAATGTATATGTGTATAAAAGTTCAAAAGTTCTTTGTGCTTAAATATATTTACAAAAAAGTTCGTGGAGGGAGGGGAGAAAGCTAAAAAGTGAAAAAGTGTAAAATGTCCGTGAAGGTAGGGTTATCTTCAAAAAACCAAATATAATGCCTATTGGGGAGTGTTAGTAAGTTGGCCCTCCCTTCCCGCATCTAAGAACTAGACCGCCCACTGTTTTCCGGGGAACCGAAAACAAGCAGATGATCCCTATCTGGGAATGGGGAGATGCTTAATCGGGCTCAGGGAAAAAATAATGCGGTGAGGGTAAGGGGTAGACGGTGTTCTCTGAGTCTCTGGGGGAGGAGAGGGAACAAAATCAAATCAGAGTGTACTGGGAGGGGTGACTCGGAGAAACTCTGGTACCAAAAAATAAAATTGGGACAGGAACACGATTTTACCACCAGTCAAGAGTCTTTTTACATATAACTTATGCTAGCCTAGCGGGGCGGGTGCTGAGAGACCCAGGACCGCCTGTGCTATGTCTCATGGAGGAAACACGTATTCAAACCTAGCTCCTCGACGGATGCACAAGCTAGTGTTGTGCACCCACCTCTTGTTAAATTCCACTCTAGGCAACCTCCTCCAATCGCATCTGATTTTTACTTTAAGCAAATGTTTAAAGTAAACAATCAGATCCCGATCTGAAACAGATGTCCCTTCGCGGACCAACTTGAGGCGCGTGATCCAGATCACCATTCGCGCCACTGCCAGTATCACCATACTTTCCTCCCTGGGGAACGGCGGCTCCATGTTGTAAACAAAACATCCCAAGTCGAGATCGATCGGGCGCTTGCCATCGATGCGAGCCATTACCTCTGCGACGTACCTCAATAGGTCCTGAATCCGGCTACAACTAAAAAACGCATGCTCGACTGTTTCGAGCCTGCGTTCGTCGCAGCGCAGACACCAGGACCCCGTCTGATCTCCATATATGCTGAGTTCGTCGAAGAGGGGCAGTGCTTTTCGGACCAGTCGCCAAGTCAGGGAGAATTCCGAATTAGTAAGAAAATCCCGACCCGGCGCCCAACTGAACTGAGAACGGATAACTTCCAACGACCAACCTAAACGCCTACTTAGGGGATCCTTCGCGGTACCCACCACTAGTTCCCGATAAAGCTTCTTTCTAGGCTGATCAAGGACACTAGTCCCCGGCAAAGCTCTAAGAGCGGTTCGGCATTCGGAAAAGAACTTGGACTCTCCCTTCGGTCTACGACGACGTTCTACCGAAGGGTTGGGTTTGAGATTGGGAAACGAGTTCTCAACCACAGGGACCCAAGGAGCGTTCTCCCCAAGTGAACGACCCAGGAAAGCCAATCTCTCGGCGTTTCTATGACACAAGAGACTGGGCTGACCCAGGCCTCTCGGACTCTGGACACAGACCTCTCTGCAGACATAGTGCTTACCCTCGTCCCACAGTAGTGAGTCGAGGCGCTTTTGTAAGCGGGTTAGGCGTTCTGCAGGGAGAGGAAGTACAGACAATCGGTAAAGGATGAGTGGAAAGACGTATGTAGCACACGCCTCCGCCCGACCCTTCAAGGACAATTTCCTTCCAATCCAAGTCTTGACCGACGATTTGACCTTGCCATGTACTTCCGACCAATTTTTCTCCAGTTGAAGTCCCGGTCCAAACCAGACACTGAGAATACGGACCGGTCCATCGGTCCAACTGAAGATACCTGGAAGCGAGTTTACCCCGGTCCAGGCCCCAACCGCAGGCCGACAGACTTGCTACGGTTGAAGATGGCCCCCGTGACTTCTTCGTATCGAGCGAGCGCCTCAACCACCGCTTGAACGTCCGTGGGGCAAGACACGAACACGGTGACATCATCGGCGAACGCGGAAACCCTGGCTTGTGTGCCTCCAGGTAAAGCAATTCCGCGCAGGACTGGTGTAGCCGCCTCGTCCCTTAACTTGCGAAGGAGGGGTTCCAACGCCAGGACGTACAAAAGAGGCGACAGCGGACACCCTTGTCGCACCGACCGGGAGACAGCGAATGATTCCGACAGCCTACCATTGATCTGCACCGCTACCGTTGGCCTGTCATACAGAACAAAGATCCACTTGCGGAAGTCCGGATTAAATCCGGCGGCCTCTAGCACAGATCCCAGGAACCGATGGTCGACCCTATCGAACGCCTTGGACTGATCTAAACTGATCAGCGCGGCTTCAGTGTCGTCTTCTATTCCCTCTATGATCGAGCGAATCAGATGAAGATTGTCCTGAATCGATCTCCCCTTCACAGCATAAGTCTGATCAGGTTCGACCAAGTCAGTAATGACAACCTGCAAACGGTTCGCAAGAATCTTTGCCAAAATCTTTAACTCTGTGTTTAGCAGAGTCAAGGGCCTAAAGTCATCAAACGTTTCCACTCCACCATGCCGTTGACCTTTCCTCAGCAATGTGATCACTCCTTTGGAGACCTGTCCAGGAATGGATCCCTGGACAAACCAATGGTTGAACACATCCTTCAGAAGAGGGACCAACATGGGCGATAACCTCAAGTAGAACTCATAGGGTAAACCATCGAGCCCCGGGGACTTGTTGTAGCCGACCTGCTTTAACGCAGTAATGACCTCATGTTCCGTAATCAAACCATCACAGCTAGCCGCCCGAGCCGCCGTAAGGCGGGGCGAGTCAGCTAAATAGCTGCCAAACTCCTCGACCCTGAGTCTGGGCAGTTGGGTGAAGCGCTCCGATAGATGCTCCCGAAACCCCTCGCAGATCTCCCGAGTCGACACTAAAGCGTGTCCTTCCAGGTTATGTACTTTTCGAATGTACCCGTCCGAACCGCGAAAGGCCAAGAAAGACAAAGCATGTTTATTACCATTGCCTTAATAGTGACACCAATTTTTTTTAATATTTCAAGGGTGACAAGGTTTATTTGGAATATTCCACTTTCCTTTTTTAGGGATGCACAGCATGATAACAGACGGAGAGATAAGCGTAATAATATAATGATTATATATTTTCTTGGTGTATCTACAGTCTGCCAGAGCAGCATTGTAAAAATTTGAGTTGGCCTCAAAAATTGACTGATTTCCTTATTGGACAAATAAATTCATATATACTTATATTTATTTTATTTTGTTATATATATATATATATATATATATATATATATATATATAAACTTGATTAATTTATATAGTTGTTAATAGATCCTTATCAATGGTTTTGCAATCTTAATGATTGTGATATTGCATACAAACACAATTTAAATGATGATCATATGATTGCTTTGTTTCTTTTTTTGTTTTTGCTAATGGGTGAATATTTATCAAGGCTAAATTATACGATAATACGATAATGAGCTGGATCGTGATAAATACTATGAGAGAATTGAAAATCTCCATATAGCACCCATTTCAAACAACAGAATACAGTAAAAACATCACTCGTGAAATATGAGGACCAAAGGACAAAGTAGAAGTGAAAAATATCAGGATACTATGAGTTGCAATAATAAAAAAATTAAATAATTAAAGCCGAGGCTCACTTTCTATAATTTGGAAGTATTTGAATGTTTTTAGTACATACTACATAAGAATAATAATGTCTGGCTGATGATCACCGTAAAACCTGAAACCCAGAATTGTCAAAAACGCTGATCACTTGAATATTTTTTGTATCATACTAAAAAAAGAGGGTCAAGTGGTAAATATCCTACATCATTTCATGGTGCTAACCATTATTATATTTATAAAGATTTATTAAGCTAAAGTCTATGAGTATCAATGATAAAAAATTGACAGGGTTGTGATCAGCTTGATGAAATATTTAGGAGAATTTTATCTGTATGTACATGTTCTGTTTATTGTTTTATTGTTTTTTGTTTGCTTGTCTTGATAACATAAATTTTATAAGAATAAATGTGATAACTTCATACTTTTTACTTATTTGATTATAATAATTGAATCTTATATTCTTGTCAAAATGTCTTTAATATTTTTTGCCTTTCAGGTTGTTGGTACTCCTTGTTATCTTTCTCCAGAATTATGTTCAGGTATGCCGTATCCTTTATGAGAGGAAAAACACTAATTGGAAATCATAAAACGTTTTTATTAACATTGTATTTGCTTTTGCTTTATTAGCTATTCATCTTGCCTATTTCTGTGTGCATATCATTCATCATTGTTATATGTTTGCAAAGCTGTACATAATAAATTAATCTTCAAATTGTAAGGTTTGTTTTTAACCATAGATTTTCAAATGTTTCATAAATTTATCCTGTTATATTGAAATTTATTAGAAAATTAATTTCTGGTGAAAAATTATAATGTTTTATATGTGGTGACATGCGTTGGACAATTTTTAGAAATTGACTTTCAAGTTATCTATGACCATGTTTTTCTTGGTTTTCCTCTGTGTTTATCTTTATTATTCTACATCTACTCTCATCCATTCTTTCAATGTGGCCATACTATCAAAGCCTCCTGTTCTGCACACATTTTCCTATACTTATATAATATCTATACATATATATTCTTGTTTATTCTTTCTCTGAGCTCATGAAATCTGAGCCAGTCTTTAAAACTTGAATTACACATCCATTGTATCATTCTCATATCATTTCTCTCCATGTGATACATTTCCTCAATCCTTACTGGCCAGGCTTGGCTTTTCATACATAATCACTAGAGCTAGGACAACAGAATATTTTTGTTTTTACTCTCAAGTATATATCCGACACCGTGATTCAAACGAGAACCGCATCACTCTATATAAAAACATATAAAAATATATATCAACAGATACAAGAATATATATATATATATATAATATAAAGCTGAACGTCTGTGTGTGTGTGTGTCTGGTCACGAATAGGCTCCTATATGGTTGACTATTATAGAAAACTGATCACAGAAGATGTATCAAAACACAGGAATAGGTATGTTTGATCTGGCATAATGATGATTCATTAAAATTGTGGTGTCTGCATATGCGCCTGGTCCACAAAGTATGGAAATAAAAAATGTAAAAATTAAAAAAAAAACGTTTACAAGTGTTTTTGATATAGATGTACATAATAATACTTTGATAAGTATGTTTTAACTTAAATAGGGATGGTATAATAAAATTGTGGGGTCTGCATTCATTCCTGGCCTCCATAAAATGGAAATAGGCACAAATTTTAATAAAGACTTTACATATCTATCTGCGTAAGTGTACTGATAATTATGTTTCAGTTTGAAGAAATATGGTATAATAAAATTATGGGGTGTTCATTTGCACCTGACCTCCATAGAATAGAAATATGTCACAAAGTTTTTTAATATAGATCCACAGAATATTGTGATAAGTGTTTCGGTGTGAACAGATATGGTATAATAAATTATCGGGTTTATCTATCTTATTTTTAATTTCATCATATTTTGCTTTGGTTTTGATACCCCAAATTCGAAGCTATCTCTTTACAACCCTTCCTTTTCATAACATATCATACTTTCATAAATTAGAGTCAATTTTCTGTAGGCTGTTTTTGAACCCAGTCAACGAAGGGTACTTTTGCTAGTGTGTGTATATATATATATATATATATATATATATAATTTTACTGTATATATATATATATATATATATATATATAATTTTACTGTATATATATATATATATATATATATATATATAATTTTAC
>NC_136484.1:80244318-80329318 GCF_053919585.1 Euprymna scolopes
TAAAATCTTTATTACTCTCACTCCATGCCATCTTCAAAATCTTTATTCCTCTTACTCCATACCATCTTAAAAATCTTTATTCCTCTCACTCCATACCATCTTCAAAATCTTTGTTCCTATCATGGGCATACCATCTGCAAAATCTTTATTCCTCTCACACCATACCATCTTAAAAATATTTTTCCTCTCACTCCATACCATCTTCAAAATCTTTATTCGTATCACTCCATACAATCTTCAAAATCTTTATTCTTCTCACTCCATGCCATCTTAAAAATCTTTATTCCTCTCACTCCATGCCATCTTCAAAATCTTTTTTCCTCTTACACCATACCATCTAAAAAATCTTTATTCTTCGCACTCCATGCCATCTTCAAAATCTTTATTCCTCTCACTCCATGCCATCTTCAAAATCGTTATTCCTCTCACGCCGTACCATCTTCAAAATCTTTATTACTCTCACTCCATACCATCATCAAAATCTTTGTTCCTCTCACTCCATACCATCTTCAAAATCTTTATTCCTCTCACTCCATGCCATCTTCAAAATCTTTATTTCTCACACTCGATGCCATCTTCAAAATCTTTATTCCTCTCACTCCGTATCATCTTTTAAATCTTTATTACTCTCACTCCATGCCATCTTAAAAAACTTTATTCCTCTCACTCCATACCATCTTCAAAATCTTTATTCCTCTCACTCCATACCATCTTCAAAATCTTTGTTCCTATCATCGGCATACCATCTTCAAAATCTTTATTCCTCTCACTCCATACCATCTTCAAAATATTTTTTCCTCTCCCTCCATACCATCTTCAAAATCTTTTTTCATCTCACTCCATACCATCTTCAGAATCCTTATTCCTCTCACTCCATGCCATCTTAAAAATCTTTATTCCTCTCACTCCATGCCATCTTCAAAATCTTTATTCCTCTCACTGCATGCCATCTTCAAAATCTTTATTACTCTCACTCCATACTATCTTAAAAATCTTTTTTCTTCTCACTCAATACCATCTTCAAAATCTTTATTCCTCTCACTCCGTACCATCGTCAAAATCTTTATTCCTCTCACTCCATGCCATCTTCAAAATCTTTTTTTTTCTCACTTTATGCCATCTTCAATATCTTTATTCTTATAACCACCATACCATCTTAAAAATCTTTATTCCTCTCACTCCGTACCGTCTTTAAAATCTTTGTTCCTCTCACTCCATGCCATCTTCAAATCTTTATTCTTCTCACTTCATGCCATCGTCAATATCTTTGTTCTTATCACCTCCATACCATCTTCAAAATCTTTATTCCTCTCTCTCCATACCATCTTCAAAATCTTTATTCCTATAATTCATACCATCTTAAAAATCTTTATTCCTCTCACTCCATGCCATCTTAAAAATCTTTATTCCTCTCACTCCATGCCATCTTCAAAATCGTTATTCCTCTCACTGCATGCCATCTTCAAAATCTTTATTCCTCTCACTCCATGCCATCTTCAAAATCTTTATTACTCTCACTCCATACTATCTTAAACATCTTTATTCTTCTCACTCAATACCATCTTCAAAATCTTTATTCCTCTCACTCCGTACCATCTTCAAAATCTTTATTCCTCTCACTCCATGCCATCTTCCAAATCTTTGTTTCTATCACCTCCATACCATCTTCAAAATCTTTATTCCTCTCACTCCATTCCATCTTCAAAATCTTTATTCCTCTAACTCCATACCATCTTTACAATCCTTGTTCCTATCATCTGCATACCATCTTCAAAATCCTATTCCTCTCACTACATACCATCTTCAAAATCTTTATTCCTCTTACTCCATACCATCTTTCAAATCTTTTTTCATCTCACTCCATACCATCTTCAAAATGCTTATTCCTCTCACTCCATGCCATCTTCAAAATCTTTATTCCTGTCACTCTATACCATCTTAAAAATCGTTATTCTTCTCACTCCATGCCATCTTTAAAATCCTTATTCCTCTCACTCCATGCCATCTTCAAAATCTTTATTCCTCTCACTCCATGCCATCTTCAAAATCTTTATTCCTCTCACTGCATGTCATCTTCAAAATCTTTATTCTTCTCACTCCATGCCATCTTCAAAATCTTTATTCCTCTCACTTCATGCCATCTTCAAAATCTTTATTCCTCTCACTTCATACCATCTTCAAAATCTTTATTCCTATAACCTCTATACCATCTTCAAAATATTTATTCCTCTGACTTCATACCATCTTCAAAATCTTAATTCCTCTCACTCCATGCCATCTTCAAAATCTTTATTCCCATCACCTCCATACCATCTTCAAAATCTTTATTCCTCTCACTCCATTCCATCTTCCAAATCTTTATTCCTCTCACTCCATACCATCTTAAAAATCTTTGTTCTCATCATCTGCATACCATCTTAAAAACTTTATTCCTCTCACTCCATACCATCTTCAAAATCTTTATTCGTCTTATTCCATATCATCTTCAAAATCTTTCTTTATCTCACTCCATGCCATCTTCAAAATCTTTATTCCTCTCACTCCATGCCATATTTAAAATCTTTATTCCTATCACTCCATACAATCCTCAAAATCTTTATTCCTCTCACCCCATACAATCTTAAAAATCTTTATTCCTCTCACCCCATACAATCTTAAAAATCTTTATTCCTATAAGTCCATGCCATCTTCAAAATCTTTATTCCTCTTACTCCATACAATCTTAAAAATCTTTATTCCTCTCACTCCATTCCATCTTCAATATCTTTATTCCTCTCACTCCATGCCATCTTCAAAATCTTTATTCCTCTCACTCCATGCCATCTTCACAATCTGTATTCCTCTCACTCCATGCCATCTTCAAAATCTTTATTCCTCTCACTCCATGCCATCTTCAAAATCTTTATTCCCCTCACTCCGTACCATCTTCAAAATCTTTATTGCTCTCACTCCATACCATCTTCAAAATCTTTATTCTTCTCACTTTATGCCATCTTCAATATCTTTGTTCTTATCACCTACATACCATCTTCAAAATCTTTATTCCTCTCACTCCATGCCATCTTCAAAATCTTTATTCCTCTCACTCCATGCCATCTTCAAAATCTTTATTCCTCTCACTCCATGCCATCTTCAAAATCTGTATTCCTCTCACTCCATGCCATCTTCAAAATCTTTATTACTCTCACTCCATACTATCTTAAAAATCTTTATTCTTCTCACTCAATACCATCTTCAAAATCTTTATTCCTCTCACTCCGTACCATCTTCAAAATCTTTATTCCTCTCACTCCATGCCATCTTCAAAATCTTTTTTTTTCTCACTTTATGCCATCTTCAATATCTTTATTCTTATCACCACCATACCATCTTAAAAATCTTTATTCCTCTCACTCCGTACCGTCTTTAAAATCTTTGTTCCTCTCACTCCATGCCATCTTCAAATCTTTATTCTTCTCACTTCATGCCATCTTCAATATCTTTGTTCTTATCACCTCCATACCATCTTCAAAATCTTTATTCCTCTCTCTCCATACCATCTTCAAAATCTTTATTCCTATAATCCATACCATCTTAAAAATCTTTATTCCTCTCACTCCATGCCATCATAAAAATCTTTGTTCCTCTCACTCCATGCCATCTTCAAAATCTTTATTCCTCTCACTGCATGCCATCTTCAAAATCTTTATTCCTCTCACTCCATGCCATCTTCAAAATCTTTATTACTCTCACTCCATACTATCTTAAAAATCTTTATTCTTCTCACTCAATACCATCTTCAAAATCTTTATTCCTCTCACTCCGTACCATCTTCAAAATCTTTATTCCTCTCACTCCATGCCATCTTCCAAATCTTTGTTTCTATCACCTCCATACCATCTTCAAAATCTTTATTCCTCTCACTCCATTCCATCTTCAAAATCTTTATTCCTCTCACTCCATACCATCTTTACAATCTTTGTTCCTATCATCTGCATACCATCTTTAAAATCCTATTCCTCTCACTACATACCATCTTCAAAATCTTTATTCCTCTTACTCCATACCATCTTTCAAATCTTTTTTCATCTCACTCCATACCATCTTCAAAATGCTTATTGCTCTCACTCCATGCCATCTTCAAAATCTTTATTCCTGTCACTCTATACCATCTTAAAAATCGTTATTCTTCTCACTCCATGCCATCTTTAAAATCCTTATTCCTCTCACTCAATGCCATCTTCAAAATCTTTATTCCTCTCACTCCATGCCATCTTCCAAATCTTTATTCCTCTCACTCCATGCCATCTTCAAAATCTTTATTCCTCTCACTCCATGTCATCTTCAAAATCTTTATTCCTCTCACTCCATGCCATCTTCAAAATCTTTATTCCTCTCACTTCATGCCATCTTCAAAATCTTTATTCCTCTCACTTCATACCATCTTCAAAATCTTTATTCCTATAACCTCTATACCATCTTCAAAATCTTTATTCCTCTGACTCCATACCATCTTCAAAATCTTAATTCCTCTCACTCCATGCCATCTTCAAAATCTTTATTCCCATCACCTCCATACCATCTTCAAAATCTTTATTCCTCTCACTCCATTCCATCTTCCAAATCTTTATTCCTCTCACTCCATACCATCTTAAAAATCTTTGTTCTCATCATCTGCATACCATCTTAAAAACTTTATTCCTCTCACTCCATACCATCTTCAAAATCTTTATTCGTCTTACTCCATATCATCTTCAAAATCTTTCTTCATCTTACTCCATGCCATCTTCAAAATCTTTATTCCTCTCACTCCATGCCATATTTAAAATCTTTATTCCTATCACTCCATACAATCCTCAAAATCTTTATTCCTCTCACCCCATACAATCTTAAAAATCTTTATTCCTCTAAGTCCATGCCATCTTCAAAATCTTTATTCCTCTCACTCCATACAATCTTCAAAATCTTTATTCCTCTCACTCCATGCCATCTTCAAAATCTTTATTCCTCTCACTCCATGCCATCTTCAAAATCTTTATTCTTCTCACTTAATGCCGTCTTAAAAATCTTTATTCCTCTCATTCCATTCCATCTTCAAAATCTTTATTCCTCTCACTCCATGCCATCTTCAAAATCTTTATTCCTCTCACTCCATGCCATCTTCAAAATCTTTATTCCTCTCACTGCATGCCATCTTCAAAATCTTTATTCCTCTCACTCCATGCCATCTTCAAAATCTTTATTACTCTCACTCCATACTATCTTAAAAATCTTTATTCTTCTCACTCAATACCATCTTCAAAATCTTTATTCCTCTCACTCCGTACCATCTTCAAAATCTTTATTCCTCTCACTCCATGCCATCTTCCAAATCTTTGTTTCTATCATTTCCATACCATCTTCAAAATCTTTATTCCTCTCACTCCATTCCATCTTCAAAATCTTTATTCTTCTCACTCCATACCATCTTTACAATCTTTGTTCCTATCATCTGCATACCATCTTTAAAATCCTATTCCTCTCACTACATACCATCTTCAAAATCTTTATTCCTCTTACTCCATACCATCTTTCAAATCTTTTTTCATCTCACTCCATACCATCTTCAAAATGCTTATTGCTCTCACTCCATGCCATCTTCAAAATCTTTATTCCTGTCACTCTATACCATCTTAAAAATCGTTATTCTTCTCACTCCATGCCATCTTTAAAATCCTTATTCCTCTCACTGAATGCCATCTTCAAAATCTTTATTCCTCTCACTCCATGCCATCTTCCAAATCTTTATTCCTCTCACTCCATGCCATCTTCAAAATCTTTATTCCTCTCACTCCATGTCATCTTCAAAATCTTTATTCCTCTCACTCCATGCCATCTTCAAAATCTTTATTCCTCTCACTTCATGCCATCTTCAAAATCTTTATTCCTCTCACTTCATACCATCTTCAAAATCTTTATTCCTATAACCTCTATACCATCTTCAAAATCTTTATTCCTCTGACTCCATACCATCTTCAAAATCTTAATTCCTCTCACTCCATGCCATCTTCAAAATCTTTATTCCCATCACCTCCATACCATCTTCAAAATCTTTATTCCTCTCACTCCATTCCATCTTCCAAATCTTTATTCCTCTCACTCCATACCATCTTAAAAATCTTTGTTCTCATCATCTGCATACCATCTTAAAAACTTTATTCCTCTCACTCCATACCATCTTCAAAATCTTTATTCGTCTTACTCCATATCATCTTCAAAATCTTTCTTCATCTTACTCCATGCCATCTTCAAAATCTTTATTCCTCTCACTCCATGCCATATTTAAAATCTTTATTCCTATCACTCCATACAATCCTCCTCAAATCTTATTCCTCTCCCCCATACAATCTAAAAACTTTATTCCTCTAAGTCCATGGCCATCTTCAAAAATCTTTATTCCTCTCACTCCATACAATCTTCAAAATCTTTATTCCTCTCACTCCATGCCATCTTCAAAATCTTTAATTCCTCTCACTCCATGCCATCTTCAAAATCTTTTATTCTTCTCACTTAATGCCGTCTTAAAAATCTTTATTCCTCTCACTCCATTCCATCTTCAAAATCTTTATTCCTCTCACTCCATGCCATCTTCAAAATCTTTATTCCTCTCACTCCATGCCATCTTCAAAATCTGTATTCCTCTCACTCCATGCCATCTTCAAAATCTTTATTCCTCTCACCCCATGCCATCTTCAAAATCTTTATTCCTCTCACTCCGTATCATCTTCAAAATCTTTATTGCTCTCACTCCATACCATCTTCAAAATCTTTATTTTTCTCACTTTATGCCATCTTCAATATCTTTGTTCTTATCACCTACATACAATCTTCAAAATCTTTATTCCTCTCACTCCATGCCATCTTCAAAATCTTTATTCCTCTCACTCCATGCCATCTTCAAAATCTTTATTCCTTTCACTCCATGCCATCTTCAAAATCTGTATTCCTCTCACTCCATGCCATCTTACAAAATCTTTATTCCTCTCACTCCATGCCATCTTCAAAATCTTTATTCCTCTCACTCCGTATAACCTTAAAAATCTTTATTCCTCTCACTCCATACCATCTTAAAAATCTTTATTCTTCTCACTCCATGCCATCTTAAAAATCTTTATTCGTCTCACTCCATGCCAGCTTAAAAATTTTTATTCCTCTTACACCATACCATCCTCAAAATCTTTATTCTTCTCACTGCATGCCATCTTCAAAATCTTTATTCGTATCATCTTTAAAATCTTTATTACTCTCACTCAATGCCATCTTCAAAATCTTTATTCCTCTTACTCCATACCATCTTCAAAATCTTTATTCCTCTCACTCCATACCATCTTCAAAATCTTTGTTCATATCATCTGCATACCATCTGCAAAATCTTTATTCCTCTTACTCCATACCATCTTAAAAATATTTTTCCTCTCACTCTATACCATCTTCAAAATCTTTATTCGTATCACTCCATACAATCTTCAAAATCTTTATTCTTCTCACTCCATGCCATCTTAAAAATCTTTATTCCTCTCACTCCATGCCCTCTTCAAAATCTTTTTTCCTCTTACACCATACCATCTAAAAAATCTTTATTCTTCTCACTCCATGCCATCTTCAAAATCCTTATTCCTCTCACTTAATGCCATCTTCAAAATCTTTATTCCTCTCACTCCATGCCATCGTCAAAATATTTATTCCTCTCACTCCATGCCATCTTCAAAATCTTTATTCCTCTCACTCCATGTCATCTTCAAAATCTTTATTCCTCTCACTCCATGCCATCTTCAAAATCTTTATTCCTCTCACTTCATGCCATCTTCAAAATCTTTATTCCTCTCACTTCATACCATCTTCAAAATCTTTATTCCTATAACCTCTATACCATCTTCAAAATCTTTATTCCTCTGACTCCATACCATCTTCAAAATCTTAATTCCTCTCACTCCATGCCATCTTCAAAATCTTTATTCCCATCACCTCCATACCATCTTCAAAATCTTTATTCCTCTCACTCCATTCCATCTTCCAAATCTTTATTCCTCTCACTCCATACCATCTTAAAAATCTTTGTTCTCATCATCTGCATACCATCTTAAAAACTTTATTCCTCTCACTCCATACCATCTTCAAAATCTTTATTCGTCTTACTCCATATCATCTTCAAAATCTTTCTTCATCTTACTCCATGCCATCTTCAAAATCTTTATTCCTCTCACTCCATGCCATATTTAAAATCTTTATTCCTATCACTCCATACAATCCTCAAAATCTTTATTCCTCTCACCCCATACAATCTTAAAAATCTTTATTCCTCTAAGTCCATGCCATCTTCAAAATCTTTATTCCTCTCACTCCATACAATCTTCAAAATCTTTATTCCTCTCACTCCATGCCATCTTCAAAATCTTTATTCCTCTCACTCCATGCCATCTTCAAAATCTTTATTCTTCTCACTTAATGCCGTCTTAAAAATCTTTATTCCTCTCACTCCATTCCATCTTCAAAATCTTTATTCCTCTCACTCCATGCCATCTTCAAAATCTTTATTCCTCTCACTCCATGCCATCTTCAAAATCTGTATTCCTCTCACTCCATGCCATCTTCAAAATCTTTATTCCTCTCACTCCATGCCATCTTCAAAATCTTTATTCCTCTCACTCCGTATCATCTTCAAAATCTTTATTGCTCTCACTCCATACCATCTTCAAAATCTTTATTTTTCTCACTTTATGCCATCTTCAATATCTTTGTTCTTATCACCTACATACAATCTTCAAAATCTTTATTCCTCTCACTCCATGCCATCTTCAAAATCTTTATTCCTCTCACTCCATGCCATCTTCAAAATCTTTATTCCTTTCACTCCATGCCATCTTCAAAATCTGTATTCCTCTCACTCCATGCCATCTTACAAAATCTTTATTCCTCTCACTCCATGCCATCTTCAAAATCTTTATTCCTCTCACTCCGTATAACCTTAAAAATCTTTATTCCTCTCACTCCATACCATCTTAAAAATCTTTATTCTTCTCACTCCATGCCATCTTAAAAATCTTTATTCGTCTCACTCCATGCCAGCTTAAAAATTTTTATTCCTCTTACACCATACCATCCTCAAAATCTTTATTCTTCTCACTGCATGCCATCTTCAAAATCTTTATTCGTATCATCTTTAAAATCTTTATTACTCTCACTCAATGCCATCTTCAAAATCTTTATTCCTCTTACTCCATACCATCTTCAAAATCTTTATTCCTCTCACTCCATACCATCTTCAAAATCTTTGTTCATATCATCTGCATACCATCTGCAAAATCTTTATTCCTCTTACTCCATACCATCTTAAAAATATTTTTCCTCTCACTCTATACCATCTTCAAAATCTTTATTCGTATCACTCCATACAATCTTCAAAATCTTTATTCTTCTCACTCCATGCCATCTTAAAAATCTTTATTCCTCTCACTCCATGCCCTCTTCAAAATCTTTTTTCCTCTTACACCATACCATCTAAAAAATCTTTATTCTTCTCACTCCATGCCATCTTCAAAATCCTTATTCCTCTCACTTAATGCCATCTTCAAAATCTTTATTCCTCTCACTCCATGCCATCGTCAAAATCTTTATTCCTCTCACTCCATGCCATCTTCAAAATCTTTATTCCTCTCACTCCGTACCATCTTTAAAATCTTTATTACTCTCACTCCATGCCATCTTCAAAATCTTTATTCCTCTCACTCCATACCATCTTCAAAATCTTTATTCCTCTCACTCCATACCATCTTCAAAATCTTTGTTCCTATCATCGGCATACCATCTTAAAAATCTTTATTCCTCTCACTCCATACCATCTTCAAAATATTTTTTCTTCTCCCTCCATACCATCTTCAAAATCTTTTTTCATCTCACTCCATACCATCTTCAGAATCCTTATTCCTCTCACTCCATGCCATCTTCAAAATCTTTATTCCTCTCACTGCATGTCATCTTCAAAATCTTTATTACTCTCACTCCATACTATCTTAAAAATCTTTATTCTTCTCACTCAATACCATCTTCAAAATCTTTATTCCTCTCACTCCGTACCATCTTCAAAATCTTTATTCCTCTCACTCCATGCCATCTTCAAAATCTTTTTTTTTCTCACTTTATGCCATCTTCAATATCTTTATTCTTATCACCACCATACCATCAAAATATCTTTATTCCTCTCACTCCGTACCGTCTTTAAAATTAGTGTTCCTCTCACTCCATGCCATCTTCAAATCTTTATTCTTCTCACTTCATGCCATCTTCAATATCTTTGTTCTTATCACCTCCATACCATCTTCAAAATCTTTATTCCTCTCTCTCCATACCATCTTCTAAATCTTTATTCCTATAATCCATACCATCTTTAAATCTTTATTCCTCTCACTCCATGCCATCTTCAAAATCTTTATTCCTCTCACTCCATGCCATCTTCAAAATCTTTATTCCTCTCACTGCATGCCATCTTCAAAATCTTTATTCCTCTCACTCCATGCCATCTTCAAAATCTTTATTACTCTCACTCCATACTATCTTAAAAATATTTATTCTTCTCACTCAATACCATCTTCAAAATCTTTATTCCTCTCACTCCGTACCATCTTCAAAATCTTTATTCCTCTCACTCCATGCCATCTTCCAAATCTTTGTTTCTATCACCTCCATACCATCTTCAAAATCTTTATTCCTCTCACTCCATTCCATCTTCAAAATCTTTATTCCTCTCACTCCATACTATCTTTACAATCTTTGTTCCTATCATCTGCATACCATCTTCAAAATCCTATTCCTCTCACTACATACCATCTTCAAAATCTTTATTCCTCTCACTCCATACCATCTTTCAAATCTTTTTTCATCTCACTCCATACCATCTTCAAAATGCTTATTCCTCTCACTCCATTCCATCTTCAAAATCTTTATTCCTCTCACTCCATGCCATCTTCAAAATCTTTATTCCTCTCACTCCATGCCATCTTCAAAATCTGTATTCCTCTCACTCCCTGCCATCTTCAAAATCTTAATTCCTCTCACTCCATGCCATCTTCAAAATCTTTATTCCTCTCACTCCGTACCATCTTCAAAATCTTTATTCCTCTCACTCCATACCATCTTCAAAATCTTTATTCTTCTCACTTTATGCCATCTTCAATATCTTTGTTCTTATCACCTACATACCATCTTAAAAATCTTTATTCCTCTCACTCCATACCATCTTAAAAATCTTTATTCCTCTCACTCCATACCATCTTCAAAATCTTTCTTCCTCTCACTCATTACCATCTTCAAAATCTTTATTCTTCTCACGCCATGCTATCTTAAAAATCTTTATTCCTCTCACTCCATGCCAGCTTAAAAATTTTTATTCCTCTTACACCATACCATCCTCAAAATCTTTATTCTTCTCACTGCATGCCATCTTCAAAATCTTTATTCGTATCATCTTTAAAATCTTTATTACTCTCACTCCATGCCATCTTCAAAATCTGTATTCCTCTTACTCCATACCATCTTCAAAATCTTTATTCCTCTCACTCCATACCATCTTCAAAATCTTTGTTCCTATCATCTGCATACCATCTGCAAAATCTTTATTCCTCTTACTCCATACCATCTTAAAAATATTTTTCCTCTCACTCCATACCATCTTCAAAATCTTTATTCGTATCACTCCATACAATCTTCAAAATCTTTATTCTTCTCACTCCATGCCATCTTAAAAATCTTTATTCCTCTCACTCCATGCCATCTTCAAAATCTTTTTTCCTCTTACACCACACCATCTAAAAAATCTTTATTCTTCTCACTCCATGCCATCTTCAAAATCCTTATTCCTCTCACTTAATGCCATCTTCAAAATCTTTATTCCTCTCACTCCATGCCATCGTCAAAATCTTTATTCCTCTCACTCCATGCCATCTTCAAAATCTTTATTCTTCTCACTCCGTACCATCTTTAAAATCTTTATTACTCTCACTCCATACCATCATCAAAATCTTTGTTCCTCTCACTCCATGCCATCTTCAAAATCTTTATTCCTCTCACTGCATGCCATCTTCAAAATCTTTATTCCTCTCACTCCGTATCATCTTTTAAATCTTTATTACTCTCACTCCATGCCATCTTCAAAATCTTTATTCCTCTCACTCCATACCATCTTCAAAATCTTTATTCCTCTCACACCATACCATCTTCAAAATCTTTGTTCCTATCATCTGCATACCATCTTCAAAATCTTTATTCCTCTCACTCCATACCATCTTCAAAATATTTTTTCCTCTCACTCCATACCATCTTCAAAATCTTTTTTCATCTCACTCAATACCATCTTCAAAATCCTTATTCCTCTCACTCCATGCCATCTTAAAAATCTTTATTCCTCTCACTGCATGCCATCTTCAAAATCTTTATTACTTTCACTCCATACTATCTTAAAAATCTGTATTCTTCTCACTCAATACCATCTTCAAAATCTTTATTCCTCTCACTCCTTACCATCTTCAAAATCTTTATTCCTCTCACTCCATGCCATCTCTAAAATCTTTTTTTTTTCTCACTTTATGCCATCTTCAATATCTTTGTTCTTATCACCACCATACCATCTTAAAAATCTTTATTCCTCTCACTCCGTACCATCTTTAAAATCTTTGTTCCTCTCACTCCATGCCATCTTCAAAATCTTTATTCTTCTCACTTCATGCCATCTTCAATATCTTTGTTCTTATCACCTCCATACCATCTTCAAAATCTTTATTCCTCTCTCTCCATACCATCTTCAAAATCTTTATTCCTATAATCCATACCATCTTAAAAATCTTTATTCCTCTCACTCCATGCCATCTTCAAAATCTTTATTCCTCTCAGTCCATGCCATCTTCAAAATCTTTATTACTCTCACTCCATACTATCTTAAAAATCTTTATTCTTCTCACTCAATACCATCTTCAAAATCTTTATTCCTCTCACTCCGTACCATCTTTAAAATCTTTATTCCTCTCACTCCATGCCATCTTCAAAATCTTTTTTTTTTCTCACTTTATGCCATCTTCAATATCTTTGTTCTTATCACCATCTTAAAAATCTTTATTCCTCTCACTCCGTACCATCTTTAAAATCTTTGTTCCTCTGACTCCATGCCATCTTCAAAATCTTTATTCTTCTCACTTCATGCCATCTTCAATATCTTTGTTCTTATCACCTCCATACCATCTTCAAAATCTTTATTCCTCTCTCTCCATACCATCTTCAAAATCTTTATTCCTCTAATCCATACCATCTTAAAAATCTTTATTCCTCTCACTCCATACCATCTTCAAAATCTTTATTCTTCTCACTCAATGCCATCTTCAAAATCTTTATTCCTCTCACTCCATACCATCTTAAAAATCTTTATTCCTTTCACTCCATACCATCTTCAAAATCTTTATTCCTCTCACTCCATACCCTCTTCAAAATCTTTATTCTTCTCACTCCATGCCATCTTCAAAATCCTTATTCTTCTCACTCCATGCCATCTTCAAAATCTTTATTCCTCTCACTCCATGCCATCTTCAAAATCTTTATTCCTCTCACTCCGTGCCATCTTTAAATCTTTATTACTCTCACTCCATACTATCTTCAAAATCTTTATTCCTCTGACTCCATACCATCTTCAAAATCTTTATTCCTCACACTCGATGCCATCTTCAAAATCTTTATTCCTCTCACTGCATGCCATCTTCAAAATCTTTATTCCTCTCACTCCGTATCATTTTTAAAATCTTTATTACTCTCACTGCATGCCATCTTCAAAATCTTTATTACTCTCACTCCATGCCATCTTCAAAATCTTTATTCCTCTCACACCATACAATCTTCAAAATCTTTATTCCTCTCACTCCGTACCATCTTCACAATCTTTATTACTCTCACTCCATACCATCTTCGAAATCTTTATTCCTCTCACTCCATGCCATCTTCAAAATCTCTATTCCTCTCACTCCATACCATCTTCAAAATCTTTATTCCTCTCATTCCATGCCATCTTGAAAATCTTTATTCCTCTCACTGCATGCCATCTTCAAAATCTTTATTCCTCTCAGTCCATGCCATCTTCAAAATCTTTATTACTCTCACTCCATACTATCTTAAAAATCTTTATTCTTCTCACTCAATACCATCTTCAAAATCTTTATTCCTCTCACTCCGTACCATCTTTAAAATCTTTATTCCTCTCACTCCATGCCATCTTCAAAATCTTTTTTTTTTCTCACTTTATGCCATCTTCAATATCTTTGTTCTTATCACCACCATACCATTTTAAAAATCTTTATTCCTCTCACTCCGTACCATCTTTAAAATCTTTGTTCCTCTCACTCCATGCCATCTTTAAAATCTTTATTCTTCTCACTTCATGCCCTCTTCAATATCTTTGTTCTTATCACCTCCATACCATCGTCAAAATCTTTATTCCTCTCTCTCCATACCATCTTCAAAATCTTTATTCCTCTAATCCATACCATCTTAAAAATCTTTATTCCTCTCACTCCATACCATCTTCAAAATCTTTATTCTTCTCACTCCATGCCATCTTCAAAATCTTTATTCCTCTCACTCCATACCATCTTAAAAATCTTTATTCCTTTCACTCCATACCATCTTCAAAATCTTTATTCCTCTCACTCCATACCCTCTTCAAAATCTTTATTCTTCTCACTCCATGCCATCTTCAAAATCCTTATTCTTCTCACTCCATGCCATCTTCAAAATCTTTATTCCTCTCACTCCATGCCATCTTCAAAATCTTTATTCCTCTCACTCCGTGCCATCTTTAAAATCTTTATTACTCTCACTCCATACTATCTTCAAAATCTTTATTCCTCCCACTCCATACCATCTTCAAAATCTTTATTCCTCACACTCGATGCCATCTTCAAAATCTTTATTCCTCTCACTGCATGCCATCTTCAAAATCTTTATTCCTCTCACTCCGTATCATTTTTAAAATCTTTATTACTCTCACTGCATGCCATCTTCAAAATCTTTATTACTCTCACTCCATGCCATCTTCAAAATCTTTATTCCTCTTACACCATACAATCTTCAAAATCTTAATTCCTCTCACTCCGTACCATCTTCAAAATCTTTATTACTCTCACTCCATACCATCTTCGAAATCTTTATTCCTCTCACTCCATGCCATTTTCAAAATCTCTATTCCTCTCACTCCATACCATCTTCAAAATCTTTATTCCTCTCATTCCATGCCATCTTGAAAATCTTTATTCGTCTCACTGCATGCAATCTTCAAAATATTTATTCCTCTCACTGCATGCCATCTTCAAAATCTTTATTACTCTCACTCCATACTATCTTAAAAATCTTTATTCTTCTCACTCAATACCATCTTCAAAATCTTTATTCCTCTCACTCCGTACCATCTTTAAAATCTTTATTCCTCTCACTTCATGCCATCTTCAAAATCTTTTTTTTTTCTCACTTTATGCCATCTTCAATATCTTTGTTCTTATCACCACCATACCATCTTAAAAATCTTTATTCCCCTCACTCCGTACCATTGTTAAAATCTTTGTTCCTCTCACTCCATGCCATCTTCAAAATCTTTATTCTTCTCACTTCATGCCATCTGCAATATCTTTGTTTATATCACCTCCATACCATCTTCAAAATCTTTATTCCTCTCTCTCCATACCATCTTCAAAATCTTTGTTCCTCTAATCCATACCATCTTAAAAATCTTTATTCCTCTCACTCCATACCATCTTCAAAATCTTTATTCTTCTCACTCCATGCCATCTTCAAAATCTTTATTCCTCTCACTCCATACCATCTTAAAAATCTTTATTCCTATCACTCCATACCATCTTCAAAATCTTTATTCCTCTCACTCCATACCCTCTTCAAAATCTTTATTCTTCTCACTCCATGCCATCTTCAAAATCCTTATTCTTCTCACTCCATGCCATCTTCAAAATCTTTATTCCTCTCACTGTATGCCATCTTCAAAATCTTTATTCCTCTCACTCCATGCCATCTTCAAAATCTTTATTCCTCTCACTCCGTATCATTTTTAAAATCTTTATTACTCTCACTGCATGCCATCTTCAAAATCTTTATTACTCTCACTCCATGCCATCTTCAAAATCTTTATTCCTCTCACACCATACAATCTTCAAAATCTTTATTCCTCTCACTCCGTACCATCTTCACAATCTTTATTACTCTCACTCCATACCATCTTCGAAATCTTTATTCCTCTCACTCCATGCCATCTTCAAAATCTCTATTCCTCTCACTCCATACCATCTTCAAAATCTTTATTCCTCTCATTGCATGCCATCTTGAAAATCTTTATTCCTCTCACTGCATGCCATCTTCAAAATCTTTATTCCTCTCAGTCCATGCCATCTTCAAAATCTTTATTACTCTCACTCCATACTATCTTAAAAATCTTTATTCTTCTCACTCAATACCATCTTCAAAATCTTTATTCCTCTCACTCCGTACCATCTTTAAAATCTTTATTCCTCTCACTCCATGCCATCTTCAAAATCTTTTTTTTTTCTCACTTTATGCCATCTTCAATATCTTTGTTCTTATCACCACCATACCATCTTAAAAATCTTTATTCCTCTCACTCCGTACCATCTTTAAAATCTTTGTTCCTCTCACTCCATGCCATCTTTAAAATCTTTATTCTTCTCACTTCATGCCCTCTTCAATATCTTTGTTCATATCACCTCCATACCATCGTCAAAATCTTTATTCCTCTCTCTCCATACCATCTTCAAAATCTTTATTCCTCTAATCCATACCATCTTAAAAATCTTTATTCCTCTCACTCCATACCATCTTCAAAATCTTTATTCTTCTCACTCCATGCCATCTTCAAAATCTTTATTCCTCTCACTCCATACCATCTTAAAAATCTTTATTCCTTTCACTCCATACCATCTTCAAAATCTTTATTCCTCTCACTCCATACCCTCTTCAAAATCTTTATTCTTCTCACTCCATGCCATCTTCAAAATCCTTGTTCTTCTCACTCCATGCCATCTTCAAAATCTTTATTCCTCTCACTCCATGCCATCTTCAAAATCTTTATTCCTCTCACTCCGTGCCATCTTTAAAATCTTTATTACTCTCACTCCATACTATCTTCAAAATCTTTATTCCTCTCACTCCATACCATCTTCAAAATCTTTATTCCTCACACTCGATGCCATCTTCAAAATCTTTTTTCCTCTCACTGCATGCCATCTTCAAAATCTTTATTCCTCTCACTCCGTATCATTTTTAAAATCTTTATTACTCTCACTGCATGCTATCTTCAAAATCTTTATTACTCTCACTCCATGCCATCTTCAAAATCTTTATTCCTCTTACAACATACAATCTTCAAAATCTTAATTCCTCTCACTCCGTACCATCTTCAAAATCTTTATTACTCTCACTCCATACCATCTTCGAAATCTTTATTCCTCTCACTCCATGCCATTTTCAAAATCTCTATTCCTCTCACTCCATACCATCTTCAAAATCTTTATTCCTCTCATTCCATGCCATCTTGAAAATCTTTATTCGTCTCACTGCATGCAATCTTCAAAATATTTATTCCTCTCACTGCATGCCATCTTCAAAATCTTTATTACTCTCACTCCATACTATCTTAAAAATCTTTATTCTTCTCACTCAATACCATCTTAAAAATCTTTATTCCCCTCACTCCGTACCATTGTTAAAATCTTTGTTCCTCTCACTCCATGCCATCTTCAAAATCTTTATTCTTCTCACTTCATGCCATCTTCAATATCTTTGTTCTTATCACCTCCATACCATCTTCAAAATCTTTATTCCTCTCTCTCCATACCATCTTCAAAATCTTTGTTCCTCTAATCCATACCATCTTAAAAATCTTTATTCCTCTCACTCCATACCATCTTCAAAATCTTTATTCTTCTCACTCCATGCCATCTTCAAAATCTTTATTCCTCTCACTCCATACCATCTTAAAAATCTTTATTCCTATCACTCCATACCATCTTCAAAATCTTTATTCCTCTCACTCCATACCCTCTTCAAAATCTTTATTCTTCTCACTCCATGCCATCTTCAAAATCCTTATTCTTCTCACTCCATGCCATCTTCAAAATCTTTATTCCTCTCACTGTATGCCATCTTCAAAATCTTTATTCCTCTCACTCCATGCCATCTTCAAAATCTTTATTCCTCTCACTCCGTACCATCTTTAAAATCTTTATTACTCTCACTCCATACTATCTTCAAAATCTTTATTCCTCTCACTCCATACCATCTTCAAAATCTTTATTCCTCACACTCGATGCCATCTTCAAAATCTTTATTCCTCTCACTGCATGCCATCTTCAATATCTTTATTCCTCTCACTCCGTATCATCTTTAAAATCTTTATTACTCTCACTGCATGCCATCTTCAAAATCTTTATTACTCTGACTACATGCCATCTTCAAAATCTTTATTCCTCTCACACCATACAATCTTCAAAATCTTTATTCCTCTCACTCCGTACCATCTTCAAAATCTTTATTACTCTCACTCCATACCATCTTCGAAATCTTTATTCCTCTCACTCCAGGCCATCTTCAAAATCTCTATTCCTCTCACTACATACCATCTTCAAAATCTTTATTCCTCTCACTCCATGCAATCTTAAAAATCTTTATTCTTCTCACTTTATGCCATCTTCAATATCTTTGTTCCTATCACCTACATACCATCTTCCAAATCTGTATTCCTCTCACTCCATACCATCTTCAAAATCTTTATTCCTCTCACTCCATGCGATCTTCAAAATCTTTATTCATATCACCTCCATACCATCTTCAAAATCTTTATTCCTCTCACTACATGCAATCTTAAAAATCTTTATTCCTCTCACTCTATACCATCTTAAAAATCTTTATTCCTCTCACTCCATACCATCTTCAAAATCTTTATTCCTCTCACTCCATATACACCTTCAAAATCTTTATTCCTCTCACTCCATACCATCTTCAAAATCTTCATTCCTCTCAGTCCATGCCATCTTCAAAATCTTTATTCCTCCCACTCCATGCCATCTTAAAAATCTGTATTCCTATCACTCCATACCATCTTCAAAATCTTTATTCCTCTCACTCCGTACCATCTTAAAAATCTTTATTCCTCTCACTCCATACTATTTTCAAAATCTTTATTCCTCTCTCTCCATACCATCTTCAAAATCTTTATTCCTCTCAGTCCATGCCATCTTAAAAATCTTTATTCCTATCACCTCCATACCATCTTCAAAATCTTTATTCCTCTTACTCCATACCATCTTTAAAATCTTTATTCCTCTCACTCCAGGCCATCTTCAAAATCTTTATTCCTCTCACTCCATGCCATCTTCAAAATCTTTATTCCTCTCACTCCATGCCATCTTCAAAATCTTTATTCCTATCACCTGAAACATTATGTAAAAGAATACCAAAATATGAGATTCATTTATTGGAAGCGGAATACGGTCTCCATTTTTTGTTTAACTCAGTTCTGTGTCAAATTTAAGTGAAGGTATATCCGAGACTTCTTTACTGAAGAGTTCTTTAAGGGGAGGTAATGGTTCATGCTGTTAGATCCCTCTTCTTTTAATAATTGAAATGGAAAAAGAAAAAAAAGGAAATTATTTACAATGATGAGATAAAAGAGAACATAAAAAGGTCAGTTAGTAACTGTCTCATCTCTGAATCTTTTGGGCCAGATCTTGTGGTTTGAACTGTCGTATAGTTGCTATAGGTACCCGTGTCTTGCACTCCATGGGGTGTAAATTTGAAAGGTGCCTGTTGACATTGTGTACTGTCCGTCTCTATTCTCAATGAACCGTCCCTGGTAGGTGCCTGAGGAATTTCAATGGAGTGCATCTCTGGATATGCTATGCTCCTGGAGGGGATTAGTCTAAGATGCTGTCGATTTCGACGAAGAGTTTTTCCGGAGGGGGTCTGTACTATGTACGACCTTGGTTCTCGGTCCAATTGTGTGACAACTGCAGGAGACCACTCACCTGCTTCTTTATTTAACACACGTACAGGTTGTCCGATGGGCAGTCTGGGCAGCTCTTTTGTATGTTGATCTTGGTACATCTGTTTTTCTTGCTTCTGATACAGTCGTTCCATAATTTTCTCCTTGTTAGCGTTTTGGTTGGTGCATTTGACTGGGATGTTCCCTGCTAACTTCCTTTGGTATATAAACTCACCTGGTGATGGAAGGGTATGATCTAAAGGAGTCGAACGCAAGCATAATAGTACCATATACAAGTCATGACTGCTTGAGGCAGCTTTTTTGAATGCAGATTTCACTCCCTGGATACAGCGTTCAGCAAAGCCATTTGACTACGGAAACAGGTGAGGATGTGTGGTGTTCAAAACCCCATTCTTTTGCGAATTGCTTGAAATGTGTCGAGCTGAAGTGTGGGCCATTGTCACTTATCACTCTCTCTGGAATTCCTTGTTCTCCAAATATTTGCTTTGTCAGTTTAATAACTTCCTGACTGGAGAACTCCTTCAACACTCGCACAAATGGGAACTTGGAATAATAGTCCGCAATGAGCATAAAGTTGAGACCTTCAATGTGAAATAAGTCGGTAGCCACTATCAGCCATGGCCTCACCAGAATCTCATGGGGCATCAGGGGTTCAGCACTCTGCATTTTTTGGTGCTGCTGGTAAATGGTACATTGTTGTACTATGTTGTCGATGTCTTTGTTAATGTTGTGCCAAAAAACGCAACTTTTGGCTTGGAGTTTACATTTCTCCATCCCTTGGTGCCCATAATGTATTTTCTGTAATACCTCTTGTTGCATCGATTTAGGTATTATTATTCTGTTTGCTTTCAATAATATGCCATTTTTAATGGACAGTTCGTCTCGATAGGGCCAATAAGGTTTCATATTCTTGTCCATTTCTCTGAGAGTGTCGGGCCAACCTCTTAAAATAATGTCCCTCAATTCACATAGTGTGGCATCTTCACTTGTTGCTTGGTCGGTAGTGTTTGCTGGACTAGGTAACATTTTTATTTCTGTTACCTTGCTGGGATCAGGGTGCATACCATTCTGATCATAGATTGCGCCAAAAAAACAAATTTCTTTTCTTATTGATGGCACACTTTTCGTGCTTGAAGCACAGTCCTTCCTTTTGAGCAATTCTCATTAGATTGTGGAGGTTCCTATCATGCTCCTCTTCGGTTTTTCCAAAGACAATGACATCGTCAACTAGCCCTAAGGTGCCAGAGCACTTCTCCAGAATCATGTCCATCCTCTGGGAAAACACATCCTGAGACATCATC
This sequence comes from Euprymna scolopes, assembly GCF_053919585.1. Classification (NCBI taxonomy): domain Eukaryota; kingdom Metazoa; phylum Mollusca; class Cephalopoda; order Sepiida; family Sepiolidae; genus Euprymna; species Euprymna scolopes. The sequence goes on from NC_136484.1 coordinate 80,265,691, forward strand.
AGACCAAAAAGCATCCGCTGGAAACAGAATCTTCCAAAAGGGGAGTTGAAGGTAGTCAACAGTTGTGAGGCTGCGTCTAGTTTGATGGACCAATATCCATTCTTGGCATCCAACTTGGAGAAATATTTGGCACCAGAGAGTTTATATGCAAGTTCTTCCATTGTTGGGGTCTTGTAATGGCATCTCATGATGGCCTTGTTTAAATATTTTGGATCTAAACACAGACGGAGCTTTCCATTGCCTTTCCGCACATAAACCAAGCTGCTGTGGTATGTAGCGGATGTCAGGGACCATCCGATACATAACATAGGTTCGGTTACTTTCCGTATGATGCCTTGTTTTGTCATATTTTCCAATTCGGTCTGGATTTCCTCCCTCATATGTATAGGGCATTTTCTTTGTGCATGTATGACAGGGGTGCTGTCTGGTTTCAGGACAATGTGACATTCACCCTCAAAATTGCCGATATTGTCAAAACGGTTTGGGTACATATTTACCAGATCCTGTGTTGAACGTACTGAGACTGGTGTTTCCTGGATTGCACAGTGTAACGTTACCAGTCTCAGGTCTCTGATTGAAGGTAGTCCTATGATGCCTTCTGTTGTCACTACAAAGAATTTGATGGTCTTCCATATTCCTTTGTGTGAACAAGCTATTTTAACGGATCCATGTTGGATAATATGAGAACCATTATAGGCTGTTAGAACAGTTGGTTCATCCTTTGTTGCACCGGGGAGTAGCTGTCCTGCTGCACTTATTAGGTGTGGGAACATCTTCCGGAAGGTACGTAATGGAAGTATGTTGCCTTCGGCTCCTGTGTCAACCTTAGCCTTCAGAAAATGGGTGCCTGGGAGGTTGGGAAGCTTAATTACAAGGTCTGTGAAAACCTCTGTCCGACTGTCGCCTTGTTCTTGAATAGAGTCAAAAGACATTTGTTCAAACTTGTTATAAATCCCTTCATTGTCTCTCTGAGAGGTATTTACCGAGTGCATACGGTTGCCGTGTTTCCAGTGTTTGTACTGGTTCCTTGTGCTTCTCCATGTCCTGGTTTATTACCTCCATCTTTCCATGTTGTGCATGTCGGAAAATGTCCTACTGCGTTTTTATTTTTGCTTGCGCAGACCTTAGCCCAATGATTTTGTTGTCCACACACGGAACATGTGGTACCCCATACTGGACATTTTTGCCTCGGATGGGAGCCTCCGCATCTGTTACACTGTTTGTACTTGATTGCATCTATTTCATGCTTATTCTGCTCTAGTTCAGCCAACTGTCTCATGTGGATTATGGAAACTTTATGTGTCCTACCACAGTTTATAGGTTCTGGCAGTGTCAATTATTCGCCTTTCACTAGAAGCTGTTTTTGGAGTTCTGGATGCTTTGTTCCTGATATAACCTACTCGATGAGGCGTTCCTCCATTTCCTGGATATCCCGGAACTTGCATTTCAATGCCTGCGATTTACACCAGGCCAGAAAGTCATCGAAATTCTCGGATTCCTTTTGATTATACTGCCGCAGGTAAAAACGAGTGATTCGGAAGTTTAATTGCGGCTGCAGTCTTTCCTCGAATTTTTCCCAAATTATTTCTGGATTATTCCTTTCGGCCTCGTTTTCGAATGACCAAGTGTTGTATCTTTTAAGGCCTTCTTCTCCGGACAGTAGCAGGATGTGGTCGACCTGTTTTTCCAACGAAATATTTTTAACTGAGAAGTAAAGATTACAACGTTGCTTAAATAATCAAAATGCTTCAGTTAGGTCTGTGGACGACCAATTCATCGATGTTTGTAGCCATTGTATTTATTTATTTCGTTTGTTCGTTTGTAGCGTTTGTAGCCATTGTATTTATTTATTTCATTTAGTTCCAGACGATATAAGTTCAGTCTTCCAATTATTTATTTATTTATTTATTTATTTTTTATTTTTTTAATAAACTGACAGAACATGTATATGTGTTTTCCGTGGAAAACTTACACGTCTGAGAACTGTTTCATGTGTGAGGATGCCCATGCCCATGGATAAAATATAACATAAAACTAGTTGTTGTGTTTACTCGGCAACCATCTTTATTTAGTACTCTTCTTACACCGGTCACCTCCAAGGGGCGTTACTCCAAACGGTGTAATACCTGTTGCTGTTCATGCAACATCTTCCCTTTTCCCAAAGAAAGGAGAAAACAAACAACAAAAAAATGTCTGAACGGAATTAAAATATATATAAAAAGTGACCCAGGCATTCATTGGACAGACTACCCTCCTGCCTAACAGGGATTATTCTGCCTTTCCCTACTTTATTTCGCGTAGTCCCTGAATCTCACAGGATCTCTCACTACTCTTCCCGACCGTGTTGTCCGTAGGCTTGCTTTTGTTTGTTCGGGGCTTGGTATCAGTGGGGGTGGTGTCGGGTTAACTCCCTTTCTCAATTCACCTTCATACCCAGGTTGGCCTGTGTCATCTCTCTCTTCTATGCCGTCACCTTCATTCCTGACTATTTCATTTCCTGACCTTCATTCCTGCCTATTTCGCTCTGCACTCCGGCATGGCTGGTGAATGAACGATGTAAGTGGGGGTGCTTCTGCAGTTTTTTTCAAGTCGACCCTATTCCGTCGATATAGCTCCCCATTCACTTTTACATTGTATGACCGCTCATCCAGTCTCTCCCATACCATTACCTTCTTCCATTATCTCTCACCCTTTATGTGGGGGTTCACCCGTACTACATCTCCAGGGTGTAACGGTTGAAGTGGTTTCACTTTGTGGTTAAAAAACTGTTCTTGTCTCCTGCTGTCTCGTTTGACACACTTTTTTGAGGTTTTTGGCCAATTCTGGTCTGAGTAACTCCTCTCTAGTTGGGAGAAGCGCTTTTGTTCTCCTTGACATCAGCTTCTGAGCTGGTGATAAGAGACCCTTAGATGGTGTATTCCTATGATCCAACATTGCTAGGTATGGATCAGCCTTATCCTCCATCGCTTTCCGGAAAAGGTTCTTTGCCATTTTTACTGCAGATTCCACTTTCCCATTCGCCTTGCTATTGTATGGACTGACAGGTGTATGTATAAAACACCACTTTTTAGCAAAGGGGGAAAATTCCTGGCTGCTAAACTGAGGCCCATTATCAGTTACCACCTGATCTGGTATTCCATGTCGTGCAAAATGATGTTTCAGTTTGGTTACTACTGTCTTAGCTTCTGTATTTTGAAGATGATCAATTTCCCAGAAGTTGCTCATGTAATCCACAGTACAAAGATAGTCTCTATCTGTAAACTTAAACAGGTCCACTCCCACTTTCGCCCAGGGTCTGTCAGGAACTTCATGAGCCATTAATGGTTTGGCTGGATTGGCTACTTCGTATTTTCTGCATGTGGGGCATTTTGAAACACAGTCTCTGATCTCACTGTTCATGTTTGGCCAATACAAACATTCTCTTGCCCTTCTGCAACATCCTTCTATTCCTAGGTGTGTAGAATGCAGCTTCTCCTTCAGTATAGCCCGCTGGGTAATTGGAACCACTACACGATTACCCCTGAAAATTAACCCATCTTGTACAGTCATTTCATTTAGTATACCAAAAAACGGTCTCACCTCTGGGTCAAGATGTATTTTTTCGTCTGGCCATCCCTCCACAATTACTTGCTGCAACTGCTGCATGCTTCGGTCTTCTTTTATGGCTGAGCACAGTTCAAGCAGCCTCCTCTCTGTCACAGGAATGTATTCAGCTTCTTTGACATCATCTTCATTGTCCATATTTTCGCTGTTCACTCCGTGGATATATGCTCTTGATAGCGTGTCTGCAAGGAACATCTTCCTACCTGGATGGTACAGAACGGTAGCATCGTAAGCCTGTAATCGCATCAGCATGTTTTGCAGTCGTTTGGGGCATTTTCCCAACTCTTTTTTTATAATAGCTTCTAAAGACCTATGATCGGTCAGTACCGTTATCTGTCGACCAAATGTATATTGATGAAACCGTTCGGTAGCATAGACTACTGCTAGCAGTTCTTTTTCAATTTGCGCATATCGAGTTTCTGTGTCAGTCAGCACACGGCTGATATAGGCTAGAGGTTGACCTTCCTGCAGTAGTGCAGCCCCCAATACCCTTCTCACTTGCATCACATTGAATGACCAAAGGTTTGTTGGGTTCATAGTATCTCAATACTGGTGCCTCACTCACTAACCTTTTAATTTTTTCAAAAGCTCTTTCATGAATTTGGGACCACGTCCATGGCACATCTGCCTTCACTAAATTCCGAATTGGGGCCATCACGTCGGAAATATATGGCAGAAACTTTGCCAAGTAGTTCACAAATCCAGCCAATCTTTGCACGCCTTTAACATCTGTTGGGCATGGCATCTCTTTTATAGCTTTTACCTTCCCAGGGTCAGGAAGTAACCCATCACTGGTTATCGTGTGACCTAGGAAAGATATAGATGTTTGTCGTAGGTTCAATTTTCTAGCATTCAATCGAATCCCACGATCACGGCATCTCTGCAACAGTTTTCTCAGTTTTTTGTCATGATCAGCCGTTGCTTCCTCCATTGTTTTACCTTTCCCAATCACCAGAAGATCATCTGCTTTGTTGATCACACCCTCTAAATTCCATACATTGTTAAAGAGGGCCTTTTGAAATATCTCTGGAGCTGGAGTAATCCCAAATGGTAAAACCTTCCACCGAAACCGACCAAATGGTGTGGTAAATGTAGTCAAACGACTGCTGACTTCATCCAATTTCAAATGCCAAAATCCATCTCGTAAATTCAGGGTGGAAAATACTTTGCTGTCAGCCAGTTCTGGCAGCAAATCATCCAATGTAGGTAGTTGGAAATGTTCCCTTTTCAAAGCTTTATTTAGTGGTCTTGGGTCTATGCAAATCCTTAGATTTCCATTTTTCTTCATCACCAATGCCAATGCACTTACGCATGGAGTTGGCTCACTTACTGGTTCAGTAACTTTCTTTTTAACCAGTTTCTCCAATTCAACTTTTAATTTGTCTTTCAGTGCGACTGGCACTCTTCGTGCTGCAGCTACATTTGATGTTACTGCTGTATCCACCTCCAAATGTACCGCTCCAGGTAACTGACCCAATTCCTCCTTCTGGCTGCTGGATTCATCCACTTGGGAAATTTTGGCTATCATTTTGAACTGGTCCTGGTTGATTGTGATGAGTGCCATCTTCTGAATTGCATTTGCTCCCAGTAAAGGATGGAAATGCTCTTTTACAATGACAAACTTAACTGCATATTTTTGTCCAGTTTTGGGGTTTATCATTTTGACTCGACACTCTCCCAATGGCTTCACTTCTGTTCCATTCCACATGACCAGTGTCTTATTTGAAGGCTCCAGTGTTTTCCCCATTACATGCTTCTCATTCAGTATGTTTACTGATTCTCCACTGTCAAGCTGAAAAATAATTGGCTTTCCTTTCACCATCATTTCCGCTTTTATCACCTCATGATTCACAGCATTAACTTTTTCTTTTATTGTTACACTGTCTACCTGCCCATAGTCTGAAGAACTACTACTGTCATCTTGATCCTCGTATCGTTGCGTTTTGACAGTCTGCACCTTCTTTTTCCTTGCTAGTCTGCATTTTGCAGAAAAATGATTTTTTCCATTACAATTGTAGCATGTCTTGCCAAATGCAGGACATACTTCCTTGTTCGGTCCATGTTACAGTGTAAACGCTCTGCATTCTCTCACAGTTTTTTCCCCTGGCTTTTTCTTGTGTCTGAACTCCACTCGTTTCACTCTCTTAGGCCTTAGGATACTGGCTTGTAACGTAGTATTTTCAGACAGCTTACAAATGTCTATACATCTTTGTAAATCCAGCTGTCTTATTTTAAGTAACTCAGCTTGTGTCTGAGGGTTACGTATTCCCAGCACTACTGGGGAAACGCAATTGTCACAAAAATTGCACGTTTTTACTAACATCCGAAGTGCCGTAATAAAATATTCCACGGTCTCCGTTTCTCCTTGCTTTCTCATATGAAAAACATAATGCTTGTAAGTTTCATTTGTTTCCCCTATAGCATATTTATCAAACGCCTGAATAATTTCCGTAGGCGTTCTTTCATCTTCGGGCGTTGAAAAGTGAAACCCGTAGTACACTTTCAAAGCATCATCCCCGAACGTATGAAGCAAAAGTGCAGTTTGATATTGTATCGACTGGGTTGTCATATACGTAATAATAGCATAATTATGCCATTTCAGCTTAAATAGCTTCCAATACTCTGTCAAATTCTGCTCCATACAAGGGGGTGGTGGTGGTCTTATGCCTATGCATCAAAATGATAAGGTTCACAAAACATGAATGCATTAAAATTATTAGGTTCACAAAACATGAATGCATTAATATTATAGGGTTCACAAAACATGACTGCATTAAAATTGTTAGGTTCACAAAACATGAATGCTTTACAATTGTTAGGTTAACAAAACATGAATGCATCAAAATATACAGGTTACCGATGCATAAATGCATTAAATTTATTAGGTTTACAAAACGTGAATGCATTAAAATTATTAGGTTACCAAAACATGGATGCATTAAAATTACTAGGTTCACAAAACATGAATGCATTAAAATTGTTAGGTTCACAAAACATGAATGCATCAAAATTATTAGGGTCACAAAACATGAATGCATTAAAATTATTAGGTTAACAAAACATGAATGCATTAAAATTGTTAGGTTAACAAAACATGAATGCATCAAAATTATTAGGTTACAAAAACATGAATGCATTACAATTGTTAGGTTCACAAAACATGAATGCATTAAAATTATTAGGTACCCGAAACATGAATGCATTAAATTTATTAAGTTCACAAAACATGAATGTATAAAAATTATTAGGTTACCAAAACATAAATGTATTTACAATTGTTAGGTTCACTTAACATGAATACCTGCAAATTATTGGACTAACTTAACATCACTACATTAAAATTATTAGGTTCTCAAAACATGAATGCATTAAAATTATTAGGTTCACAACACATGCATGCATTAAAATTATTAGGTTCACAAAACATGAATGCATTAAAATTATTAGGTTCACTTAACATGAATGCATCAAAATTATTAGGTTACCAAAACATAAATGCATTCCAATTATTAGGTTAACTTAACATGCATGCATTAAAATCATCATGTTCACAAAACATGAATACATCAAAATTATTAGGTTCACAAAACTTGAATACATTAAATTTATTAGGTTCGCAAAACATTAATGCATTAAAATTATTAGGGTAAAAAAACATGAATGCATCACGATTATTAGGTTCACAAAACATGAATGCATCACGATTATTAGGTTCACAAAACATGAATGCATCACGATTATTAGGTTCAAAAAACATGAATACATCACGATTATTAGGTTCACACAACATGAATGCATTAAAATTATTAGGTTTCCAAAACATGAATGCATTAAACTTATTAGGTTACAAAACATGAATACATTGAAATTATTAGGTTCACAAAAGATGAATGCATTAAAATAATTAGGTTCACAACACATGAATGCATTTAAATTGGATGGTTCAGAAAACATGAATGCATTAAAATTGTTATGTTCACAAAACATGAATATGTTAAAATTGTTTGGGTCAGAAGACATTAATGAATAACACTATAAGGTTCACAAGACATGAATGCATTAAAATTACTATGTTCAAAAAACAATAATACATCAAAATTATAAGGTTCACAACACATGAAAAGATTAAACTTATTAGGTTCACAAAACATTAATGCATCAAAATTATAAGGCTCACACAACATGAATGCATTTAAATTATTAGGTTCACAAAACATGAATGCATTAAAATTATTAGGTTCACAAAACATGAATATATTAAAATTGTTAGGGTCAGAAAACATTAATGAATAAAAATTATTAGGTTCACAAAACATGAATGCATCTAAATTATAAGGTTCACAAAACATGAATGCATTAAAATTATTAGGTTAACAAAACATGAATGCATTAAAATTATTAGGTTCACAAAACGTGATTGCATTAAAATTATTAGGTTCACAAAACATGAATGCATCAAAATTATAAGGTTCACAAAACATGAATGCATCAAAATTATATGGGTCACAAAACATGAATGCATGAAAATTATTAGGTTCACAAAACATGAATGCATTAAAATTATTAGGTTCACAAAACATGAATGCATCAAAATTATAAGGTTCACAAAACATGAATGCATCAAAATTATATGGGTCACAAAACATGAATGCATCTAAATTATAAGGTTCACAAAACATGAATGCATTAAAATTATTAGGTTAACAAAACATGAATGCATTAAAATTATTAGGTTCACAAAACGTGATTGCATTAAAATTATTAGGTTCACAAAACATGAATGCATCAAAATTATAAGGTTCACAAAACATGAATGCATTAAAATTATTAAGTTCACAAAACATGAATGCATAAAAATTATTAGGTTCACTAAACATGAATGCATTAAAATTATAAGGTTCACAAAACATGAATGCATTAAAATTATTACGTTCACAAAACATGAATGCATCAAAATTATAAGGTTAACAAAACATGAATGCATAAAAATTATTAAGTTCACAAAACATGAATGCATTAAAATTATTAGGTTCACAAAACATGAATGCATCAAAATTATAAGGTTCACAAAACATGAATGCATTAAAATTATTACGTTCACAAAACATGAATGCATAAAAATTATTAGGTTCACTAAACATGAATGCATTAAGATTATTCGGGTCAGAAAACATGAATGCATCAAAATTATAAGGTTCACAAAACATCAATGCATTTAGATTATGGTGGTCAGAAAACATGAATGCATCCAAATTATGAGGTTCACAAAACACGAATGCATCAAAATTATAAGGTTCACAAAACATGAATGCATTAAAATTATTAGGTTCACAAAACATGAATTCATCAAAATTATTAGGTTCAAAAAACACGAATGCATCAAAATTATTAGGTTCACAAAACATGAATGCATTAAAATTATTAGGGTCACAAAACATGAATGCATCAAAATTATTAGGTTCACAAAACACGAATGCATTATAAGTATAAGGTTCACAAAACATGAATACATTAAAATTATTAGGTTAACAAAACATGAATGCATCAAAATTATAAGGTTCACAAAACATGAATGCATCAAAATTATAAGGTTAGCAAAATCGGAATGCATCTAAATTATAAGGTTCACAAAACATGAATGAATTAAAATTATTAGGGTCACAAGACATGAATGCATGAAAATTATTAGGTTCACAAAACATGAATACATTAAAATTATTAGGAGCACACAACATGAATGCATCACAATTATAAGGTTCACAAAATATGAATGCATCAGAATTATGAGGTTCACAAAACATGAATGCATCAAAATTATAAGGTTCACAAAACATAAATGCATAAAAATTATTTTGGTCACAAAACATGAATGAATCAAAATTATTAGGTTCACAAACCATTAATACATATAAATTATTAGGTTCACAAAAGATGAATACATGAAAATCATTACGTTCACAAAACATGATTACATTACAATTATTAGATTAACAAAACATGAATTCAAATTATTAGGTTCACAAATCATAAATATCAAAATTATTAGGGTCACAAAACATAAATATCAAAATTATTAGGGTCACAAAACATAAATGCATTAAAATTATTAGGTTCACAAAACATGAATGCATCGAAATTATTAGGGTCACAAAATATGAATGCATTAATAGTATTAGGTTCACAAAACATGAATGAATTAAAATTATTAGGTTCACAAAACATGTATGCATTAAAATTATTATGGTTACAAAAAATGAATGAATTAAAAGTATAATAATAAATTATTAGGTTCACTATATATGAATGCATTAAAATTATTAGGTTACAAAAACATGAATGCATTCAACTAATTAGGTTTCAAAACATGAATACATTAAAATTATTAGGTTCACAAAACATGAATGCATTAACATAATTAGGTTCACAAAACATGAAGGTATTAAAAATGGATGGTTCAGAAAACATTAATGCATTAAAATTGTTATGTTCACAAAAAATGATTACGTTAAAATTATTTGGGTCAGAAAACATCATGAATAAAATTATTAGGTTCACAAAACATGAATGCATTAAAATTACTATGTTCAAAAAACATGAATACATAAAAATTATTAGGTTAACAAAACATGAATACATTAAAATTATTAGGTTTACAAAACATTCATGCATCAATATTATTAGGTTAACAAAACATGAAGGAATCAAAATGGTTAGGGTCACAAAACATGAATGCATTAAAAGTGTTAGGTTCACAAAAGATTAATGCATCAAAATTATTAGGTTAACAAAACATGAATGCATCTAAATTATAAGGTTCACAAGAACATGAATGCATTAAAATTATTAAGGTTACAAAACATGAATGCATTAAAATTATTAAGTTCACAAAAGATGAATGCATTAAAAGTATTAGGTACACAAAACATGAATGCATTAAAAGTATTAGGTACACAAAACTTGAATGCATTAAAATTATTAGGGTAAAAAAACATGAATGCATTAAAATTATTAGGTTCACAAAACGTGATTGCATTAAAATTATTAGGTTCACAAAACATGAATGCATCAAAATTATAAGGTTCACAAAACATGAATGCATCAAAATTATTAGGGTCACAAAACATGAATGCATGAAAATTATTACGTTCACAAAACATGAATGCATAAAAATTATACGGTTCACAAAACATGAATACATTAAAATTATTAGGTTCACAAAACATGAATGCATCAAAATTATTAGGTTCACAAAGCATGAATGCATCAAAATTATTAGGTTCACAAAACATGAATGTATTAAGATTATTCGGGTCAGAAAACATGAATGCATCAAAATTATTAGATTCAAAAAACATGAATGCATTAAAATTATTAGTTTCACAAAACATTAATGCATTAAAATTATTAGGTTCACAAAACATGAATGCATTAAAATTATTAGGTTCACAAAACATGAATGCATCAAAATTATAAGGTTCACAAAACATTAATGCATTAAAATTATTAGGTTCACAAAACATGAATGCATTAAAAGTATTAGGTTCACAAAACATGAATGCATACAGATTATTCGGGTCAGAAAACAGGAATGCATAAAAATTATTAGGTTCACAAAACATGAATGCATCAAAATTATTAAGTTCACAAAACATGAATGCATACAGATTATTCGGGTCAGAAAACAGGAATGCATAAAAATTATTAGGTTCACAAAACATGAATGCTTTAAAATTATGTGGGTTACAAAACATTAATGCATCGAAATTATTAGGTACACAAAACATGAGTGCATAAAAATTATTAGGTTCACAAAACATGAATGCATTAAAATTATTAGGTTCACAAAACATGAATGCATCAAAATTATTAAGTTCACAAAACATGAATGCATACAGATTATTCGGGTCAGAAAACAGGAATGCATAAAAATTATTAGGTTCACAAAACATGAATGCTTTAAAATTATGTGGGTTACAAAACATTAATGCATCGAAATTATTAGGTACACAAAACATGAGTGCATAAAAATTATTAGATTCATAAAACATGAATACATTAAAATTATTAGGTTCACAAAACATGAATGCATCAAAATTATCAAGTTCACAAAACATGAATGCATACAGATTAATCGGGTCAGAAAACAGGAATGCATAAAAATTATTAGGTTCACAAAACATGAATGCTTTAAAATTATGTGGGTTACAAAACATTAATGCATCGAAATTATTAGGTACAAAAAACATGAGTGCATAAAAATTATTAGGTTCACAAAACATGAATACATTAAAATTATTAGGTTCACAAAACATGAATGCATCAAAATTATTAGGTTCACTAAATATCAATACATTAAAATTATGAGATTCACAAAACATGAATGCATCAAAATTATTAGATTCACAAAACATGAATGCATTAAAATTATTATGTTCACAAAAGATGAATGCATTAAAACTGTTAGGTACACAAAACATAAATGCATTAAAATTATTGGGTTACAAAAACATAAATGTATTAAATTGTTAGGTTCACAAAACATGAATGCATTAAAATTATTAAGATTACAAAATATAAATACATTAAAATTATAAGGCTCACAAAACATGAATACATTAAAATTATGAGGTTCACAAAACATGAATGCATCAAAATTGTTAGGTTAACAAAACATGAAGGAATCAAAATGGTTAGGGTCACAAAACATGAATGCATTAAAAGTGTTAGGTTCACAAAAGATTAATGCATCAAAATTATTAGGTTAACAAAACATGAATGCATCTAAATTATAAGGTTCACAAGAACATGAATGCATTAAAATTATTAAGGTTACAAAACATGAATGCATTAAAATTATTAAGTTCACAAAAGATGAATGCATTAAAAGTATTAGGTACACAAAACATGAATGCATTAAAAGTATTAGGTACACAAAACTTGAATGCATTAAAATTATTAGGGTAAAAAAACATGAATGCATTAAAATTATTAGGTTCACAAAACGTGATTGCATTAAAATTATTAGGTTCACAAAACATGAATGCATCAAAATTATAAGGTTCACAAAACATGAATGCATCAAAATTATTAGGGTCACAAAACATGAATGCATGAAAATTATTACGTTCACAAAACATGAATGCATAAAAATTATACGGTTCACAAAACATGAATACATTAAAATTATTAGGTTCACAAAACATGAATGCATCAAAATTATTAGGTTCACAAAGCATGAATGCATCAAAATTATTAGGTTCACAAAACATGAATGTATTAAGATTATTCGGGTCAGAAAACATGAATGCATCAAAATTATTAGATTCAAAAAACATGAATGCATTAAAATTATTAGTTTCACAAAACATTAATGCATTAAAATTATTAGGTTCACAAAACATGAATGCATTAAAATTATTAGGTTCACAAAACATGAATGCATCAAAATTATAAGGTTCACAAAACATTAATGCATTAAAATTATTAGGTTCACAAAACATGAATGCATTAAAAGTATTAGGTTCACAAAACATGAATGCATACAGATTATTCGGGTCAGAAAACAGGAATGCATAAAAATTATTAGGTTCACAAAACATGAATGCATCAAAATTATTAAGTTCACAAAACATGAATGCATACAGATTATTCGGGTCAGAAAACAGGAATGCATAAAAATTATTAGGTTCACAAAACATGAATGCTTTAAAATTATGTGGGTTACAAAACATTAATGCATCGAAATTATTAGGTACACAAAACATGAGTGCATAAAAATTATTAGGTTCACAAAACATGAATGCATTAAAATTATTAGGTTCACAAAACATGAATGCATCAAAATTATTAAGTTCACAAAACATGAATGCATACAGATTATTCGGGTCAGAAAACAGGAATGCATAAAAATTATTAGGTTCACAAAACATGAATGCTTTAAAATTATGTGGGTTACAAAACATTAATGCATCGAAATTATTAGGTACACAAAACATGAGTGCATAAAAATTATTAGATTCATAAAACATGAATACATTAAAATTATTAGGTTCACAAAACATGAATGCATCAAAATTATCAAGTTCACAAAACATGAATGCATACAGATTAATCGGGTCAGAAAACAGGAATGCATAAAAATTATTAGGTTCACAAAACATGAATGCTTTAAAATTATGTGGGTTACAAAACATTAATGCATCGAAATTATTAGGTACAAAAAACATGAGTGCATAAAAATTATTAGGTTCACAAAACATGAATACATTAAAATTATTAGGTTCACAAAACATGAATGCATCAAAATTATTAGGTTCACTAAATATCAATACATTAAAATTATGAGATTCACAAAACATGAATGCATCAAAATTATTAGATTCACAAAACATGAATGCATTAAAATTATTATGTTCACAAAAGATGAATGCATTAAAACTGTTAGGTACACAAAACATAAATGCATTAAAATTATTGGGTTACAAAAACATAAATGTATTAAATTGTTAGGTTCACAAAACATGAATGCATTAAAATTATTAAGATTACAAAATATAAATACATTAAAATTATAAGGCTCACAAAACATGAATACATTAAAATTATTAGCTTCACAAAACATGAATGCATTAAAATTATTAGATGCTCTAAAGAATAATGCATCAAAATTATTAGGTTCACAAAACATGAATACATGAAAATTATAAAGTTCACAAAACATAGATGCATTAAAATTATTAGGGTCAGCAAACATGAATAAATTTACATTATTATGTTCACAAAACATAGATTGATTAAAATTATTGGGTTCACTATATATGAATGCATTAAAATTATTAGGTTACCAAAACATGAATACATTAAAGTTATTAGGTTAACTTCACATGAATGCATTAAAATTATTAGGTTACAAAAACATGAATGCCTTCAACTTATTAGGTTACAAAACATGAACACATTAAAATAGTTAGGTTCACAAAACATGAATGCATTAAAATAATTAGGTTCACAAAACATGAAGGCATTAAAATTGGATGGTTCAGAAAACATTAATGAATTAAAATTATTAGGTACAAAAAACATGAATGCATTAAAATTTCTATGTTCAAAAAACATGAATACATACAAAATTATTAGGTTCACACAACATGAATGCATTAAAATTATTAGGTTCACAAAACATGAATACATTAACATTATTAGGTTAACAAAACATGAATGCATCAAAATTATTAGGTTCACAAAAGATGAATGCATAAAAATTATCAGGTGCTTTAAAGATTGATGCATTAAAATTATAAGGTTCACAAAACATGATTACATTAAAATTATTAGGTTCACAAAACATAAATGCATTAAAATTATTAGGGTCAGCAAACATGCATAAATTAACATTATTATGTTCACAAAACATAAATGGATTAAAATTATAAGGTTCACTATATATGAATGCATTAGAATTATTAGGTTATCAAAACATGAATACATTAAAGTTATTAGGTTAACTTCACATGAATGCATTAAAATTGTTAGGTAACCAAAACATGAATGCCTTCAACTTATAAGGTTACAAAACATGAATACATTACAATTATTAGGTTCACAAAACATGAATGCATTAAAATTACTATGTTCAAAAAACATGAATACATAAAAATTATTAGGTTCACAAAACATGAATACATTAAAATTATTAGGTTCACAAAACATGAATGCATCTAAATTATTAGGTTCACAAAACATGAATGCATTAAAATTATTAGGGTTACAAAACATGAATTCATCAAGATTATTAAGTTCACAAAACATGAATGCATCTAAATTATTAGGTTCACAAAACATGAATGCATTAAAATTATTAGGGTTACAAAACATGAAGGCATTAGAATTATTAGGTTCACAAAACATGATTGCATTAAAATTATTAGGTTCACAAAACATGAATACATCAAAATTATTAGGTTCACAAAACATGAATGCATTAAAATTATTAAGTTCACAAAACATGAATGAATTAAAATTATTCGGTTCGTTAAACATGAATGCATTAAAATTATTAGGTTCACTTAACATGAATGCATCCAAATTATTATATTACCAAAACATAAAGGTATTCAAATTATTAGGTTAAGTTAACATGAATGCATCAAAATTATTAGGTGCAGAAAACATGAATGCATCAAAATTATTAGGTTCACAAAACATGAATACATCAAAATTATTAGGTTCACAAAACATGAATACATTAAAATTATCAGGTTCTCAAAACATTAATGCATCAAAATTATAAGGTTCACACAACATGAATGCATTTAAATTATTAGGTTCACAAAACATGAATGCATAAATATTATTAGGTTCACAAAACATGAATGCATTAAAATTATTAGGTTCACAAAACATGAATACATTAAAATTGTTAGGGTCAGAAAACATTAATTAATAAAAATTATTAGGTTCACAAAACATGAATGCATTAAAATTATTAGGTTCACAAAACAAGAATGCAACAAAATAATAAGGTTCTCAAAATATGAATGCATCAAAATTATTAGGTTCACAATACATCAATGCATCAAAATTATTAGGTAAAGAATACATGAATTAATCAAAATTATTAGCTTCGCAAAACATTTAAAATTGTAAGGTTTACAAAACATGAATGCATCAAAATTATTAGGTTCACAATACATCAATGCATCAAAATTATTAGGTTAAGAAAACATGAATTAATCAAAATTATTAGCTTCACAAAACATTTAAAATTGTAAAGTTTACAAAACATGAATGCATCAAAATTATTAGGTTCACAAAACATGAATGCATCAAAATTATTAGGTTCACAAAACATGAATTCATCAAGATTATAAGGTTCACAAAACATATATGCATCTGAATTATAAGTTTTACAAAACATGAATGCATTAAAATTATTAGATTCACAAAACATGAATACATTTATAATCAAGATTATTAGGTTAACAAAACATGAATGCATCAAAATTATTAGGTTCACAAAACATGAATGCATCGAAATTATTAGGTTAACCAAACATGAATGCAGCATTAGGTTAACCAAAACATGAATACATTAAAATTATGAGGTTAACAAAACATGAATTCATCAAAATTATAAGGGTCACAAAACATGAATGCATTACAATTATTAGATTCACAAAACAATAATGTATCAAAATTATTAGGTTCACAAAACATGAATGCATCTAAATTATTAGGTTCACAAAACATGATTGCATTGAAATTATTAGGTTCACAAAACATGAATACATAAAAATTATTAGGTTCACAAAACATGAATACATTAAAATTATTCAGGTCACAAAACATGAATGAATCAAAATTATAAGGTTCACAAAACATTATGCATTAAAATTATTAGGTTCACAAAACATGAATGCATCAAAATTATTAGGTTCACAAAACATTAATACATTACAATTATTAGGTTCACAAACCATGAATGCATTAAAATCATTAGGTTCACAAAACATGAATGCATCCAAATTATAAGGTTTACAAAACATGAATGCATCAAAATTATTAGGTTAACAAAACATGAATGCATCAAAATTATTCGGTTAACAAAACATGAATGCATCAAAATTATATGGTTCACAAAACATGAATGCATTAAAATTATTGGGTTAACAAAACATGACCGCATAAAAATTATATGGTTCACAAAACATGAATGCATTAAAATTATAAGGTTAACAAAACATGAATGCATCAAAATTATTAGGTTCACAAAACATGAATGCATCAAAATTATTAGGTTCACAAAACATGAATGCATCAAAATTATTAGGTTCACTAAATATGAATACATTAAAATTATGAGGTTCACAAAACATGAATGCATCAAAATTATTAGATTCACAAAACATGAATGCATTAAAATTATTAGGTTCACAAAACATGAATGCATCAAAATTATTAGGTTCACTAAATATGAATACATTAAAATTATGAGGTTCACAAAACATGAATGCATCAAAATTATTAGGTTCACAAAACATGAATGCATCAAAATTATTATATTACCAAAACATAAAGGTATTCAAATTATTAGGTTCACAAAACATGAATGCATCAAAATTATTAGGTTCACTAAATATGAATACATTAAAATTATGAGGTTCACAAAACATGAATGCATCAAAATTGTTAGATTCACAAAACATGAATGCATTAAAATTATTAGGTTCACAAAACATGAATGCATCAAAATTATTAGGTTCACTAAATATGAATACATTAAAATTATGAGGTTCACAAAACATGAATGCATCAAAATTGTTAGATTCACAAAACATGAATGCATTAAAATTATTAGGTTCACAAAACATGAATGCATCAAAATTATTAGGTTCACTAAATATGAATACATTAAAATTATTAGGTTCACAAAACATGAATGCATCAAAATTGTTAGATTCACAAAACATGAATGCATTAAAATTATTAGGTTCACAAAACATGAATGCATGAAAATTATTAGGTTCACTAAATATGAATACATTAAAATTATGAGGTTCACAAAACATGAATGCATCAAAATTGTTAGATTCACAAAACATGAATGCATTAAAATTATTAGGTTCACAAAACATGAATGCATCAAAATTATTAGGTTCACTAAATATGAATACATTAAAATTATGAGGTTCACAAAACATGAATGCATCAAAATTGTTAGATTCACAAAATATGAATGCATCAAAATTATTAGGTTCACAAAACATGAATGCAGCAAAATTATTAGGTTCACTAAACATGAATGCATCAAAATTATTAGGTTTAAAAACATGAATGCATTAAAATAATTAGGTTAACAAAACATGAATGCATTTAAATTATTAGGTTCACAAAACATAAATACATTAAAAATATTTGGTTCACACAACATGAATGCATCAAAATTATTAGGTTCACAAAACATGAATGCATCAAAATTATTAGGTTCACAAAACATAAATACATTAAAATTATTAGGTTCACAAAACATTAATGCATCAAAATTATTAGGTTCACAAACAGGAATGCATGAAAATTATTAGGTTAACAAAACATGAATGCATCAAAATTATTAGGTTCACAAAAGATAAATACATTAAAATTATTAGTTTCAGAAAACATGAATGCATCAAAATTATTAAGTTCACAAAACATGAATGCATGAAAATTATTAGGTTCAGTAAACATGAATGCATCAAAATTATTAGGTTCACAAAACATGAATGCATTACAATTATTAAGTTCACAAAACATGAATGCAGCAAAATTATTCGGTTCACAAAACATGAATGCATCAAAATTATTAGGTTCACAAAAACCAATCACTAACACTCTTCTGATCTCAGCAATAAGCGCATGGAATTGTTATTTTCAGCTATAGCATAATTCAACTTGTGCTTACTCATGCAACCTGCGCCTGATAGAATTTTGTTAACCATCTTAGATACTTCGTTACGCAGTTCATGTGGGCTCATTTAAGCATTTCTATGCCGCCATCTTTTCTTTAATGTTTGAAGATTATGATGAAGATAGGTTACTGTATCTGTTTGTTGGTGAAACTATAAATGAATAAAATTGATTTAAATTGTAATCGAAGTGTTTGTCTTTCTAACCAAACTAAAATTTAACCATTTTTTTCCTACCAAAGGAGGCCAATGGAATGGATATCTACTCCACATCGCTTATTACAATTCCTACAGGGTACAAAACCAGCTTCAAAATTTAGTGTGTCAGGGTCTTTTTTCCACCCTACTTCCTCTTCTTCATAGAAGAGACCTTGCGAGCATATCTGCACTATCATTAATTTCATGGGAAATTGAATCTTAATCAAACACTCATGGTTCCCCCTCCCCCTAAAACGTTATCATCAAATACTTAACTAGTTGCTACAACAATCATCAACAATTTCTTTCACTCTCTATTTGTGCTTTAAACTGATTGAGAATTTTGATGAGCAGAGTTTCTTTCCTAGTAATGTTGAATACAATAATGTAGAGTTTCTTTCCTAGTAATGTGGAATACAATAATGTAGAGTTGCTTCCCAGCTGACTATATGATGGTCATTTTTAAATGTAATGTAAATAAATTCTTGTTGAGCCCTCCTCTTAACTAATGTAGCCTTATCTAAGTTCCACCATTACTGATTATGTTGTCTCACCATCTGTAGCAAGGTCTCGGGTGATGTTAGGAACCTTGCTCAGATAGGTGAGGATGATAGAGAATGAGGTATAGTTAAGGTATGCTGACACTTGGTCAAGAAAAGCAGATGTCCATAAAATTCTATCCATCAGAAAAATAATATCTGTTTTAATGAAATGAAAATATAAACCTGATAATGAGATTTCTTTAGAACAAGGGAATTAGGGAAGGAGATTGTTTTTCTAGTTGGGTTTGATAAAAATAAACCCTTGAGACAAACTTCATGCAAATCTTCCACATCTTCAGTTCCTCATGAATAATTGTGTGTACAGTTCCTACACTGACATTATTACTCTTCCCACAATAATCATCCCTCACAGACTCCCTGCCTTCCTTGAATCTCTTATGCCACTCAAAAACTGATGCTCGATTCATGCAAAATAGTCCAAAACCAATCTGAAGCATTTTTCCAAATTTAAAACAGAATTTTATTGTATGAAGTGTCCTCACGTCCAGATTGTATTTTTTAACTTCACCAGCTGTGCCAATGAGGCTGTATTCCAATTACTGCTGTAGCTATTCACTTGAACCTGAAATCATAAAAATTAGACAGTCAATAAATACTGAATTTTCAAAAGTCTAAGACAATTTTAAATGCCTGTACAAAAAGTCTGGAAACTCATTGAAAGCACCTCATACCATTCAGTTCGAATGCCATCTATTTCAAGAACTTCAAAAATTCTGGATACACAAGGGCCACTAGTTCTCACCCAGCTTCCAATGGTATGATTAAGCACTTAGTTGCAGTTCTGAATCCTCAACAATGAACCTATTATAGTGGGGCATAAAAATCTTTCACTTAGTGATACAAGCACCAAAATTGGCACAAATGACATTCAGAACATACATTTTAAGAAAAGGATGTTAGCCATCAGAAAATTCAAGATGGCTGCAGAAGTAAACCTGTATGCAGTGATGTTTTCAACTATAACCTTGTCTGTTTTTATGCTCTGTGTCAAGTCTGTGTTGAAAAAGTTTGTTACATTAATGTAGTTTAATATTAAAGTTCTTGGCTTGTGATACCTTAAGAGTGATGTCAAAGGCGCACTGGTAACATAACTGCTGTTAAACTCACGATGGGGTTCGGCGGCGGCTTGTAGTGTACTAACTGTAGTGGTTGTAAACTAACTTTAGACAGTAGTATCTATAAGTGTCCCAATTAACCCCAGCATCTCAACTAGAATTGTAATTAGTTGTAGTGTAGTTGTTGGATAGTCACGTCTGAATTAACAGGGTGTGCCAGCGCGAGAGAGCCGAGCCAAGGGTACAGATCGCTTGGTATCTAAATGGCGTTAGATCAACGATCGAATTATGTGTAGGGCAACAGATACCTAAGCCCAGTTGTATCCCATACTTCAATGTGTTTTGATGTTTTGTACAGTTAAGGGGTAAAAATATAGCCCCTCGGCCTTCAACTGTATATGCAAAATGTCTGCGAACAACCCATTGAGTAGCAGAGTGAAAAATGATTGGAGAAGTGTTGCCTCTGACAGACAGATACAAGAGAGGACTTGAAGTCTCCTCCTACACGATATGAGTGTAGTTCTGATGGCTATTCCATGCTAGCTACAAACATACCACAGTTTCAGGTAATCAACCTATTATCAATAGAAGTAGACCCATCTCAACTAGATGATGGAGGTGACATTGAAGACACATGGAGACAAAATAGTGCAAAGTACCATCAAACATGTTGTCTAATGTTCAACAGCAACAAGCTTGAATGGGCAACTAAAAGAGCAGCTGACATTCAGAACAGTCCTGATGAAACTCGTACAAAAATGCGAAGAACTGGTATGGAGATGGAACAGTTTCCTTTATGAAAAGAAGGAACCAACATCAAAGTGCGGCAAGCCATAACCGTGCAACTGAATGAGAGGCTCAATGAATGTACCCATAACCTCAATGATGGTAGACTATTGGCTCTGTTGAGTGGTGGAGACGTGGTGGCCCTAGAACTGAAATACCATTTCTCTTGCTTGACTGCTCTGTATAACTGAGAGCGAGCACATATTGCCCAAAAGAACAAAGAAACACTCAAGTCATTCCAAGAAAAGGATTGTATTCCTTTTGGTATTCATGGAACTCCTGATCTATGTCATCGAGAAAAGATACAGCACTGATGAGCCAGCCACATTCTAACTTGCTGAACTGGTTAGTCTATACAAGCAATTTGGGACAGACATATTTGATGTGAACTCGACCAGGCTGAAAGAAAGGCTGCTGCCAGAGATACCTGGATTTGTAACCTACAAAAAAGGTCGAGATGTACTCCTAGCATTTGACAAAGACAGTGGCCCAGTGTTGTCAGAAGCATCTTCCTACACTGATGCAATCATCCTTGTCAAAGCTGCTAAGATACTGTGTAGGCACATGGTGGAACACAAGTGTAAGTTTGAAGGCAGTCTGTATGATAATTCAGTGTACGATTCCTTGCTCTCAGCTTTGCTTCAATTCATCTGTATGATTGAGCATGGAGCGGATATCAAGTCACAGCTCAGGTTTGGAGCAACTACAATTGATCTGGCAATGGCTCAACTCCTTCATGACAATTGCTTTGCCAAGTACAAAGTACAATGCTAGAGATAGAGAGACTCTACTTCCAGTCTACATTGGGATGTAGACCAGAAAAAGACATCTCATGAAAATGCTGCATGACCATAGTCTTAGTATCCCATATGATCAAGTACTTTACATATTATCCCAGCTGGGAGATGCAGCTGTAAATAGATATGTTAAGGAAGGTGTTCTTTGTTTGTTTCTGTAAATAGATATGTTAAGGAAGGTGTCCTTTGTCCCCTCAAATTGAGAAAAGGTCTCTTCTATATGAGTGCGATGGACAATATAGATCACAATCGATCATCTACCACTGCAACATCGTCATTCCATGGTACCAGCATCTCAATCTTTCAGCATACAACACCAGCTGACCAAGGAGAAGTCCAAGAACCAGTTTTTATCAAGAGCAGCAATGTGAAAAAAGTCTCAGAACTTCTTGACTCTTACACAAATGTTCACCTGCTTTTTTTGCCAAAAAGAATCCATCTCCTCTCAAGAACAATGTGATATATACATCTTTGCCAAGTCTTCCCTAAAAGATGAATATGAATGACTGCAGAAGGTCAGTCTCACACAGGAAGTAGGTGATGAGGTTAACATCAGTTGGTCAGTCCACCATGCAGAGAAGAAGCGAGGGCTTGAGTTTGAAGTGAGCAATCTACGCTCTTGCTAAACAAGTCCAGTAGCATTGGACAAGTCCAGTGGCAGAGGACAGGTTTGTGTTAATGTTTGGTGACATCCAGATACAGATGGCTGCATTCAGATCACTTGGGGCCTTGCTCCATAATAGTGGATGGACAGGTGCTCTCCTGGAGGCTGGGATGGCTTCCTCTAGAACTGCAGACTCGTTTCTCTCTGCATCCAGTGTCACAAAAACACGCCATATGCACGTGGTCAAAGCATGCTTTCTTGATATGCTCCAAAAGGAAGCATGACTCCCACTCTGCAGAAGAATTGAATTTTGACGGCTGGTGTAAGACATGGAGGAAAGAGAACCCTCAGTTTCAGTTCTGGGAGCTTGTTCTGTCGATGGAATTGGTTCTTGGTTAGATTTTCCAGAGAGGCTATCTTCAGCTTGTGCTGTCAAGCACTCTCTGCTCTGATTCCCTTCTTCTTTGCGAACAGCAATGTCAACTATGCTCGATGGCTGCCCATCCACCTCAGAGACATGGTACCCTTGAAACAAACTCATCCTGCAGTGTTCCCTGAATTCCAACATGGAAAATTTGTGGTCCACAAAACTCACTGGAAGTTTTCTGCTATAGCCATTGACCAAGCCCATGAACAAGCTAATGCAGTGGTTAAAAGTGATAGTTGTGCCATTGGCATTACTGAGGATCGATATGTACTGAAGCGATGGACGGTGTCTGGACCAGACATTAGCGAGCTGGTTCACCGATATGATTTGGTTTCTCAGGCTAAATTGGGGAATGAGAAGATTAGCCAGTCTCAGAAATCCTTCACTGACAATGTCAAGAAGGTGTTTAGTGCAATGAAGGATCTAGTCAATCCTTTCCAGGAAGATTCCAAAGATCTCACACTGGACACAAAGATCGTTTCACATCCCAGGGCTGCAGAGCTTGTCAGAACTTACATCAAGCTGCCTTCAAAGACTTTTTCAATAGTCTTGGTGATGAGGCTTCCTTCTACAAGCCCATCAAAAAGAACAAAACGGACTTCTTCCACCAGCAAGCAGCTGTAGCTTCCACTGACAAGAAGAAACAGGTACTAAAAAGTGACTGCAATCTGTTCTCACAGCTTTTTATATTCTGTCAAGCATGAAAATGTGATCTATTAGAATTCTTTAGGCATGAGAATCAGTCTTTTCCTGCAGCACTGAGTGACACAGGGAATCTCTATCCTGGAAAAAAAAGTCTGACCTTGTTGGCATTGCTCTTCTTGATTCTCAGCCAGAATGTGAATTCATCATTATAGATGGTGCGGCTCTTGTACACTCTCTCTCTCTCTCTCTCGCCAAAGACCTCAAAGACATTTGAGGAATATGCTGTCCGTGATGTAGTGCCAAAGATTCGGAATGACTCATCAAAGTATGAGCAAACAGACATTGTGTTTGATGTAACCCCTCACGTGAGAGAAGGTGGTTAAGAACCCCTGTCTAATTCTCGGCTCGTGTTTCTTCTCTGAGGTTGTTACATGAAATCTGGTATGATGAAAGCTAATATCAAAGCAGCAGGTAGGAAGAAAGACAAACTCATGTAGTCTAATCTACATCTACAGAAGCTTAATTTTCAAAATTATGTACAAATGTTTTTACAATATCACTCAGTTTTTTGTAAGTTTTTTCAAAGTCTCAAATCTCTTCATAGACAGGGACAGACGGTTGGATGAGGAAGGTGGAGGGGTCACGTCTCGAACTCCACAAGCAATCTGCTTACTTTTAGCATGACATGATAGTAAGGTATGTGAATGGGGTGGAAACTTCCTCCCCCCCCCCAATAAGATTTCGCCACGAAATCGCCACGAAATCGCCACAAAATCGAAAGCCCCAGGTCCCTAGGTGGGCACAATTCCCATACCTGTCGTTAGTTTATGTTTGTTGTTATAAGTAATTGACAACCAAGTTGTGGTTTTATTTAATATAGAACTTTATTGACATATTTACATAAGAAGAGAGATTGAATGTACGTGTGTGGAGGTCTACGCCATGTTGTCGAATACGTATGTATTAGGTGGTTGACATCAATATTCATATGCCATGATTTACTTGTTACGCGTATGAAAGTAGTTCTATGATAACACTACATCCCCCTTACCAGAAGGAAGAAAAGTAGTACATATTGTTCAGATATTTATTGTTTAAATCTGTTTGGCCTATGGATTTCACGGCCATGTCTTGTTATGTTTGGTGTGTGTTTCTTAGTGTTTATTTGGTTTGAGATGCTTGTGTTAGGGAGTCCAGATTGAGATTGGGTTTGGTCACTGAAGTGAACATGTTTATGGGTTGCTTTTCCAGCTGCTCTGATATGGACTCTGTTACGTCTTTTTGACGATCCATCTGGCAATTTGAGGATGTACGATCTAGGTTCTGTACATTTGCTGAGAATTGTTGCTGATTTCCATTTTCCAGTTTGGTTATCCCACATACGTACGTGTTGTCCAGGGACAAGTGCTGGTAAGTCATGGGCTGTTTATGTCGTGATAGGTTTTTTGTATATCCTGTCTGTGCTTTAGTTCTTCGTGAATATGGTCACGGTTGGGAAATCTGTGATTCATGATTTTTGCAATCAGGTTCGATTTCATGATGCAACTGCTAGAAGTTCAGCTGGGTTTGGAAGTTTGTGGCTGATAGGCCAGCATTGCAAGGTTAACATCTCTTCTTGCTTGCTTTGCTTTGACTATTGTTCTTTTAATAGTTTGAATCTGTCGTTCAATAAAACCATTTGATTTAGGAAACCTTGGAAACGATGTGATATAATCGAATTGCCATTGTTGAGCAAATTCTTTAAATGCTTCACTGGAGTACTGTGGTCCGTTATCACTAATAACTCTGGTGGGAATACCATGTTCTGAAAATATCTGCTTCATTGTTGATATGACCATGTTGCTTGTGGCCATGCCATTCATTTTCCGTATGATTGGGAATTTACTATAATAATCGGCAATTATGAGGTATTCCTGGTCGTTACAGTGGAACAAGTCAGTGCCAACAACTTCCCATGCTCTGCTAGGGATGTCACGTGGTTGTAATGTTTCCTTTGGTTGTGCTGGGAGGTTTTCCTGGCATATTGAACACTTTTTGATCATGTTCTCAATATCAGTGTTAATTCGCTCCCAGTATACAGTATCTCTAGCTTGCAGACGTGTCTTTTCAATACCTTGATGGCTGTAATGTAGTTGGTCCAGGATAGTTTTCTGCTTTATGGCAATTGGCTTTTTCTTGGTGGGTCAATGTGAGGTTGTACATTTTTGCTCGTTGTTAACTTGATATGTCCATGCATAGAGCCTATTTTGTCGAATTGATCTGGATAGATCTGTACCAAGTCTTCGATTTTGTTGATTGGTTTGACTATATTTTGTTCTTTCACCGTGCAGTGCAGAGTGACCATTTTCAGTATTTCCAGAGATGGTAGTCCTAGAATTGCTGGTCCATTTACATCTACTATATAGAAGGTGCTTTCGTGCCAATCAGAGGTTTGATAGTTGCATGGTTTGGTAGTTGCATGGTTTGGTAGTTGCATGATATTGCCATAGCACTTTATCGGTGTTCCACTGTAGGCTATTAATTTTTTTGTCCTTACTTTGTTTTTTTAGTTTTGGGAAGCCATCAGTGGTTAATTTCTCAGGAAACATTCTATGGAATGTAGAAATTGGTAATGTATTACCTTGGGCTCCAGTATCGACTTTAATTCAGTCTGTGAGTCCCATTTCGATTAGGTAATTTTATATTTATATAAGCGAAGGCTTCATCTCTCTATGTTTGAGAGGGTGTGCTAATGGTGGAAAAAGTTAAATTTTCGAATTGTTCATTTAGTTCCTGGCTGTTGTTCCTGAATAATATATCAGTTTGGATCAAGTGTTTTTGTCTTGGTCTGGTTCCTGTTTAATGGTTTTTGTTTTCCACGGTCTCTGTTTTGCGACCTTGACCTTGATCTTCTGTTATATAAACATACTGTTAAACATACTGTTGCCCAGTGGTTATATTTTCCACACGTTTTGCATTTGGAATCAAATGCTGGGCATGCTTCACGTCGACGTTCGTGACTTTTTCCGCAATTAAGGCAGTTGTTTGTCTTTCTATTTTGTTTATATTTTGTAATTGCTTGTATGTCAGTATTGGCGCTCCTCGTTATTGGTGTTTAACATCTCTCTAAGCTGTTTAATATGTGCGTTTATTGCTTCGTACGTTTTACCAATTCGGATGGTTTCATCCAGTGTTAGCGTATTATCTTTTCGTACTAGTTCTTTCTGGAATTCAACAATTGAGGTACTCGCAATAATCAGTTCTATAATTCGCTGTTCTTGTTCAGTGTCGGTTAGTGAGCATTTTAATGTAAGTTGATGACATCTATTGACAAAGTCGTCTAATGTCTCATTTTGTTTTTGTTTATAAGACATTAGTTTTAGTCTGTTAATCCTAAAGTTTTCTTTAGGTTCTAAATGCTCCAAGAATTTATTCAAAATGGTGTCGGGAGAACGTTTTTCCTCATCTGGTAATTTCCAAGTATTAAATTTTTTGAGACCTTCGTTGCCGGTCTTTAGCAGTATGTAATTCACTTGTTGATCGGTTTTTATTTTGTTTATAGCAAAATATAGTTCTAGCCTTTGTTTAAAAAGTTTAAATGTTTCCGCTGGATTTGGCATTTCCTAGTCCATAAACGGAATAATGTCATTATTGGTAGACATTATTATTAACGGCTATGTATTTTTTCGATAAACAGAAAATTTAATATGTCTGCCGGTGTGCAAAAATCCACACGTGTTTACGGGGACATATACGATAGCAATAGTTGACAAAAATTCAAAATGTCTGCTATTGTGCAAAAATTCACACGTGTTTATAGCATAAACGAGAATGACAGCAAAATTTTATAAAATGCACAGGTGGGTAAATTACTGAAAATTGGTTTACATGCCCTGTTTTGTCTTTTGTAACCGTATTTTTCCTCTCGTGTCTGTTGCCGAAGTTTTGTCTTTTGTGAAAGAAATGTTTTTCCTTTCTGGTCTGTTGCCGAATTTTTTTGTTTTTTGTTTCGTTTTCTGTTGTCGGTTGCGAGTTTTTTTGTTTTTTTTTTAACTGTTATAAATGTTCAGTATCCATTTCGCTGCCACCATGTCGTTAGTTTATGTTTGTTGTTATAAGTAATTGATAATCAAGTTGTAGTTTTATTTAATATAGAACTTTATTGACATATTTACATAAGAAGAGAGATTGAATGTACGTGTGTAGAGGTCTACGCCATGTTGTCGAATACGTATGTATTAGGCGGTTGACATCAATATTCATACGCCATGATTTACTTGTTACGCGTATGAAAGTAGTTCTATGATAATAAGGCTGAAATGAGATCAAAGAAAGACAAAGGAAGTCGGGATAGAGTGACAGACAAAACTAAGCTGCCATCCATTAGGTCCAGTTTTCTGAGAGACTGATAATAAGGCACAACTGTTTGAGTATTTAGCAGACAAGATTGTATCTATGTGTCTCGACAATGTCATAATTGTGACCAAAGGAGAGAAGGTCTTGTCAAACAAATCCATTGTCTACAACCTTGCAATCATGAAGAAGCTGACTCCAAGATTTTCACACGCAGTTCATGCAGCCAAGTCTGTGTTGATCAAGGCATGTGATGCAGACATCCTTGTCATAGCAGTTGGTGTCTTTGCGAGTCTTAGAAATGTTTTGACTAGAATTCGGCCAGGGACAGTCCATGGTTCCCAATTCATGACTTGGTGATGAACCTCGGCCAAGAGAAATGTAGTAGCATGTTCTTCTTTCATGCCTTCACTGGTTGTGACGTGGTCTCAACCTTTCGAAGTTATGGCGATTGCATTACTATTGATTACTATATTGTCCTTTTGACTACTCTACACTCTTTAACCCTTATCCTTGAGTGGCCTATCGGCCTTGATAAGTGGTGACGCCTATGTAAAAAAAAAAATGTTCTTTCATGCCTTCACTGGTTGTGACATGGTCTCAACCTTTCGAAGTAGAGGGAAGACAACTGTATGGCAAACATGGGCAGTTTGTCCTGAAGTGCGCCCAGTGTTCAGCAAATTGAGTCAGTACCCAAGATGAAGATGCTGATCTCAACATTCTTAAGAAATTTGTTGTCACTATGTATGACAAATGCAGCAACACTACCAAGGTTGATGAGGCAAGACTGCACTTGTTTGCGTGGAAGCAAAGACCCTATGACTCCATTCCACCAACTAGTCCATCTCTAGTTCAGCATGTTAGACGATCTACATTCCAAGCTGCTTGTATATGGGGCCAGTCAACAGAATGTACAATGCTACTAGAAAGTCCTGGCAACTGGGGCTGGCAAAAAAGGTGAAGCCTGGAAAGTTCTCTGGTAAACCCTCTCACCCATTGCTCAGTCCTGCCAGCAGCTGACAAAATGTTGTTGCATGGGTGAATGTCAGGGGCCATGCAAATGTTATCGCTACACCCTGAAGTGCACACTAATATGTAGCTGTAAATGCAAAGAGTAAAACAATAATCCAAGTTAAATTCAAGCAAGTCACTTCAGTCTATTGTAGTATATTGTGCTAATTATTCGTTGCTGTGCTGCTATCAAGGTGGATTTGGGATATTCTCCAGCTTACATTGGCTATGTGTTCATATCCTAAGATTCTCCTGTAGTTGATAGGGAACACTACATAGACAGAGTGAGAAGCCATTTTAACAATCTGCCACCGATAAGGCCTACCTCAGGTTCAGATCATCAGTATTTAAAGACCTCATGTTTTTATATATAAAGACATCTATGGTGAAGATACTATTCACACCATCTTACTCTAAATGAATCATAGTTATTCCCCTTGGCCGGAACTACGGATTCCGCCATATTTGTTTCTTCTGTGGGAACACACGGCATGCACGGGCGATGTGTCCTGCGCGTAATGCCGAGTGTAGAAAATGTAAAAAAAAATGGCCATTGGGCTAAGGTATGTAGATCATCCTACTCTCCTGCTGCTGTGTTGTACGACCCGGACTCCCCCCCACCCAATATCTCCTGACTAGGAACGGGTGCCAAAGACATCACCTACACCAAATGCGAAATAAATGGGCAGGTAGTGAATGCTATGGTAGACTCCGGCAGCGTGGGGACGTTCATTAACAAAAATACAGCAAGAAAGCTGAAACTTTTTGTTATCCCCAAACTGAAAACCGTAGCATTGGCGGACCCGAATCATCATGCTAAAATCATCGGCGAAACTGTTGTTGACATCTCTCTAAACGGTAAAAACCACCACGTCGTGACGGTGGAAGTAATTAAGGACCTGTGCACGGATATGATTGTCGGAAAAGACCTTCTAAAACAATATAAAACTGTGACGTTGAAATTCGACGGTCCCAGAGAAGAACTTGTTATTGGAGCGATGGGTAAGAGTAACAGTTTTCCATGTATCAAAATTTCTCCTCCTCTCCTCTTCTCTCATCTTTCTACTCGGACGACCCCTATCGCCACCAAATCTCGTTGTCACTCATTCACTGACATTTTTATTAAAGAGGAAACTGCCAGAATGCTGAGGGAAGGCATAATAGAACCCTTTATATCTCCTTGGCGAGCCCAAGTTTTAGTGACTAACGAGAATCAAAAAAAAAAAAGAATGGTGGTCGACTACAGCGACACCATAAATAGATTTACAGAACTAGATGCCTATCCCATGCCTAACATTACTAAAATGATTGATGACATAGCTCGATACAACGTTTTTACAACACTTGACCTGAAGTCTGCTTACCATCAAATCCCAATTAGTCACGCCGATTGGAAATACACAGCATTCGAAGTAAATGGAAAACTTTACCAATTTACTCGTATCCCTTTTGGAGTCACTAACGGAGTGAGTGCCTTTCAAAGATGCATCAATGGCATTGTAGAAAGAGAAAATTAACAGATACTTTTGTGTATGTAGACAATGTCACGATATGCGGAAACGATCAACAAGAACATGATTACAACCTTCAAAGGTTTTATAATGTAGCAAAAAAATGCAACATCACACTCAACCAAAGTAAGAGCATCATTTCTACTACTTCTATCACACTTCTTGGGTACACAATCCAGAACAACCAAATTACTCCTGATTACCTGAGGCTAAAACCACTCCTTGAAATGACACCGCCTCTAAATTTACAGTCGCAAAAACGAATAATTGGTATGTTCTCTTACTATAGTAAATTCATTCGAAATTTTTCTGATAAGATACTGCCGCTGAACCATAACAGAGTTTCCACTACCCCCGTCTATTCTAAATTCTTTTCAGACGCTGAAGACCGACTTAAGTAATGCCACCTTTATAACTGTTGACTCGGACAAAGAATTTGTAGTGGAAACTGATGCCAGTAAATACTGCATTGCTGCTACGCTGAACCAACAGGGTAGACCCGTTGCATTCTTTTCTCGGACACTAAGCCCGAACGAGATTAGACATCACGCGGTCGAAAAGGAAGCTGCTGCGATTGTCGATGCTCTTCGAAAGTGGCGACACTTCTTACTCGGGAGACATTTCAAAGTTATTACAGATCAGCAAAAGAGCGTCAGTTTTATGTTTGATAATAAGAGAAAATCAAAAATGAAAAATGATAAGATATGTCGTTGGCGGATCGAACTATCACAATTCAAATTCAGCATTACTTACCGCCCAGGAACGGAAAATACAGCTGCTGATACGTTTTCTTGCATCTCTGCACACTTTGCAAGACCTTCGCAACTTGCATGCTACACTATGCCATCTTGGAGTCACGCGACTCAGCCACTTCATCCGGACAAGAAACCTTCCTTTCTCTTTAGAACAAATTAAAAACATAACAGACTCGTGCCCCTCCTGTCAGTATTTGAAACCTAAATTTGCCAGTTGTAACAAAGGAACACTCATACAGACTAAACATCGACTTTAAAGGCCCTTTACCTACTTCTGTACGTGGTAACAAATACTTACTCACCATAATTGATGAATATACTCTCTTTCCCTTTGCCTTCCCCTGTAAGGATATGACTAGTAAAACCGTGATCCATTGCCTAAACTAACTATTTGCTATTTTTGGCATGCCCGATATGATACACACTGACCGGGCTACCGAGTCCTTGCAGGAGAAATCAAAGATTACTTACGTGGCAAAGGTATCGCCACCTCTAAAACAAGTAGGTATCACCCTGATGATAACGGGCAAGTTGAGAAGCTCAATGGAACTTTATGGAAGGCCATCCAAACGACCTTACACTCTAGCAACATGAAACTGCCTCATTGGGAAGATATACTACCAAACGCTCTCCATTCAATCAGGTCGTTACTATGCACTGCCACCAATACGACTCCTCATGAGAGAATTTTCAAATATAGTCGTAGATCTTCCTCCGGAACTTCTGTTCCCACTTGGGCGAAACCAGGCCCAGTATATGTCAGAAACCATACTAAGTCTAGTAAGCTCGACCCTCCAGTAACCCTTGCTACCTTATTAGACATCAACCCCTACTATGCTCATGTACGACTACCCTCTGGTGCGGAAACTACTGTCAATGTGCGAGACCTGGCCCCTAACTCCTCAAACCAAGAAGACAAACACGATGAAAACAATACTGCAAGCCCTGAAGCCCGTAAAGAACCGCCACCTGACGAAAACAATATCGACGTGGAGGAGAAGAATCCCTTACCTGATCCTGAACATATCCATACTAGCCACGATGTGGATGCTGAGAACAAAAATCCCTGTGAGTCAGTGCGGAGATCGCCCAGAATGCAGCGATTTTCAAGTAAATATAAGGACTTTTTAACCTAGTACTGAACAGACTAAATTTAACTTCTGTAATTCCATACTTACTTATTGTTGAAGGGGAAAATGTTATAATAAATTACTGTAACTCTTCAGGAAATGAATCATAGTTATTCCCCTTGGCCGGAACTAAGGATTCCGCCATATTGATTTTGCCAAACATGCGTATATATTTTAAGCTGATAAAACCTTTACAAAAGGCATTCTTATTCATTCTTCTTTTATCATTTCACTCTAGTCGTTATCATGTACTTATAAGTATATCAGATATGATTTTTGCTTTGAACATTGAACAAAAGAAGCCTTTTTGGCTACATACACTCAAGAACGCTATAATTCTCACCTACTCAATCTTCATGAGATAAAACCTCTAGAGATACTCACATCTCCACATTTTAGTTCTTGGTCTAAAGAATTATGCAACATTGTATACATCGCATATACTATTTGAAGTGGCATCTTTTGAATATTTTCCACTCATTTTGCTTTTTTCTCTTTTCAGTAAAAGATATAACATTTTCCTCTTTGTTGCAACTCGCATCTTCGTTTGAATTTTGAACTGCAGCTATCACTAAAACATATATTATTTTTATAAGCTTAAGAAGCCAGTTATGTTTACAATCTATTTTCTTTGCAAAAATGTACCCTTGTGAAATGATGTATCCAATATCTAACCCTTATACGTTTTATGTGGAAGGCACTTCTGCTGAACTCTTTTATCCTGCTTTCCTGAATTATTTCATCAGCCGAAAAGATCGTTTTGTTCTTGTTTCATCCAAAGACTCAATGAACACAAGACAAGTGAACTCAACTAATGTTTCAGATGTACATGAGCCTGCTGACTTAACATGCTTTTATATTTCTGTTCATGAATCTTACAAATCCTTGTTTGTTGGTGAAGCCAAATGAATAAAATTGATTTAAATTGTAATTGAAGAGTTTGTCTTTATAACCAACCTAAAAGTAAACCATTTTTCATTTAGTAAAATGATGAATATTTATTCAACATCTTTCTTTTGCCTTCTCCTTATAATAGCAACATTGTTCTACATTCCTCTGCCTACAATTTATCTATTTTATTATTTTCTTAAACTTTGTTTTCATGAAAGGCACCCCTCCCTTTTCAAGAACAATAAAATATATATATATAATAAAATATAAGCAGCTTTGTCTATTTCAATTTACTCAAAGACAATAAATTGGACTTCTTTCAAATTACCCACTACTTCTCTCTTCTATTCAAGGTAGCTTTTCAGAGTTTTCAGCTTTCTAACAATATCGTGTTGGCCTGTTGAAGCTGCCCCTACAGGGATATCCTTTGTGATTCGAGACTAAATGGAGGCATCAAACTTGGAGATTCCCACAAAAAGATTGTACTAAATGGCTATCCTGAAGGGAATGCGGTCTTGTTTCAGAACACACAAATACATACTGGAAGAATTTTATCAGAGAAATTTGCCAGAAGTATTTACTTAGGAATCTCTGGCAGATCGGAAACCTGGGCACACAGTCGAAATAGATGAGTCTTTCTTCAACCAAAGGAAATATAATGTCGGGAGAATCTTTTAACTGTTCTGGGTCTTCGGTAACTATGATACCACTGACAAGGAGGGTTTCTTATTAAACTGAAACGCTGAAACCCTCCTTCCAATAATAAATGATAATATTTTCTAATTGAATTTATGTGGAGAATAAAATTTGAAAACGATCCTTTTGTTGTCTATCATAAATCACATTTCCAAAAGCTGAGGAGTTTCCTTCCTTTTCCTCTATCCCATCTCCCCCTCTTTGCCATCGATAGCCAAAGGAAAAATTTCTAAGAAAATATCCTAATTTCAAGAAAGCTTTTCCTTGGTCCATTCGCAGACCAATAAACAGCCATAAAAATATTTGTTGACAAAACAATTTGTAAAATTAAAAAAGAAAATTTTATTTCCTGCACTTTCACCTAACAATTTACAGTTTTCATAAAAATCATTCACAATCATTCAAAAACAACTTCTGTTGACAAAAAAAAAGTTTACTGCAAATTTTCTTGAAAAAAATCCCCCCAAAATGTAAGTTTTCTTAAAAATAAAACTGTACTTTTACCTAAAAGAAGGAAAAAAACAGTCATCTTTTCTTGAAAAAAAACTTTTGTTGAATAAAAAAAAAAAATTGGCAAAAGAAAATAATAAAATTGAATAAACAACCCAAACAAAATTATGCTGTGAAGGGGAGATTGATTCAAAACAACTTACATTTATTGTCCTCCCCTCTTCCTGACAAGGCCCAGCAAGTTATGCAACCCGGCTTGTCTGCTCTGGTCACAAGTGGCTGCTGGAACTATGCTGTCTCTTTGGCGAGGGTCCTAGCTGATAAGAAAATTCGGTCAAATAGGTTACCACTCTCCCCACATTATTTTTGATAGAGTGTGCAATCTGTTCAGCTCTGGTCTCTAAAGTCAGCATCACTGGAAAGTAGAGGTCATTTCAAAAGACAACTCGGCTTGTTGTATAACAAAAACAAAATAATTATTCAGGGACAGTTACAAATTCTGACTGTTTCTGACTCCACATACAAATACTTGGGGGACTGATGGCTTTTGTTAATAAAGTCGGGGGCGACTAACCCTAAGTCTGAGGGGCCTGTCTCTTCACAGTGTGGACTCAGTGGTTTGGAGCAGAGAGAGACCCAAATGAAATGTGTTTTCTCAGAGGTCTGGGTCTCCAAGCGATCGGTCAGAGGTGTCCTTGAGGCTATTATTGCCTCTCATTGTATTCAGAACCAGGTAGTTTAGCACCCCCTTCTCCTTGATCAACAGAACTTTATTTCATGGACCAATCTGAAAAAGGATTATTTCCCAAGTTTTTGAGGGACTTTTTCCCCTTTCCTTGTTCTCGTGCCATCTGCACTTCTTATCATCACTAAAGTGGGAAGGCACCATAACAAAATTGGTTTTCCAAAGGGGTTTCACAGCCAATTACAAATTAACTAATCACCTGACAGCGACCTACTTGACTTGATTTTCTGGTGGTCTCTAAAATACAAGTTAAGTGTCAATTTTCACAGCCTGGAAAATATTTTATGATTTCCACTTAAATATATATGTAATTTAAAGGTTATGAGGGTTTTTTGAAGCTTGGTGGGGGGTGGGGGTCATTTTGATTATCTGTTAAGAACTCAGATTTCTTTTTTCCATCATCATCATCATCATTGTTACAACCAACAATGTGAAATTTGGCATTGCCCGGTGCACCATCTGGTTACAATATTATCCCAGAGGAATCGATAGAAGATGATATGGAAGCAGCACTGATGAAATTGGATCAGTCCAAAGCTTTCGATAGGGTTGACCATCACTTCTTGGCATCTGTTTTAGAGACCACCAGATTTAAACCAGATTTCCACAAATGGACCTCCATTCTGTACTGCACACCAATGGCAGTGGTGCAAGTCAACAGAAAGTGTTTGCAAATCCTTCACTATCTCCTAGTCGGTACGTCACCCATTGTCCATTGTCACCCCTGCTCTACATCGTTGTGTTGGAGCCACTACTTTGCAAGCTAAGGAGTAGGGAAAGAAGTCTGGTCCTGTGCGGAATTGCATTGCCTGGTGAATAATGAGCCAGGGTCTCTGCATTCACTAATGACATCACCACCTTTGTGTCATACTTCTGGGACTCCTTAGCATATTGTTTGGACTGTGTCTTGAGAGGAATTGGTCGGAAATACAGTCAAATGTTGAAGCGTCAAAGGTAGAATCAAAGGTTGGAGGTACAGTCAAAGAACGAAGTGTCGATTAACTCTTGGCTTTGAAGGAAACTCTCCTTAAAGGGTAGAGTGAAAGCGTGCACCATATATGTTTTGCCTAGTCAGGGGGACTGTTGATCACCCACTTTGTGGGCTCCTGGCATGGTCAAAGGAGAAGATCTGCACTGAATGGAGTTGGGTGTCAGGTACGAGTCATCTAAACAATTTTCAGTTCTCGTTCACCTGGCGACTTGCCCGAATTACATTGCAACACAATGCCAGAATAGTGGAGACACCCAATTGTCCTTGCTATGGTTCATTTGAAGATGAAACGACAGTACACTCTTTCTTTGAATGCTCTGAACTCCGATAGTACTAGGAGTATATCAACGAAGTGATGGCTTGTATTAATCCCGAGCATCCTCATCCACTAAATGCTTTTTACATTATCGACAATGTTGGCCTGCTGTGGGACAGGGGGAGACAGATGGCTCACAGAATTGAACTTTTTGCTGATCAGGATTTGATTGTTTTCTTCAAGCACCAGTTGAAAGTCAAGGTCAGATATGATAGAAAAATATTACATTCCTTGGAGTTGGAAAGATGGTGGATAAGAGTGGCAAGCCTGTGTGTGAGTCAAGTATAAGTATGTGTTCCTTGCCTAAACATAGCACACACGGTTCTAGGTTCTGTCGGGCCCCAACACTTTGAGTTTTTAAGCTTCAATACTCTTAGCTGGTAGAGTGAATGAGCTCACCCTTCTCTGATAATAGAAAGCCTCCAAGATTCCCACTTTTATTCCTTTTTGCCCTTGACCTTTATCCCCTATGTGCACTCATCTTGGAAGAATTCTGCCTACTTATCAACACCCCCTCTTTCTGTTCACCAACTCCCACTTAGAGATTGACTTGTTTTTTTGCAAAAAAAAAAACAACAAAAAAACAGAGGGCGGTTTATTATTTAGAAAAAGTTGGGAGGGCTTTACTAACCCATTTTTGTTGTTACATGTTTATTCCCCATTTGCTCACCAAGGAAATGTTATTGCTATAAATAATTAAAAAAGTTTTCAAATTTGGGTTTATCTTAAGTAGGACAGCTCCTGGAGTGAATATGGTATTGTGGTGACCGAGATATTTCTAGTTATGAGTTGGATAGACAATTGTAAATATTTGAAACTAAAGATGATCTACAACATCCATTATCCCCACACTTTTGAATGGCCTAGTGCTTAATTTTTTCTCTATGTATTTTCATATTTTGTGCAAATAAATATTTCAAAGTGTAATATTTGTGCATTCTAGCGACTTCATCATCCCCCCCCCCACACACACAAAAGGTTTGGTAATCTCTGTCATGCACACGGTAGTAGCATTTTAACTATTACTAAACAAAAAGGAAGATAATGCTTGGGAGAATTGCCTTGTGACAACAAAACGGACACTACTCCCCCCATCCCTGTCTAAAAAAAGAAGGTTTAGTAATCCCTTTCAAAAGCAACATAATCGTGCTTCTCTGCCCACCACCACCATTGACACTGTTTTTAAGAGAAATGACGACATTTCTGAAAGTGAACTCGGCAGTTCTTTTAAAATTTATACACAAATACATTGTTTTATTATAAACTTATTACATAACATTGACAATCCAAGAAAAAAAACGGACCCCTCAACAGAAACTGAATGAATATTTTTGTCCAATTTTTAGATATTATATTAATACATCCGAGCCAATGCTCTTTCAGTCGATACAACATTTATGATGGTTCATTTTGTATTTTTTTTTCTTTTAGCTGGACAAACAAACACACACACACTAACACACACACACACACACACACACACACACACACACACACACACACTAACACACACACACACACATATATATATATATGTATGCATGTATGTATATATATATATTTATATATATATATATATATATATATATGTATGCATGTATGTATATATATATATTTATATATATATATATATATATATATAAATATATATATATATATATATATATATATGTATGTATAACTACTTCATTTACTCACATAAAATTAGTATACGAAAGTATAGATTTATGCGTAAACTTTAAGTATTTACTTCAAAAGTGCTCAATACGTAGGTAGAGCTAGTTAGTAATTTATAAAATATATATGGCGATTAAGCTACACTGAATATTCGGCATTTGATCCACTCTAGGATTCCTCAGGCTTATGCGCAAATTCTGTGGTTGTTTACCTTTTTTATATTGTCCTCTTCTGTTGAGGAGTTAGTTAGCCAATCAGCTTTCTAGTATCCACAGCGCCCCTTCCTATCAGCCAATGGGCATGCATTTTATCGAACAAAGGATCTGTTTTAAAACTAGGTTAGTGGCTTAAAGCAGACATTTTCTTTTTTTTTTGTTAGTTTATATATAAATATACATATGTGTACACACATATATGCACATATATATGATGATTGCAACGTCTTGTCAGACGAGTGCCACTCCCTCAGACATTTAAAATCCATGAGGCCAAATGCCTGAGGGAGTATCTATACAAAGATGATGTTACAGAGTCTTAGCTTTGTACGACAGCTAAGTCTCTCTCTCGGTTCAAAATGTTGAGATCCAGCAACAAGCAAGAGCAAGATAGCCAGCAACAAATTAAACTCCAGACCAGCTTAATGCGGGTACTGGTCTCCCGCTTTATGGTTTTTTAAATCAGAGATTTGCTTCACCACGGCTTAGGGGAGCCCTCTCCACCCCAATACACATATACACACACACACACACACACAAATATACACGGTGCTAGTTGGCCGTTGACCCAGAAAAAGAGTTCATTCGCCATATATATATGCATACATATATGTGTGATCGTTTATGTATATTCATGTTTATTTAATTTATTTATTTGTTCATTTTCTATTGTTTTTGTTAGTTTTAAAACTATTTTGTATCGCTATCCTAGAGTAAATTTTATTTTGTGAACACAGTTATTTGCTATTTCTCTTCTACAGTTTAATAGATTTTGGGGTTCTTTAAAGATCCTTTGTTCGATAAAATGCATGCTCATTGGCTGATAGGAAGGGGCGCGGTGGATACTAGAAAGCTGATTGGCTAACTAAATCCTCAACAGAAGAGGACCATATAAAAACGATAACCAACCACAGAGCCTGAGGAATCCTAAAGTGGATGAAACGCTGAATATTCAGTGTAGCTTAATCGCCATATATATTTTATAAATTACTATATACTATATGTATATATATGTATGTATATACATATATATATATATGTATATATACATATATGTATATATATGTGTGTATGTATATATATATATGTGTGTGTGTGTGTGTGTCTGTGTGTGTGTGTGTGAGTAATTTAAAGGTTATGAGGGTTTTTTGAAGCATGAAAAATGATGTTACCTTTGTATTTAATATTTTTATTGATATTTTTTATATTTCAAGCGGACCTCCGCTCTTGGTCACAAAAAAGTATCGAAATGAAAAAGAAAACCGTTGAAATAACTGGAAACTTGTAGTGTGGACAGCGTTCATTCCTAGCAATCATGTTCGAAAAAGTTCACGTGAATTATTTTAGCCGTTTGTGTAAGAAGATTGTGTTTTTTAATATATTTTTTTAATGTTGCAACGTAAAAGCGTTTAATTCAAACGGCCAAAAATGAGACGCAATTGATTTCAATATATATAATGGAATTGAAATAAAATTGTTAAACGGTAAAAATAATGTAATTAATAGTTATGAATAATAATAATAATAATAATAATAATAATAATAATAATAATAATAAAACTACTGAAGAGGGCAGGGTTAGAGTGTGGGAACATGCCAACCGGATGCTAACGTCTCCAGCATAAGAGACAAAATAAAAAATCGTCCTTTGCACATGGCTCCACGCATCGTTTCCGTTTGGAAAAAGAAAAATAAGAAACCATAAAAGAATTATGAACCAATGGCAGAGCTCCCGCCGAAAATAAAGGCCTAAATTATCACAGCCGCTGGGAGCCGGTTTACGACTATAAAAGGAGGGGACCAGAAAGAAAAGTTAGGAGAGATTCGCCTAGCTGCGTCAGTGAACGCACGGACAGTCTTCCACCAGACCTAAAGAGATGAAGAAGAAGAAGAAGAAATAAGGCACCAGTGAACTGAAGCCAACTCCGCTCTCACGTTATGAGCCGAGACGCCTTCAATTCTAACAATGCCTATTTTACACAAACCAAAGAAGAAAAACACAGGAGGCGAAAACGCCGCGCTGCTAGGTTGATAAATATAGTCGCCGCTCTCAAGTTAAAAGCCTGACACATATCACCGAAGTAGCACGACCAGCCGCCCACTTACCACCCCCGTCGTCTGAAAAGATAAGTACGCTTTGTTTAATTATACTACCCTACTCAAGTTCATTCCTTATCAATGCATACACGCGCTGGACTACTATTCTCAATTTTCCTACAACAATTATTTCTCTTCCCACGCGCGAACAAACAATAGTGACCCGAACTTGAGATGAAAACACATTTCCTTTTCTTGCTACAACACCAGTCCTGCAACGAACATTGGTTACGCGCGGATATGTCATAACTAAAATGTTCATTCCTTTCAACAGCAAATAAACGACCTTTATCTTATCCATTAGTTGAGTCTTTGTTTCCTTCAATTCCTTTGTTTCATTATTCTCTTGTAACGGGATGGGGGTATTTATATATCCTAGTCCCCTACAAGAGACAATGTCGGCTTTTTTAATGGTGAGTAAAGTTCGTCTCTCCCTCAATAAAGATGGCACAGGATAGGGACGAACATAAATAAATAAATAAGTGAATAATAATAATAATAATAATAATAATAATAATAATAATAATAATAATAATAATAAAATCAATAAAATTAATATTAGTTAATAATTCAATGAGAATACAAATAGTCTCGGTTCTGAAGGAAAATTGTCTCAGTCCAGAAGGAATTCTCATACATAGATCAAGGATAATATCAGAGCAGGTAATTAAATGTATGTGCTTTTGGCTCGAAAGTCACTCTGTGTGTATAATAATGACAATATTTATAAGATATTATTATTATTATTATTATTATTATTATTATTATTATTATTGATAATAATAATAATAATAATAATAATAATAATAATAATAATAATAATAATAATAATAATAAATTTCTACAAAACACTCCCGGAAGACCCAACATTCATCTATGAAATAGAACTCACTCATCTTATCAAAAATCTTACTCCTTGTATCTCCAAGATAATTACTTACCTCATTCCCACAAATCCTAAAGCAGCTAACTTTTACACTACTCCTAAACTACACAAACTTCACAAACTCATAACAAACACAGACACTACCACCGCTACACCTCCAACTTTGACCCTCAACCCTGACAATATTTATGAACTAGCAAAATCCCTTAACATCTCATCCCCTGGTAGACCCATAGTATCAGATGTTGGCACCCTAACAGAATATATCTCTGGATATATAGATAAAATTCTAACCCCTTTATTATCCAACATCCCTAGCTATATTAAGGACATCACACATTTTCTCAACACTATTGGACAAATTGACAATCTTTCACAAGAAATTATTTTAGTCACATTAGACGTATCAGCTCTATACACTAACATCCCTCATGACGAAGGAGTAGAACATTCCTCCGTCACAATAATTTCCCCAACGACAAAATAGAAGACATTTGTAAGCTTATATACTTCATCCTCACACATAACAATTTTAAATTTAACAATCAAAATTATCTTCAAATGAAAGGAACCGCCATGGGCACTAAAATGGCCCCTAGCTATGCCAACATTTTTAAGCATATGCTAGAAACCAAACTCCTTGAAAACTTTCCTCTTAAACCGTCCCATTATTGCCGATACATTGATGATATTTTTTTCTATATGGCCACATGGACTAACCAAACTAAAGAATTTCCACGAATACATTAATAATTCACATAACAATATAAAATTTACCATGGAACACTCATACAACTCCGTCCCATTCTTAGACGTCAATATCATATCCCATGTAACGTAATCCCTCATTGACGAGCGTTAGATCTACGCTGAGGTAGCTTTGCATTTCCGGGTGACGCCAGATAACTCCAGGATTTAAGATAGAGAAGATAAATATATATATTTTATTTCATGTCAAAATAAATATTGTTTGAAAACCAGAGAAATATTTTTATGGCTAAAAGTTGACGACAGGAAATTTCACTTAGAACCTTGTCTGGCCTTAAGTGAACCCAGGGTCGGATGTCAGAATTGACATCTGTTCTTGAAAATGGTGAGAGAATTTCAGGTGTGAGAACGGTGCCCACCCAGGGACCTGGGGCTTGGGATTTCATGGAGATTCCGTGGCGAATTTCCACCCCCATCCACTTACCTTACTATATATACGACTGTCGTGCGAAAATTAGCCAGAGCGAGAAGAGAAGAGTTGAGTCGCAGAGAGTTTCAGATCAGCGTAGAGCAGAGACGTGACCCCTCCCCACCTCATACATCCGTCGGTCGCTGTCTGTGAAGAGAGTTGAGACTTTGAAAAGAACTTACAAAATCTGAATGAGAATTGTAAAAACATTTTGTACATAATTTTATGAGAATTAAGCTTTTGTAGATAGACTACAATCGTTTGTCTTTCTCCCTGCCTGCCGCTTTGATATTCGCTTTCAGCATGCCAGATTTTATGTAACAACATCCGAGGGACGACACGTGCCGATAATCCAGAGAAATAAGAGTCCTAACCACCTCCTCGAAAGAGGCGTTACAATTGGTCGACGTTTGACCAGGATTTGACCTTGAAAAAAAAAAGAAAAAACAGAGTTGGGATTGCGTTATACATTAACGGTGGCAGAAGAAAAGACGTACGGAGAAAGAGACAGACAGACAGACGGGGACTGTTGAAAACAAAGAAAGTAGAGACAGAAAAGAAAACCGATAAAGAGACGCCCGAAGAAGAAAAAAAAAATAAACAGTGCCTGAAGAAAGACTTTGAGCCAGAAAAAGAATTCACACGCGTGAAAAGGGCATTTTGTTTTGAAAAAAAAAAAACGTTTGAACATTTTGAAAAAAAAAAGAAGAAGACTGAGAGAGAAAAAGAAACGCCGGTTAAAAAAAAACGGTTGAACATTTTGAAAAAGAAAAAGAAAACAGAGAGAGAAAAGGGACACTTTTTAACATTCAACCAGTGCGCGCCGCAAAGCGACGAGAGAGAAAGATAGACAGAGAGGAAAAGAAGAACAAGACAGGCAGGTAAACGAACCTTTTTTTCTCTCCTTTCTGTTGTCTGTGCAATTTGGCCTTGGGAAAGAGAGAGGGAGAAGGATCAGAGAGAGAGAGAGAGAGAGAGAGAGAGAGAGAGGGGGGGGCCGTGAGATAGTGATTTTTTTTTTGCTGTTGCTGTGAAATTAACGGTTGGTCGTTCATGCTTCCAACCCCATAGCAGTAATATCAATGGATGAATGAAAGGAAGGGGGTTGCAGGTACAAGCGAGGGTTGTTTAAAACGGACCAATCGCTGTCACGTTGACTTTTCCTGCTGGGATTGAGTTATATTTTTTGTTGTTGAATTAAAAGGCTTGAGAGAGAAAGCTTGTTGGTTTTAATGCTAAAACAATTGATTGTGATCCGATTGAGGCTTATATGAGGCTTGTATTTTTTTCTTTATTGAATTAAAAGCTTGAAAGAAAAGAAAAAAAAAGAAAGAGAGAAAGTGGAAAAAGTTTTTATTGTTTTTGCCTAAACTTTTTTTTGGGGGGGGGTGATTGAATAATTATTTTTATTTTAATTATTATATAATTTTTTTTTAATTATTATATAACTTTTTATTATTATTCTGTTGATGTAATTTTCCTCTCTTGTGAAATAATTGATATTGTATATATTTGAATATTTGAATATCATGGGGGCGTAAATAAATCCTTGCGAGAATGTCTAGTTAAGGCGTAAAAAGGGGATCGCGTGATGATGGCATTATAACAGCAAGGAGGGGTCGCATCTGGAACGGTGGTGATGGTGATAGAGGTCAGGGTGGAATTAACTTTGTACTATGAAGGAGAGAAGGCTTTAGCAGCCCTCTCGGCGATGCTGACTTACGAAGATATCAAGAGACAACCCGGCAGCTCAGAAAAATCTCTGGAGGGCCGGAAGACTGACTTGATTCTGGTTGATCTCACCAGAAGCCAACGACAAAGGGTTCGAATGACTTTGAGT
Organism: Euprymna scolopes; assembly: GCF_053919585.1. Lineage (NCBI taxonomy): Eukaryota > Metazoa > Mollusca > Cephalopoda > Sepiida > Sepiolidae > Euprymna > Euprymna scolopes. The sequence continues at coordinate 80,310,532 of NC_136484.1, forward strand.
GACATGTGGTCAAGATTAAATGAGAATTGTGGGAGAATGTCTACCTCCTGGGGATGAGAAATCGGAAATGGGATGATATGTGGCCCCATGACCCATCCGATGCGAGATTAAAGGGAAAAATGAGTACCCTACCTCGAGAATAACTTAATACAAGGGTATAGAGTTTTGTTCACTTATTTTAAAGTGACTATTCGTTGAGTTATGTCGAGAGCAAGTTAGCTCTGATGATAATGATTTTTTGGACTTTAGTTGCATTACAATTTTAAATTGTGAAGGAAGAACTCGGATGATTGAAGACAAGAGTTTTTTTGTTTTTGTTTTTTAAAAAACAAAAAACGAGAATACTATTTTAAGCAGTTTGTGAACTTTGACGAAACATTTTAGCTGGATATTGGCTGTGTATTTATGTAGCGATGTTGAATGCTGTTGTTGAGAATTAAATTTTTGAGAGTTGTGTTTTTATGTATTCAAACGAGAAAAAGTTGAGAGAGAGAGTTGAATTGATTTTTGAAAGAAAAATTGTTTTTGTTGTCTCAGTCTGGAAGGATTTCGCGTACTAAACTGAACAAATTTTAGTTGAGTTCAGTTGAGAATAATTAGAAGCAGTCATTTCGGCGATTGAACTGACTTTTGGAAGAATTTGAACTTTGCCTCAGTCAGGAAGGATTTCTAAAATTGCGAAATAAGGGTCAAAGAGGCCGCAAGACTGAATGGAAATAATTGGAAATAATTATTAGCGTCACTGAGTGAAGTGTGGTACACTCAATTGTGTGCGAAAAGTGATTTATTTTTTTTAGATGGATTTTTCCATGTGAGTAAATCAGGTGCGTGATGTTCGCACCTGGAGATATGAATTGAAAAAAAAAAAGATAGAATTTCTCGTGCGATAACTAGGCGTTAACTGAGTCTCCTTGTGGGCGCGATCTGCGAGATCGTTAAATATTACGCAGTTTAGTAATTAATTTTTTTTTTTTTTTTGTAATTAGTTGAAATGAATTACGGAGCAGTTAAATTGAAATTTATGTTGAATTTTGGGAGTAAGAAGTTTGCCGATCGTGGTGCATTTCTGGATACGGGTCCATTCGGGCATCCTGCATTTCTGGATTCGGGTCCATTCGGACATGCTGCCTGGGAGGACGTTGGGGGCGTGTGGATAACTCCCTGTAGTATTTTCTTATTAATCGTCCATAAGGAGACGCATGTTGAAATTGAGGTCGTTGTCTGCACGAGCGTGTGTGCGTCACACGGATGGAGAAAAGAGTGTATTATGAGAACGTGTTTTGAAATATCGAGGGGAATTCAATAAATTAGGGGGCGTATCTAGCTTCCTGTGTTTTTTTTATTATTATTTTGACTATCCACGAGGGTACGAAGCCTGTGACAAAAAGGTGCTTAACTTTTTGTAAATAGTTGTGTACTGACAGATGGAATTTTCCTCGCTTTGTAAAGAGCGTGGGCGTGATCAAGCTGGTGTATCTGTGGAGACCAGGAGAGATGGTCTAGTAGCAGAGCAGCGAGCCGTAGTGGGCAGAAGGAGGGAATGTGTAACGCGACGTGGACAGAATCGTGAATTGTTAACCTTCGGTGGCCCGGAGCAACCCGTTCGCTCTGCTTGTGGTTATGAAAAAAAATAGCATTGGTGAGCGCTCGGCCTGGAGGACGGTTGGGAAGATCGATGCCTGTCATTCATAACTGCGTTAATAAATACAAGGTTTAGGAGTAGGATGATATATCCGAAGATTAAACTCTTGGAGGATAAAACATTAGTGTTTGTGTTTGAATTATCGAAGAGGATTCGATAGAACGAAAAACCAAATATAAGGTTTATCAAATTGTACCCTAGCCACTGGACACACCCAAGTTCGGGTTGGTAGCCAGTTACAGAGTGGAGTCAGTGTATGTAGCATTCAATATGGCAAGAGACAGATTCATGCTGTTGAATCAGCGAGATGCAGGAATATGCCGAAATAATGGTCTTGGAATTTGCCGGTCACAGAGTCCGTTGTATGTCACTGGAGATTATGAGTTGTGTGTGTTGGGATTATTTCAGGGGGATGAGAGAGTGATAAATAGCGTCTGCAAGGTTGAAGTGGCAAGTGAAGGTCTTTTGCCACTGGCTATACGAGTAGCTGAAGGCACCGGGTTAGTATCCACGCAACAGAAGATGGAATTGTCTAAGGTATGCGGTAACACGGGTGCTGGGATAATCGAGGTGGGACCCCCTTTAACTATGGTATAACTGGACACATACCCGACTTAGGCTACCAAAAGCTATGGGAGGAGTAAGATGAATAGATTTGAGTGAATTACAGGCCTGATTAAACGGTCTGGAAATTACAGAAGCTAGGGATAGGCTTCATGAGGTAGTGGTCACAGGAGTTGGAGTGAGCATGCTAGTAACGATAATTGTGCTGTTGTTGGTGGTTGTATGGTGCGTGAAGAGAGCGAAGATGAGAGGAAAGCAAGGTGATGAGCATCTCGAAGCCAATTGCATAGGTTGAAGGAGAGGAAGAGATCCTGGTTCGAGACCGCCTGTGGTTCTGGAAGATGCAGCTGCTGGTGCTGACGAAAACGAGATGCAACCTGAAGACCTCCCTGATGCTGAAATCCAGAGGAACTGAAGACGACTTGAAGATCCTCTTTTCTTTTCTTTTCTTTTCTGTCTGTTTTATCTAAGATTCTTGCAGGGTGCTGAGCTGAGAACCGTCGAAAGAAAGTCCCAATGATACCTTGAATGACCGTCTATTGAGGTGAGAAGAAGTCCTCAGTGAAAGAAAATCTTACAAGATGCTTATGAAAGAAGACTTGAACTGTGAAATAAAAGGTGAACTATAACTGCTTAAGGTGAGAAGATTCCCCTAGCTCAATAAAAAGCGGGTCCTTTGAGAACCCTGATTAGGGCTGCAACCCTGTGTTATACGAGACTGTGCTGTTGATAACAGCGAAGTGAAAAGGAAAATAAAACCTTGAATAAACTCTTGAAAAATTGTGACTGTAACTCTGTGGAAAAAAAAATTGAACTGAGATAAAATTGATTAAAAGAAATTGGAAAAAGGGGAATAACTCGAAAAAAAAAGTCGAGTAATGTTATGTGAAAAAAAAGAGGGGACAAAACTTTTAAACAAGGGAAGTAACTCTTATGAGATACTTGATGAACTAAGTGCATTTTATTGAGTAACAATTTTTAATGAGTATCTTATCTTTGAATTATTAATGTGAATTGAAAAAAAATATATATATATAACCAAAAATCAAAATTTGCATATAAAAAAAAAGAAATTATATTAGCACTGACGAACTTTGAACTTTTTATATTTTGATGATTTTACTTTGAACTTTTTACATTTTGATGATTATATTAGCCCTGGCGAACTTTGAATTTTTTCCATTTTTGATGATTACGAACTTTGTTGAATTAACTTTATTATGAACTTTGAAGGAAAAGGGGGAGAACCCTGCATAAAAAGGTGGATATGGGATTGTGTGTATGTTGTCTTGTTGACGGATAATTTGAGGATGGAAGGAGGGTTCTGTGAGAAAAAATCTGATGGCGTACTGAAAAAAGGATGGAGTGGTGTGTTAAGGAATTACACTCCATTGGTTCTACGAAGCAATGGAGTCTAATGGGGGCGAATGTAACGTAATCCCTCATTGAGGAGCGTTAGAACTACGCTGAGGTAGTTTTGTATTCTCGGGTGACGCCAGATAATCCAAGGATTTAAGATAGAGAAGATAGATATATATTTTTTATTTCATGTCAAAATAAATATTGTTTGAAAACTGGCTAAAAGTTGACGACAGGAAATTTCACTTAGAACCTTGTCTGGTCTTAAGTGAACCCAGGGTCGGATGCCAGAATTGACATCTGTTCTTGAAAATGGTGAGAGAATTTCAGGTGTGGGAACGGTACCCACCCAGGGATTTCATGGAGATTCCGTGGCGAAATCTTATTGGCTGGGGAGAATTTCCACCCCCATCCACTTACTATATATATACGACTGTCGTGCGAAAATTAGCCAGAGCGAGAAGAGTTGAGTCGCAGAGAGTTTCAGATCAGAGTAGAGCAGAGACGTGACCCCTCCCCACCTCATACATCCGTCGGTCGCTGTCTGTGAAGAAAGTTGAGACTTTGAAAAGAACTTACAAAATCTGAATGAGAATTGTAAAAACATTTTGTACATAATTTTATGAGAATTAAGCTTTTGTAGATAGACTACAATCGTTTGTCTTTCTTCCTGCCTGTCGCTTTGATATTCGCTTTCAGCATGCCAGATTTTATGTAACAACCTCCGAGGTGACTGGACGACACGTGCCGATAATCCAGAGAAATAAGAGTCCTAACCACCTCCTCGAAAGAGGCGTTACGCCCATAACAATAGACTATCTACGTCCCTCTGTATTAAACCCACTGACAATCATACATTCCTCAATTTCTATAGCAACCATCCATTAAACCTAAAAAAATCTATCATTTACAGTTCATGCATACGAATAAAAATCATCTGCTCCGACCCCCTAGATTACATATACCATATCACAAAACTTACGCAAAAATTCATCAATAATCAATATCCCATTACGTATATTTAACAAGCCATAAAAAAACTAATAAAATTGACACATCACGTCTTCTCCAGTACAAACAAAAAAACATTAACAAACGCATCCTCATGGTTTTCAACCACGGCCAACACATGCATAAAATTACAACGCACCTAAAAAAAACTACTTACAACAACCTAAAAAATAACCCCACTATTAAGTCTATATTTCACCTTCCACCAATTAATGCGATCAAACAACCACCCAATCTCTTAGCCATACTCACCCGCAAACACACACAAGACACACAACAAAATGGCAATTATAGATGCAATAAACCGCGATGCCTTATATGCATACACCTAAATACCACACCACTATTCAATATACCTGAATGTAACACTCACATAAAACCGTCACGTCTAACATGTGACAGTTCTAATGTGATATATTACATATACTGCTCCATTTGCAACAATGGATGATATATTGGCGAAACTCTGACACGTTTTCGAATTTGCCTACACAATCATAAGGCGACAATCAGACAAAAATCCCCCACCCCACTAGTAAACCACTTCAATTTACACTATAGACAATATTAGATGCCTCCTAATAGATCCAAATTTCCCATCAACAAAAATACGAAAACAAAAAGAAATACAATGGATCATCCGACTAAACACTCATAAGACAGGTCTTAACACAGACCTTGGCCAACTTAAATTCTACAAATATTTTTTAAAAAAAATAATTAAGTAACACAATCACCTATTCATACATATATACTTATACATATGTATTAACCTGTTCTTGTTCTATATTGATTTCAATATGTATATTACATCTTTTCGTTTTACAGCTAACACATGCATTATTCTCTTGTTATTCTTATTATTACTTTATTTTTCTTTATTATTGTTTTTATTATTATTATTATTATTATTATTATTATTATTATCATCATTATTACTACTATTATTTTAGCTATACCTAACCTTCTATCTGCACCATTTTCCTATATATATATATATATATATATATATATATATATATATGTGTGTGTGTGTGTGTGTGTGTGTGTGTGTGTGTGTGTGTGTGTGTGTTTACATCTATGTTTACATCGTTAACTTCATATCCCTACTTATTCACTCACTTTAGTTTATACATGTCTTTAAATAGTAATTGATATTTGTGTTTGATTATATAAGTATGTGCATATGCGTCTATATATGTACGTATGTGTTTATATAGGGATATGTATACATATATCTGTATATATATGGTTGTATATTGTTTATATATATATATATATATATATGCGTATATATATGTGTATGTACATTCCTGTCCATGTAATGCATAATTATGTTGATGTGCACATCTTTGCGCTGCCTTACATGGTCTTGTATTTTGTTTTATGCTTATATATTTGTATATGTATGTATATGTATATATGTGTATTTATGTGTATGTGTATTTGTATATTTTATATGTATGTATATGTATATATATTTATTTATGTGTATGTGCTTATGTGTATACATGATATGTGTGTACATGTGCGCATATGGGTATGTGTGCATGCATGTATATATATGTATGGGTGCACATGTGCATGCCTGGATCTGTGCATGTCATTGTATGCATATACATGTGTATGGATATATATGCGTGTATGTGTGTGCATGCGTGCATGTCTGTTTATGCATATGCTTATATATGCATCATATGTATGGGGGTGCATATATTATATACGTTGCAATATGCTGCAATATTTTGGACGTATAATGGGGTATGATCCCACACAGTCGGACGATTCTATTTATAAACGATGCTGCTAGGAACTGACGAATCGAATTAATTCACGTTCTGCTAAACCAGAATTGCTCCATAAATACTTTTCTGCAGCAATTTCGCGTAATTTTTCCGTCTCGACACGGTAAGAATATTTTGCTCTGTGGAACTGTCTACTGCAAACCAGTTACCTCTCAGGACTTGTGTGTAACAACGAACCATCGGAAACTGTTCTGTCTACTGCAAACCAGTAGCATTGTCAGAAAATTCGTGAAAACTATTGAATAATTCCACCTGCTATCTTTCGAAGCTTATAACTCCTCGAAAAATGTAATTCAAACCCTAATTTTTTTTTCAATTAAAGGAGCAAGGAACAAGGTTTCATTAAAAAAACAAAAAAAACAAAAAACAAACAACGTGTTTTTTTTAAAAAAGGTTTTAAACTTCGGACTTTACAGGTAAATTTCTAAAAAATCACTACTTTTTTTGTTTTAAATTTGAATATATTATTTATTGATCTTTTATCTTCAATTTGTGATATATAAAACTTTGGTACATAAATTAATTATTTACTTTTTAATAGACATTTGAAAATGGGGGGGCGTGAATTTAAAAAAAAACGTTTGTCTAAAATATTATATTCGGTTTATTGGAAAGAGCATAAAATTTCACATTGACCCTGAAAATATCGTAAAAATAGAATCAATAGAAAATTTTTTATAGATTTTAAAAGTTTAAAAATTTAAAAATACTGAACTCGTAACATTCAATTAATTTCTTTACTATTTTTAAAAATATATTTCTATTACTTTAATAGTTTATTTTGGAAGTATAATCCATAAAGAAAATAAGCAACCTACCTTTAAAAAAAGAAATTACGAATTTTTTATATTTTATTTGCAGTTTCGTGTTAGGGGTGTCAAAAATTCCTACAAAAATTCTGATACACCTAGCAAACCAGTCACTTCTCAAGACTTGTTTAGAACAACGAACTATCGGAAACTGTTCTGAAACTAAACATGGCTTAGGGACTCCAAAAGAGGTTATGCGCCCAGCGTGCGTCTTTATTTCGATGGATCCGAATCAAAATTCGATTTGTGGTGTGAAAAAATTAATTTCCAGCAAAGAATCAATGACCGCTCAGATCGAGAAGGGAGCAATAACGCACTTACCTTAGGTTGCGAAAGAATTGTTCCCTTCCGCGACGTAACCGTCTTGTAGTATCTTCGCCAGACGAAAGTGGAAAAGATTTACTTTCAATCGCCGGCAACTGAATCAATTTGCGGTGAAGAAAAAGAGAAAAAAGACAAGGGAATCTCCCCTCTTATATAATGGAAGGATCAGATGATTAACTATCACGTGATCCGGAGCACAAAATAAAACTTTAAAAGGGTGAATAACAACAATTCTTCTTGGTTAGTATTCAAGGTAAGTGCACGCCAATCCTTCTCTTCTCGAGCAATCATTAATCCTTTTTTTCACACGATCCCCAAGAAAGAAAAAAAAAGAAAATGCGTGGAAAAACAAAGGATATAAAGCCATGCAATTACTTAATATAGTTAACGTATTAGTATTTTTTTTTTTATTTTTTTTTTTTTTTTTTTTTTTTTGGAGTCCCTAACTATTCTGGGAGGAGGCTAGGCCTACTTCGTCGTCGTCTCTTAGGTGCACAATCCGTACAATACCACTTCTGCCTTTCCGGAGGTGGAGAAACAATTCCCACACACCTGAAGTGACACCAGTCATCACAGCCGTCACAACAGATCATATCCTGATCACCTTGCGGGGAACTGCACACACGACAAAGACAAATCACCTCTTCTTCCTGGAGTCGATTGAAGGGAAACTGCACCATCGACCGATGCAGGGATGGACTGATCCTAACTCTCGCTGTTTACAGAGAGCTCAAGTGGAAAGAGGTTCTTCAATGAGTGAATGTGTGCTGCATTGCCCCCCTGCCTTACCTTTGCAGACCTTACTACACCATCCTCACCATAAAACATTTGCAATATAATACCGAGAACCTAAAAGGGTCTTGGTTTAAGAGGACTTTTAACTAAAACGACATCTGTTTCGGAAAGGCACCCTTGAACGGCCCAGGGGCTTCTCTCTGAGCCTTAAGAGGTATTAAGAGGTACCATAGTGCTCTGAACTTCTCCAGACACTGGTTTCGTACCTGCATGGTCCTGAGAAGCTTCTCTCGACTTGGAGGGAGGTGGGAAGAAAAATCTTCCTCATTTAAACTCAAAAGTAGTCCAGGACTCTTATTGGGCCTCAGAAACATGTTTGGAGTTACTGCCTCCAGCTCAGTCTCCGCGGATTCTCGATAAGTTAGAGGGCGGTTGTTAATTGCCCTTTGTATATCCGATACTATGGTTAGTAACGTGAAATAATCTATCTTACCTCTACCAACCACCTTATGCAGACTATTTTTAATTGTCTGAATACTCCTCTCCCAGACCCCTCCTACCCAAGGCGAAAATAGAGGGATAGGACAGAATTTAATGAGACAAGAGCCAAACTTCTGTTGATAATCGTGGCTCAACATCAACCTCTTAAATAACCGCCCACCTCCTATGAAGGTCATAGCATTGTCACAGTAAATGGCTGTTGGGACACCATGGAGGTTTGTAAAACGTACCAAAGCCTGCAAAAAGGACAACACGCTCATGCCTGGTACCACCTCAACATGTACAGCCCTGATACTGAGACAGGTGAAGATGAGTAGATACATCTTCAACACCTTAGCCCCTTCCTTACCCCAAAGGTGGCCCGTAGAATCTACTCCCGTGTGTTTGAAGGGAACCTCCAGTTCAACACGTGAAGCAGGCAAGCTGGCCACATTGGGGGGCAATACTTGTCTGGCATTGTACTTGCGGCACAGTGCACATGAAGCCAGGACTGTTTTCACTGCTTGTCTCCCCTTGGGCACCCAGTAACCACACCGTCTTAACTCTGCCAGAGTGGATGCAACCCCCAAGTGTTGACACCTTGTATGCGCATCCATTATTATAAGCCGAGTTACTGGGTGATATTTTTCTAACAGAACAGGGTGCTTAACTTCCGAGTCGAAATGGAGAGACCTTGCAATTCTGCCACCTGATCTGATAAGACCTTCACCATCAATGAACAGGTCGAGATCACGCACCAAACCCAGAACTGTCCTACCTGAGAAATCCCGCAGGAATGCTGGTTCCTCAGCATATGTCTGGCGCTGCATCGTTTTCATCAGCAGAACGGCTGCAAGCCTTTCCGTGCCAACTTCTAACCGACGCAGCCGATGGATGAATCTGAGGACCAAGGAAGTCACTCTCAATAGCTCTTTCGAGAGGAAGAACTGTAGGTGGTTCCTCTCCCTTTAGGATGGCAGCATTCCAAGAAGAACGGGCCACCACTTGGCTGTGCTGGCTGAGGCATGACAACTGCTGTGCAGCCCATGGACTGATCCCGCTACTTAACCAATCCAGACCAGTACACCAGAATTGAAGGTAAGCCTTGAACCTTTTCAAAGTTAACCCCCTAGTGATCAAATCGGCAGGATTCTCAGTCGTTGAGACATACGAAATGAGGGCGAGAAACCTAGTGTGGCCTCCAACTCAGCACTCATCTGTTGGATGTCCTTCAGTCTATTCCGGGCAAAGAGGTTTCTGCTTACAATTTTTCCGGAAATCAGTCAAGAGAGGACCACCTGCGAGTCTGTGGCTACATGAATCTCAGAGGGAGAGAACCCTCCAAAATTCCTCAACAAAGTAGGCAGGCACCGGAGAGCCAAAAACACGGCCATGTTCTAAGGTGGGTAGGGTTTTCTTTTTCAAGGGAGCCACCCTAGCTTTTGCAAACACCAGACCAGATTGGCAATTTTGCACTACATATGCTGCGAAGCCATATGCCTCTGGAGATGCATCGCAGAAAAGAAAAAGTTTGCCAGCCTCATTCTCGCTGAGTGCTCTTCTGGGGAAGGAGACGGTCTCCAGCTCAGAGAGATCAAGGGAAAGCTTCCTCCATAAGGACAAGTATTCCGGTGGGACCGTTACATCCCATCCCAATCCCTTCTTCCAAAGTTCACTCAACAAAATACGGCCACGTAACGAAACCGGTAGGCACAATGATAACGGGTCATAGACTCTAGCTGTCTCGCTGAGGATCTGTCTCTTTGTAACGGCACTAGAGTCACACTTAACAGCTGCTACACAAAAAGTGTCTGAGAGAGGACAGTATCTATATCTGAGCACCTTCTCCCATTTGTTGCCATGGTCACTCAGGGAACCATGCTCCTGCATTTTGTTTTGAATCGCCACATGGTTAGAATTACAGGACTGCAGTTTGAATCCTCCCTGACGCAATCGTTCCCGGGTGAGTGTATATAACCGGCACAGTTCATCGGGATCATCGTGCGACATAACCAAATTATCCACGTAAAACCGATTCTCCATCATGGATCTACAATTATCCATGGGAAACTGCGCTGCATGGTATTTAAGGACATAATTTAATATGAATGGACTAGCAGCATATCCAAAAATAATTGTGTTGTATCTGAAGCAGCGTAGGCGACCTCCTTTTTTTTTTAGGAAAAAAAACAGAACTTATTCCTGTCCGATTCAAGCTTCAGACGGATCATTAAGAAGGCCTTCATAATATCTGCTAACATGACGTGCTGATTAGCACGAAAGGTAAGTAACAAATCTAGTAGGTCACTAGTAAGATTTATTCCTTGGTAGGTAGCCTCGTTAAGGGAAGGAGAGTCACCAACTTTGAGGCTGCAGTTGAATATTGGCCGAATCTTAGTGGTGGAGGTAGGGTCCGATTTCAGGACAGTCCTGTGCGGAATCCAGACAAACTCTCCGAACCGTTGAGGAGGCACGAAGATCTCCTCTATAATTCCATCCCGTTCCTGCTGATGGAAAACCTTCAAATATTCATGATGGAGAATCGGTTTTATTTTGTGCTCCGGATCACGTGATAGTTAATCATCTGATCCTTCCATTATATAAGAGGGGAGATTCCCTTGTCTTTTTTCTCTTCCTCAAATCTGGTTGACTCACATCCATGTTAGTATGGGGGTTCTTTCGCAAATATGTGAAAAAATTAATTTCCAACAAAGAATCAATGACCGCTCAGATCGAGAAGGGAGCAATAATGCACTTACCTTAGGTTTCGAAAGAATTGTCCCCTTCCGCGACGTAACCGTCTTGTAGTATCTTCGCCAGACGAAAGTGGAAAAGATTTACTTTCAATCGCCGGCAACTGAATCAATTTGCGGTGAAGAAAAAGAGAAAAAAGACAAGGGAATCTCCCCTCTTATATAATGGAAGGATCAGATGATTAACTATCACGTGATCCGGAGCACAAAATAAAACTTTAAAAGGGTGAATAACAACAATTCTTCTTGGTTAGTATTCAAGGTAAGTGCACACCGATCCTCCCCTTCTCGAGCAATCATTAATCCTTTTTTTCACAGTGGCAAGTTAAATTTCTAGGATATCTACGAATCCAAAAGCTACACAAAGTACTTTAAACATAACCTGAGAACAGAAACGACCCCGACTTCATTGAAAAGAACGCAACTGTCTTTGCGGAATTAATACAGTGTTTAGATGACCGAAGTCTATCACTGGTAATGAGAGAAGCCATGGACGATGGCTGCAAAGCATTGAACATATTGAGAGAGCATTATTTATCGAAAGGAAAACCCAAAATTATTTCTTTATACACTGAACTGACCTCTCTAAAACGAATGGAAGCCGAAACTATTACTGATTATATTATAAGAGCTGAAACAACTGCAAATTCTTTAAAAATGTTTGGTGAAGTTATAAGTGACAGTCTGTTAATTTCCATGGTCCTTAAGGGATTACCGAGTGATTTCCAGCATTTACCACCGTGATAACCCAGAAAGAAAAACCCATGACTTTTAGCCAAGTCAAGGTAACACTCAGAAGTTACGAAGAAACTGAAAAAATGATCACAGAAAAAACGAATCCACAAATATCATCAAATTTAAAAATACACACATAAAAACACCAAAATTAAATTATACCCATGCCAGGAATAAAAAACGCAACGTTGCCAAAAAACAATTTTCTCCGAAGAAAAGTACAAAAATTATTTGCTATAATTGTGGACGACCTAATCACAAGAGTTTCCAATGTAGGTACAGGACTCAAAATGGCGACTCCATTAAAAACGTAGAGAGCTCTGTTAGCGAACGTACATTTTTATTTTCGTGTACGTTTAATGCATCAACAAACAATAATAATTTTCTTGTCAATTGTGGGGCCATGGCACATGTGATTACAAAGGAATCTGATTCTATCAATTTTGACCTCAACTTTAAGCCACAAAATCATTTTGTAGAACTAGCTGACGGGAGTCGAGTCAATGATATCGTTTTGAAAAGAGGCGATGCTAAAATCTCGCTAAAGAACAATAAAGGTGAACCATGTTTCTGTATTCTAGAAAACGCTCTTATAATCCCAAAATTTAAACAAAATATATTTTCTGTACAAGCTGCCACAAAACAAGGTGCAAATATAAACTTTAGCCCCAATAAATCAAAATTGGTATACCCGAATGGAACTGTATTCGACATTAAAGAAAATGGAAGACTATATTATTTAAATAGCGTAGTCACATCGAAAACCGCCTGCCATGATCTACAGACATGGCATAAAATTCTTGGACACTGTGCAATATTCCTGATATCAAAAAGTTGCCGACTGTAGTTGATGAAATGCAAATACAAACATAAAAAAACTTTAACTGCGACGTCTGTACGCAAGGGAAAATGACAAACTATCAAAGCAAGATACCAGACAAGAAGGCCAAAAAAATCCTACCAATGGTACATTGTGACTTGAACAGTCCCGTGGAACCGATGGCCAGAGAACATTATAGATATGTGTTGAATTTCGTAGATGACCATTCAGGTTTAATAATGGTTTACTTTTTAAAGAACAAATCTGATACCCTGCTAGCAACTAAAAAATATTTAGCCGACATGGCTTCCTACGGTGAAGTAAAGTGTATTCGCTCTGACAACGGTACGGAATTCACCAATAAAGACTTTGAACCTTTACTAATTAACCATCATATCAGGCATGAAAAATCAGCTCCTAGATCGCCACACCAAAACGGGGTATGATCCCACGGCAGCCTTTATACGCAACAGGTGCTTTAACAAAACACGATCTAAAACTCCATATGAATCTTTCTGTGGTAAAAATACAAATTTAAGCAGAATGCATATATTTGGTTCAACTTGCTTCGCATATATAGATAAAAAGAGTAAATTGAATATTAAGGCCGACGGAGGTATATTTCTTGGATACGATAAAAACAGTCCAGCCAATTTAGTATTTTTTTCCAGAAAAAATAAAAAATAAAAAGAATCCGATGTGTAAAATTCACAGACACGTTTAATTTTACAGACGAAACCCCGTCATATGAAGAAGATGAAATTATATTGCCTCAAATAATTAGAACAAACGAATACAATAAAAATGACGGAGACAAGAGTGTTCATGATGATGATGATTATCATCATCATCATCATCATCATGGACACTCTTGTCTCCGTCATTTTTAAAGTCGAAATATATCAAAAAAGAAATAGAAGGCGACCCGATTTTTTTTTGTTATCAAATCGACTATTGCTATTCAATAGAAAATGCACCAAAAAGCTTTAACGAAGCAATTAATTCAGAACATTATTATGAATGGAAAGTTGCCATGAAAAAAGAAATATATGCCTTAACCGAAAATGATACCTATACGGTAGTGCTTTATAAACATGTTATTTCTACAAGATGGGTCTTTACAAAAAAGAGTACAGCATCAGGCGTTGAACAGAACAAAGCTAGACTTGTTGTTAAAAGGTACTCTCAGATTTACGGTATAGAATATTTTTCTACGTTTTCACCGATCACAAACCTAACGACAATCAAAATTTTACTGCAAATCGCATCGTAATATGACCTAAATATCCATCAAATGGACGTAAAAAATGCTTATTTGAATACCCCAATAGACTGTGAAATTTATATTACCCCTCCAGAGGGATTTATAATGAAAAATAAAAATAGCGTGTGGCGACTTAACAAGTCATTATATGGTCTAAAGCAGAGTGCTCAGTGTTGGAATACAGTATTTCATGGTTATATTATTAAACAACAATTTAGACAATGCGCTGTAGACCCCTGTTTATATACCCAACACAAAGACGATAAACTACTGATTTTGGTTTTGTGGGTCGATGATATTTTAATCGCATCATATTGTGACATGTTAACCGATGTTAAGAACAAATTAAGTAAAAGATTCAAAATGACCAATCTTGGCAAAATATCCTAGTTTCTGGGGATTGAATTTACTCAAAGCAAAGGACTTGTTACGATGAATCAATACTATTAAATTTTGGAATGGGAATGCAAGAAACGCTCTACACCGGTCGAAAATGATATTAATAAAAATATACACACAGAATCTGAAATAATAAATGACAAACAATACCGCGAAATTATAGGTAGTCTTATATATTTAATTACTGCAACCAGGCCCGACATATGCTATACAGTAACAAAACTGTCACAAAAATTATCACGACCGACAATGAAGGATTTAAACAGAGCTAAACAAGTCCTGCGTTATTTAAAAGGAACTAAAGAACAGAAGTTAGTATTTAAAAAATCAAGAAATCCCCTAAAATTAGAAGGGTTTTCGGATTCAGACTAGGGAAACGACGAAGATCGAAAGAGTATATCTGGATATTGTTTCAGACTCTCAGAAAATGGGCCTATTATTTCATGGAAATCTAAAAAGCAACAGATTGTATCTCTCTCTACGTGTAAAGCAGAATTTATCGCGATCAGGAAGCACTCTACCTTTAAAATATCCTAAAGACTATTTTAGAGCCAGAATTAACTAAAAGCCCCGTAGTAGTTAATTGTGATAATCAAGCCAGTATAGTCTTAGCATAGAACACGATAATCAACCAAAGATCTAAGCATATAGATATAAAATACCATTTCATAAAAAACGAGGTGAAAAAGGAATCCATTATTTTGAATTACATATCATCAGAACAAAATATCGCTGATGTATTCACGAAACCCGAAACAAGAATAGAGTTAAAGCGTTTTTTCTCAATACTTGTTGGGGGATTCGACTGAATAATTTTTTTTCTCTTTTTTTCACGGTCCTGTATGTATATAAATTTCTATATATCAAAATAAATAAATGAATAAATAAAAATAGTCCTGGACAAGACGTTAAACTGTATCCATTTTATTTGTATTAACACTTTAACCTAATATTATGCGTAACTAATATTTTTGCTGAAATAAAAAAGTCACTTTTTAAAAAAAACCTCTTTGTAATTTTCCTTTTCGACAAAATACTTTTTGCAAGCTCATTTTAAGGCGCGCAGAAATTACAATTGACTTTTATTTATTTTTTTGTGCACATTATTATCTTTCTTATTTTTCAAAAATGTCCTATCTTTTATTTTTTTGCATTGTTTTAATTAACAAAAGAAAACAAAAAAAAGTCTTTAAACGGGTACATATTGCATGTATGTTTATTTTTATGTATATTTATTTATATGTATGCGTTTTTTTTTCTTTTCTTTTTTTTACAAAACTACATAATCAAATTTAAGAATTGGGTTCTTTTTCACATACCCACCCCTTTTTAAAGTTAAAATTTCTTCCATTTCTTTTACTCTGTATACATATATCTGAACACAATTAAAAATGGCGTCTTTTCTAAAATTCTAAGATTAAAAATGGCGTCTTTTGTAAAATTCTAAGATCCAAATGATTTCTAATTTTTGTTATGCATAATTGCATATAAAAATATATATTTATTTTTGAGCAGAACAAACACAAGGGACTTCCCCATTATAAAAAATAGGGAGGATGTTGCAATATTTTGGACGTATAATGGGGTATATATTTAAATGCTGCACACATCAGCATTATGTGGGACAAGGCCGGAAAGTGGGAACCCCGCAGGCTCCCCTAAAGGAGGGGCACTCCTGCAATTTAAAAAATTGCCTGAGTAACCCCGTCGGCATTCCCCGGTCGGGGCGCCTCAGGCAGCAAGTAATAAACTTGCCCCACCGGAAAGCCCGGTGGCAAGGCCTGGGAGGGTGGACCTCCTAGCTGCTAGAAACTGACGAATCGAATTAATTCACGTTCTGCTACCAACCAATCAGAAACCAGAATTGCTCCATAAATACTTTTCTGTAGCAATTTCGCGTGTTTTTTCCGTCTCGATACGGTAACAATATTTTGGTCTGTGGAGCTGTCTACTGCTACCTCTCAGGACTTGTGTGTAACAACGAACCATCGGAAACTGTTCTGTCTACTGCAAACCAGTCACCTCTCAAGACTTGTTTAGAACAATGAACCATCGGAAACTGTTCTAAAACTAAACATAGCTTACACTTCTAGAGGTATGGTCGTTGAATATGACTGTGTATTGGTATGTATGCGTATATATGGGTGTTAATTGTGCATGCATATGCATACCTGTACCCTTATACACATGTTTTTTATGTAAAAGCTACTATTGGTCTGTGGTTTAAATATAAATATAAATATTATTATTATTATTATTATTATTATTATTATTATTATTATTATTATTATTATTATTATTATTATTATTATTATTTTCGGTCCTGGGATTCGGGAAGGAGTAAGTCACTCGCTCAACAACAGCACGTTTCTGCCCTCTTCTTTTCCAATCGACCACACTTGGCCTCTTGCCACCAATGTTACACCGCACAATCTGAATGTCAGTAACACGAAATACTTTAAGAGAAGATATTCACGACTCTTTTGTTTTTGTGCCTTCCAGGGAATTTTCCCCAGCTTTTATATCTTCCTATCTAGAAAAAAAAGGAAGAGACAGGAAAAACATAGCTTCTCCCATCATGCCCTGCCTTCCCAAGATGCCCTTCATGTATATAAATGAGCTAGCCATCCTTTCCTTCTTCTTTCGATGCAAATACACCCGGTACGTTTTTTTTTCTAACCATATACCCATAACGCCCCCCTGATCTTTGAGATGAATAAGACACTTCATAATCCTTCATCCAAGCAGGCCTCCTCCTTTCACGTTGAGGCCTCTGGGGGACAACTTCTTGGGGGTTGACGTTTTCAGGTTCACTACAGACATTCTCGTTCAGTTGTAAAGAACCACAATGTGGGACTAAGTCGAATTAGGATGCATCGTTAGCTTCTTGGTGGATCTTAACTTCCTCTTCTTCACTGCCATCACTGTGCACTGGAAGGTTTACACGACGCAGGTCTAGGATATGCCGGGGAACGCCATTCATCATCACGTTGTTCTTTGACTGCGTTCCTGTTACGACTCCCCACCCACATCTCCTCACCCACTTTAATGGTAGCTTCTTCACCCTCAATTCCTACCGTTTTGTTGCACGGATGCGGCCACTTATATGCGAAAATGGCTCTATGAGGCACAGTTGTCTCATCTTGTCCAGTTTTTGGTGAGATGTTGTACCAAAACATCACCTACATGAATGAAATATTGTTTTTTCCGCAGCAGCCTTGATGGTGCAATGATTCCTCTCCACTATCCCATTGCCACTCGGCCGATACGCTGCCCTAAAAAATTGCCTTACTCCCCACTTATAACACACCTCTTTAAAGGCTTCTGATCGGAAAGCGGGGCCATTGTCCATTAACAGTTTCTTAACCGGCCCTCTCTCCAAAAATATTTCTTCGATGACCTCTCTGATCACCCATGCAGCTTCTTCAGATGGCAAACTTCCCCGGTCCACAGTCGACCATCGACAGATACAGCTTATGAGTCACATCAATGGCCAATCGCTTCCAGTCCTCCACAATGTGTAACTCTCCTGCTTTGTGTCTGGACGGTCCAGGGTCTATCGATTGGTACTCCTGACAGTGCTCCATAACTCCCTGACCTCCTTCTCGGTGGTTTCCGGATAAACCTCTCTTGCCAGGAATAACGTCCGTTTTCAACCAAAGTGGTGCATTTCATGTAACTTTTTAACTTCCTCCCCTACACAGCATACCGAGGAAACCTCTTTTCCCTCTTTCAACCAGGCCTTCTTTATCCATGTCATCGAATCCGCCGTGTTCTTTTCTGATGGGACCAGCACTACAGATACCTTCAACTGGAATTCCGCTATCAAATCTGTGAGTGCTCCAAGCCTGCACTTGATCAGCATTTCTGCAGCACCTCTGGTTCTAACTCTCTTATCGCCAGTCACTGCCGACCTGATCCATGAAACTACCGTTGCTGAATCGGATTTGATTTCAATTGTTTTCAATCCCCACTTCAGGGCCAGATTGATTCCTTTCATAATGGCTTCCAGTTCGGCTACGTTGATATGGGAATAGTCGTTTTTCTTCCTTAACCACGCCGCATCTTCCACAGTTACACCTCCCAT
>NC_136484.1:80334318-80436818 GCF_053919585.1 Euprymna scolopes
TTTTAGACAGGTGAGCGATAATGTGGGTTAAATTGTCGAAATGTGTAACAATCCAAGAATTATGGGATTCAACGAGATACGTCAACATGTATACTTACAGATTACCAGGAGTCACCCTGGATTCAATGAGATACATGCAAATGTATGCAAGCAGAATACATGGTCACCTGGGATGTAATGAGATAGATGCAAATATATACTAGCAGCATACTTGGCGTTGCCTTGGATTGAATTATATTGATTGAAATATATACTAACAGAATACCTTGCGTCGCCCAGGATTTCATGAGATTGATTGAGATATATACTAGCCAACCACACAGCGTTGCCCGGGATTAAATGAAATAGGTGAGAATATATATTAGCAAAATTCCTGGACTCACTTGGGATTTGATGAGATACATGTGTTGCATATTACCTGTCCTTGCATATACATGCTGTAAATTATCTACCCTAGGTAAGATACAATTATTTCATATGTGTAATACCCGTCTTATGTAGGTAAAATATTCTTTTGCTCGAAATAACAAATGATACATACACATACAAAATTCCTCTCTCATAAGAATAACAAATATATTACAAAACCAAATTCAATTTTTTCATTGTTTATACAGTCCCGAGCAACACCAGGTAGCCCCGCTAGTCTTCTAATATATAAAAGGCAAAATGTGAGTGTATGTGTGTGTGTGTGTGTGTGTGTGTGTGTGTGTGTGTGTGTGTGTGTGTGTGTGTGTGTGTGTTTGTATGTCTGCTAAAAACTTTTGATAGACAGAACAAAAATTAATAAACTTGGTATCATATTAAAGCCCCACCCTCCGGACGACAAATATCGAATTTTTTGTCCATTATGACCAGTCTAAGGGTGTTAGCTAAGCGTTTTTCTCCGGGGGGGGGGGGGGCAAAAAGTGACATTTTTTCGTTTTTCCAATGTATTTAAGTAGTAATAATAGAATGATCTAATGATATTTATACGTAATTAAAAAAACGCTTAGTCATATCACGTGACGTGACGTCACCATTCAGTAATGGCGATGTCTGTAAATAAACAATTCTTTTCGGTAAATTTGCGAGAATCATACAATGTCAGTATATCTAATCTTACACGTTATGAAAATGTGTCCACCGTGATTAACGGGTTGAAAATAGTAATTGTACGAGAGTATAACAAAAACTGTCAAGAAAAAATGATAAGGGGGGGAAAATTCAGCTTAAAAATATTCACTGATAAAAAACCGATCGTTATATTTAAGCTAAAAAATAAACAGCCATTTTCTTTTTTGTATTATTACCACGTGACCTCCTACCTCTGGAGGGGGGGGGCCGCTTGAAAAACAAAAAAAACGGCCATTTTTTTAATATTAGTAACACTACGAACCTAATTCTATTGAGAGGGAGGAAGGGGAGGCATGAGTTAATCAGCGTTTGTGTGTCACTACAATCTATTTTAATATAATACGAAGTGAGAGTTAATTGATTTACCTTATTTTCGAGTTTTCTTAGTGGGGGGTTGGGGCGAAAGATGATACCACTTGAATTCAAAGAACAGATACTATACTTTGATCTTAGCCAAAACACCAAGTAACCGTCTTTTACAGCTTAATTTTCTCCCGAGCATTATCTCCTGCATAATTTATATTTAGATGTCATATTCCAAAAATCACAGCTGAACTAAAAACGTTATTATTTAGACGGCCGCCCTTATTTTCGATTGACGTTTGTTTCTCTCCTAATTTTCTTAGTGGGGGTGGGGGGGAGAAGGATAAAATCGCTTTAATTCTAAGAACATATGGTATTTATTTGCTCCCCCACCGAGCAAATTAGGCACAAGGCCAATTTTCAATGTGAGGAGTGAAGGGAGGGGGAAGGAAAATAGGGGACCAGCTCCCGAGAGGTGGGAAATGGGCGCTGGTTAATGGTCAGGCATGTGGGGTTGCCCCCACATCTGGTCTTTGCTAGTCATAGCTAGTCATAGCTAGTCATAGCTTGCAGCATCTGCCGGAACATATGGTATTTATTTGCTCCCCCACCGAGCAAATTAGGCACAAGGCCGATTTTTAATGTGAGGAGTGAAGGGAGGGGGAAGGGAAAAAGGGGACCAGCTCCCGAGAGGTGGGAAATGGGAGCTGGTTAATGGTCAGGCATGTGGGGTTGCCCCCACATCTGGTCTTTGCTAGTCATAGCTAGTCATAGCTAGTCATAGCTTGCAGTATCTGCCGGAAAAGGTACTACACTTTGATCTTGGCCAAAAGGCCAAGTAAAAAACAAATGCGCATTATATATTTTTGAGGAAGGTGAGAGGCATATTATGAGTTAGTGGGAGGAGGGGGAGAAAGATGAAACCGCTTTATTTATAAGAACAGATGGTATTTATTTGCTCCCCCACCGAGCAAATTAGGCACAAGGCCGATTTTTAATGTGAGGAGTGAGGGAGGGGGAAGGGAAAAAGGGGACCAGCTCCCGAGAGGTGGGAAATGGGAGCTAGTTAATGGTCAGGCATGTGGGGTTGCCCCCACATCTGGTCTTTGCTAGTCATAGCTAGTCATAGCTTGCAGTATCTGCCGGAACAGATGGTATTTATTTGCTCCCCCACCGAGCAAATTAGGCACAAGGCCGATTTTTAATGTGAGGAGTGAAGGGAGGGGGAAGGGAAAAAGGGGACCAGCTCCCGAGAGGTGGGAAATGGGAGCTGGTTAAAGGTCAGACATGTGGGGTTGCCCCCACATCTGGTCTTTGCTAGTCATAGCTAGTCATAGCTTGCAGTATCTGCCGGAACAGATGGTATTTATTTGCTCCCCCACCGAGCAAATTAGGCACAAGGCCAATTTTTAATGTGAGGAGTGAAGGGAGGGGGAAGGGAAAAAGGGGACCAGCTCCCGAGAGGTGGGAAATGGGAGCTGGTTAAAGGTCAGGCATGTGGGGTTGCCCCCACATCTGGTCTTTGCTAGTCATAGCTTGCAGCATCTGCCGAAACAGATACTACACTTTGAGATATTAAATATTTTATTCATGTTAAAAAAATACAGGAAAAAAAAAAAAAATCAACGATGAACAAAAACCTTAGGCACATGGCCAACTCAAAAGGGAGGATTTTGGGGGTCGTTGGTCATCCTTGTCACTCCAGAACTAAACAAAGTCAAAAGTTTCTCCCAGCTAGTATCTTCTTTCACCATAATACCGCATTCACCCTTTCATATTGGGGGACGTCCTAGTAACTCCCAATTTTTAAAACATTTGTGTAAAAACAAAAAAGATAACAATAAAATGGTAACAATAATTCATTTGTGTCGAGGGCGGGGGAAGAAAAAACAAACTTTGATCTTAGCCAAAAGACCAAGTAAAAAACAAATGCGCATTATATATTTTTGAGGAAGGTGAGAGGCATATTATGAGTTAGTGGGAGGAGGGGGAGAAAGATGAAACCGCTTTATTTATAAGAACAGATGCTACACTTTGATCTTAGCCAAAAGACCAAGTAAAAAAAACAGATGCGTATTGGACAGAATTGGTGCATATGTAGGAGCAAAATATCCAGCGTCGCCCGTAATAGTATGACATAGCACTAGCACGACATATATACTAGCTGATTACCCGGCATGGCCTGAGATTGGAAGAACACTCGGCGACGCCTGGGATTGGAAAAAATTGGTTGATATATGTACTAGCCAAATGCCTAGCATCGTCCGGGATGGATTACATAGGTGGGTATCTGTACTAGCAAAATACCCGGCATCGCCCAGGATTAGATAAAGTAGGTGTATATGCACTAGCAGAACAACCGACGTTGCCCAGGATTGTATGACATAGGTGGATGTGTACTAGCAGAATACCAAGTGTCGCCTGGGATTGTATGATATAGGTGAAGTATAGATTCGACAATTTTGAAGGTGCTTGTGCAGTATAGGTCCGATTTGAAAAATTTTGATGGTGCTTGTGCATTATAGGTCCGATTTGACAATTTTGAAGGTGCTTGTGGATTATAGGCCGATTTGACAATTTTGAAGGTGCTTGTGCAGTATAGGTTCCATTTGACAATTTTGAAGGTTCTTGTGCAGTATAGGTCCGATTTGAAAAATTTAGATGGGGCTTGACCAGTATAGGTCCAATTTGAAAAATTTAGAAGGTGCTTGTGCAGTATATTTCCGATGTGAAAATTTTGAAGGTGCTTGTGCATTATAGGTTCGATTTGAAAAATTTAGAAGGTGCTTGTGCAGTATATGTTACAATATGCAAGTGACCTCCCTTGGATGTAGCTTCATTATCAGATTCCATTAGATTAATATACAATCATTGTTATAATATGCAAGTGACCTCCCTTAGATCTAGCTTCATTGTCGAATTCAATTAGATTAATATACAATCATTGTTACAATATGCAAGTGACCTCCCTTGAGAGTAGCTTCATTGTCGAATTCATTTAGATTAATATACAATCCTTGTTATAATATGCAAGTAACCTCCCTTGGGTGTAGCTTCATAGTTAAATACCATTAGAATAATATACAATCATTGTCACAATCCTCCCTTGGATGTAGCTTCGTTGTGAAATACTATTAGATTAATATACAATCATTCTCATAATATGTAAGTGACCTCCTTTGAATGTTGAATACCATTAGATTAATATAAAAGAATTCTTATGAAATGTAAGTTACCTCCCTTGGATGTAGCTTCATTGTCAAATTCTATTAGAAAAATACAATCATTATAATATGCAAGTGACCTCCCTTCGGTGTAGATTCATTGTCGAATTCCATTAGGTTAATATACAATCATTGTTACAATATGCAAGTGATCTCCCTTGGATGTATAATCATTGTCTAGTTTAATTAGAATAATATACAGTCATTGCCATAATATGTAAGTTACCTCCCTTGGATGTAGCATCTTTGTCGAATACCATTAGATTGATATACAATCATTGTTATAATATGCAAGTGACCTCCCTTGTAGCTTTGTTGTCGAATACCATTAGAATAATATACAATCATTGTTATAATATGCGAGTGAACTTCCTTGGGTGTAGCTTCGTTGTCTAATACCATTAGATTAATTTACAATCATCATTATAACATGTCGACTACCATTAGATTACGCAAGTGGCCTCACTTGGCTGTAGTTTCATTTTCGAATACAATTAGATTAATATACAATCATTGTTATAATATGCAAGTGACCTCCATAGGATGTAACCTCATTGTCGAATACCATTAGATTAATATGCAGTCAATGTAATATTATGCCAGTGAACGCTCAAGATATGGCTTCATAGCTGGATATTTGTACTAGCATAATACCCAGCCTTGCCAGGGATTGTATAAGAAATGTGGATATATGTACTAGCAAAATACCCGATGTTGCCTGGGATTGGATGATATGGGTGGGATATTTCCTAGGAGAATTCCTGGGATCGGATCAAATGGGTGGATATTTGTGCTAACAGAATACCCCATATAGGAAGATGGTGCGATTATGTCGTAAAATCATGAAAAATTATTGTCCAGATTAGTAACATATCCAAGAATTATGAAAAATGATGAAATGCGAGTTATTTGTTGGTGTGGTTATAGGGAAATAACATGCCAGACAATGTCACAAATAATTAATTTAGCAAAGGAAAGGATATTATGTGGGCTAAATTATGAAAAACGATTGTCAAAATTAGTAACATATCCAAGAATTATGAAAAGTGATTAAATGTAAGTTATTGGATTGATGTTTTTATAATGAAATGAACAGACCAGATATAGTCTTAAAGTTAATATTTTAGTAAGAGGGGGTCGATTATGTGGGTTAAATCATTAAAAATGATGGTAGAAATTAGTAACATATCCAAGAAAAGTGAAAAAGGATGAAATGTGTGTTATGTGATTGGTGTGTTTGTAATGAAATTACCAGCACAGACAATGTCTCAAATGTATTAATTTAGTAAGAGGAAGGGGATTATGTGGGTTAACTCATGAAACATGATTGTCGAAATTAGTAACATATCCAAGAACTATGAAAAATTATGAAATGTTAGTTATTTGATATGCATATTTGTAATGAAATAGACACCCTAGACAATGTCGCATGGTTTTTATTTTAGTAAGAGAGGGGCGATTATGCATGTTAAATCATCGAAAATGATTGTCCAAATTAGTAACATATCCAAGAATTACGAAAAATGAGAGAATGTGAGTTATTTGATTGATGTGTTTATCATGAAATAACAAGTATCAATGTCTCAAAGTTTTTATTTTAGCAAGAGGAGAGGGGATTATGTGGGTTAATTCATGAAAAACGATTAGAAAAATATACAATTATTGTCATAATATGCGAGTGACCTCCCTGGGGTGTAACTTCATTGTCGAATTCCATTAGATTAAGATACAATTGTTGTTATAATATGTAAGTGACCTCCCTTGGGTGTAGCTTCATTATCGAATACCATTAGAATAATATGCAATCATTGTTATAATATTTAAGTGACCTCCCTTTTATGTAGCTTCATTGTGAAATACCATTAGAATAATATACAATCATTGTTATAATATGCAAGTGATCTTCCTTAGATGTAGCTTCGTTGTCAAATACCATTAGAATAATATGCAATCATTACTATAATATGTGGCATCCCTTGTATGTAGCTTCATTGTCGAATATGATTACATAAATATACAATCATTGTAATATTATGCCAGTGAACTCTCTTTTATGTGACTTCATAGCTAGATATTTGTACTAGCAGAATACCAACTGTTGCCGGTGATTGGATAAGACAGGTGGATATATGAACTAGCAAAATACCCGACTGTGCTAGGGATTGGATGAGATAGGTGGTTTGTTTCCTAGGAGAATACCTGGGATCGGATAAGTTAAGTGGATATTCGTGATAACAGAATACACTATATAGGAAGATAAGGCGATTCTGTCGTAAAATCATGAAAAATTATTGTCCAAATAAGTAACATATCCAATGCTTATGAAAAATGATGAACTGTGAGTTATTTGATTGGTGTGTTTGTAATGAAATAAACAGCCCAGATATTGTCTGAAAGTTTGTATTTTAGTAATGAAAAAAAAAACAGCCAGATAATATCTCAAAGTTATTATTTTAGTAAGACGAAAAGGGATTATGTGGGTTAAATCATGAAAAATGATTGTCAAAATTAGTAACATATCCTAGAATTATGAAATATGATAAAATGTTAGGTATTTGATTAATGTCTTTATAATGAAATTACCAGCACAGACAATCTCACAAAGTAATTATTGTAGCAAAAGGAAATGATGTTATGTGGGTTAAATTATAAAAAACGATTGTCGAAATTAGTAACATATCCAAGAATTATGAAAAGTGATTAAATGTAAGTTATTGGATTGATGTGTTTATAATGAAATTAATAGCTCAGATATAGTCTTAAAGTTAATATTTTAGTAAGAGTGGGTCGATTATGTGGGTTACATAATTAAAAATAATTGTTGAAATTAGTAACATATCCAAGAATTATGAAAAATTATAAAATGTGAGTTATTTGATCGATGTGTTTACAATGAAATAACCAGCAAGTCAATGTATCAAAGTTATTGTTTAGCAAGAGGAGAGGGGATTATGTGGGTTAAATCAAAAATAAAACGATTGTCAAAGTTAGTAACATATCTAAGAATTATGAAAAATGATAAAATATAAGTTATTTGATTGGTGTGTTTATCATGAAATAACCAGAGACAATGGCTAAAAGTTATTATTTTAGCTAGAGGAGAGGATTATGTGGGTTAAATCATGAAAAACGATTGTCAAAATTAGTATCATATCCAAGAATTATGAAAAGTTATTAAATGTAAGTTATTTGATTGGTGTGTTTATAATGAAATAAACAGCCCAGATATTGTCTGAAAGTTTTTATTTTAGTAATAGGGGGGGGGGGTCGATTATGCGGGTTAAATCTTAAACAATGGTTGTCGAAATTAGTAAGATATCATAGAATTATGAAAAATGATTAAATGTGAGTTATTTGATTGGTGTGTTCGTAATAAAATAGACAGGCTAGAAGATGTATCAAAGTTGTCATTTTTGTAAGAGGAACGGGATCATGTCGGTTAATGAGGGGGCGATTATTTGGGTTACATTATTAAAAATAATTCTCGAAATTAGTAACATATCCAAGAATTATGAAAAATGGTAAAATGGGAGTAACTTGATAGGTGTCTTTGTAATGAAACAAAAAACAGCCATACAATGTCTGAAAGCTATTATTTTAGTAATAGGAGGTGGCGATAATGTGAATTCACTCTTGAAAAATTATTGTCGAAATTAGTAACATATCCAAGAATTATGAAAAATGAAGTTTTAGTTATTTGATTGGTGTGTTTATAATGAAATAAATAGCCCAGTCAATGTAGTAAATTCATGATTTTAATAAGAATTGGGCGATTATATGTGCGCACTCATTAAATTTGATTGTCGAAATTCATAACATATCCAAGAATTATGAAAAATGATGAAATGTGAGGTACTTTATTGATGTGTTTGTAATGAAATAAACAGCTTAAACAGTCTCAAAGGTATTATGTTAGTAAGAGGAAAGGGATTATGTGATTGAACTCAGAAAAAAATGACCTTTGAAATTAACAACATACCCAAAAATTATGAAAATCATGAAATGTGAGTTATTTGATTGGTATATTCATAATGAAGTAGACATACCAGACAATTTATGAAAGTTATTATTTTAGCAAGAGGTGGCGATTATTTGGGTTACTTCATTAAAAATAATCGTCGAAATTAGTAACATATCCAAGAATTATGAAAAATAATATAATGCGAGTTACTTTGTTGGTGGGTTTGTAATGAAATAACCAGCCATACAATGTTTAAAAGTTATTATTTTAGTGATAGAAGGGGGCGATAATGTGGATTTACTCATAAAAAATGATAGCAGAAATTAGTAACATACCGTAGCCTATGTATCAATGTTTTTATTTTAGTAAGAGTGGAGGCGATAATGTAAGTTAAATCATGTGACATGGTTGTTGAAATTAGTAAAATATCAAAAAATTATGAAAAATGATTAAATGTGAGTTATTTTGATGATGTGTTTGTAATGAAAAACCAGCCAAGACAATGTCTTAAAGTTATTATTTTAGACAGGTGAGCGATAATGTGGGTTAAATTGTCGAAATGTGTAACAATCCAAGAATTATGAGCTTCAACGAGATACGTCAACATGTATACTTACAGATTACTAGGAGTTACCCGGGATTCAATGAGATACATGCAAATGTATACAAGCAGAATACATGGTCACCTGGGATGTAATGAGATACAAATATATACTAGCAGAATACTTGGCGTTGCCTTGGATTGAATTATATTGATTGAAATATATACAGAATACCTTGTGTCACCCAGGATTTCATGAGATTGATTGAGATATATACTAGCAAAACACCCAGCGTTGCCCGGGATTGAATGAAATAGGTGAGAATATATATTAGCAAAATACCTGGCATCGCTTGGGATTTGATGAGATAAATCTGTTGCATATTACCTGTCCTTGCATATACATACTGTAAATTACCTACCCTAGGTAAGATACAATTATTTCATATGTGTAATACCCGTCTTATGTAGGTGAAATAGTCTTTTGCTCGAAATAGCAAATGATACACAAACATACAAAATTCCTCTCTCATAAGAATAATAAATATATTGCAAAACCAAATTAATTTTTTCATCGTGTATAAGGTCCCGAGCAACGCCGGGTAGCCCCGCTAGTATAATATATATATATATATATATATATATGTATATATATATATATATGACAGATAGATGTATATATAATATATATATGCATATATATAATCTGTATATGTATATATATAATATATATATGCATATATATAAAATATATGTGCATATATAGTATATATATGCATATATATAATATATATATGCGAATATATTATATATATGCATATATATAATATGTGTATATATAATATTTAGATATATGTATATATAATATATATATGTATATATATAATATAGATATATGTATATATATAATATATGTATATGTATATATATAATATATATATATGTATATATATGTAATATATATATCTATATATATAATATATATACGTATATACATATAATATATCTGTATATATATAATATATGTATATGTATATATATAATATATATATATAAACACAGTCCAACCGACATATATTAAAGTCGCTTACTCTTTTTTTTCTTTTTTTTTTAAATAAAAAGTTTGGTTGAGACTAACACTTTTGGGTAGTAAATGATGATGATATGGACAAATTCCCTCATTTGTTCACAAATAAAATCGACGACGAGTCAAATATAAACACAGTCCAACCGACATCTATTAAAGACGTCGATTTTATTTGTGAAATAATGTGTGAATTTGTCCACATCATCATCATTTTCTACTTCAAAAGTGATTGTCTTATAGCGAAACTTTTTTTGTAAAAATAAGAACAAAATGTAAATCCGTGCCATTTTTTTTTTAATCGTGCAATCATTATATAATATATATATATATATGTATATATATAATATATATATGTATATATACAATATATATGTATATATATATATATATACAATATATATGTATATATATATATATATATATAATATATATATATATATATATATATATATATATATATATATATGTATATATAATATATAATATAATATATATGTATACATGTACATCATATTTTTCTTTTATTAATATTATTTTTTTCCTTGTACACATTTTGTGAATTATTCTATGGATTTCTGCCTTTGGATTATTATGGACCATCTTCTTTTTGTCAAGTTCATTGTCTCAGTCGTGAAGGATTTCTCCTCTAACGAAAGAGAACAAGAAATAGAAGTGCAGCATCTGAAGAACAGGCCAAGTGACGTCACGGTAACATATATTGAGTGAGTTCCTAACAGTATTTTGTATAGTTTTTTTAGTTTAAACTCATTTTCCCAAAATTTCCCTAAACTGAATGTGTCTGATACAGTCTGCCGCCATTTGTATTTTTCAAATATACCTATAAACACTGCATGTTTTTGAACCGATTAAACATTATACATTACATTAAAACACTACAATCTTATCCAGTTAGGTAGAACATTTACTTTTCTTGCCTTTGATAACATTTATTTGTTATATATTTATTTTTTGACAACTTCTTTGTATCTGTAATACAAACCCTTTTCATTTAATGTAACGTTTAGTCGGCTCGAAAAACTGTTTATCGGTGTATTTGAAAGATACAAATGGTGGCAGACACTGTTGATTACGTTAAGTTTGAGAAAGTGAGTTAAAACTAAAAAACTATACAAAATACTGTCACAAACCCACCGATTATGTCAGCCTATGTCATGGTAACATATATTCGGTGGGTTTTTGACACTGTATTGTATAGTTTTTAGTTTTCAACTTACTTTCCCAAACTTAACGTATTCAACAGAGTCTGCAACCATTTCTGTTTTTCGAGCCGATTAAACATTTTACATTACATAAAAACACTAAACAATTATCCAGTTAGGTAGAAACATAACTTACCTTACCTTTCATTTATTTGTTTTTGATAACTTTTTCGAATCTGTGTATAGTAACCCTCCCCCATCATTCAAATATCAATTACTAACTCACATTTTTGTACACAGAAAAAAAAAAACATTTAGCGTTTCAACATTTTTGCTACGTTCAGCTTTATCCACTGATTGTTGGTCGAGCCCAAGCCATGATTGACGGTTTCTGCAAGAGTAACATTTTTTTTTATTTTTGCTTTTTTTTTCTTTTTTACTTTTTGGAGTGGATTGCTGTACTAAGAATATAAGAAACATGCATTTTCTCTTTTTATTAGAATTTTCCATTACACCAAATTGAGCCATAGCAACGCGTGGCAGGGTAGAGCTAGTATATATATATATATATATATATATATATATATATATGCATATATATAATATATATATAATATATATACGTGTATATAATATATATACGTGTATATAATATATATATATATGTATATATATAATATATATATGTATATATATAATATATATGTATATATATAATATATATATGTATATATATAATATATATATGTATATATATAATATATATATGTATATACATAATATATATATGTATATATAATATATATATGTATATATATAATATATATATGTATATATATAATATATATATATAACATATATATATGTATATATATAATATATATATGTATATATTATATATATTATATATATATATATATATATATATATATATATATATATATATATATATATATATATATATATATATATATATATATTGATATATATATATATTATATATATTATATATATGGATATTTAAATATTTTTTTCGGGGTATAAAATTTTATTATGCCTATGTAAAGACTAAATTTAAACTTGTTCGAAAACATTATTTATTTAAGATTGTGAAATTAAAAAATAAAAATGAATGTGTCAGCTGACCGGTTTCGAAGCTCGCTCGACAGAGCTAAAATCGAGCTTAATTACGTTTTAAAAAGAAAAGGAGGGAACAATGAATCGGAGATGAAAAAGAAGGGGGAATATATGTATATAAAAAAAGAGGAGGGGGTGAATTAATTATTAAATAGAAACTAGATTAAGCCCTAAGAGATTCTCTTTTTGTTTGCAAAGAGAAGGTCTCAGGGTCTTAATATGTATAGTTTCTAGAATTTTAAGATGATAAAGAGAGTGCGACTTACTAAGGATGGAAAAAAGTCCGCACTAAAATTCAAAGCGCAAATACGATTATTTATAAGGTGCTCTCCTATAGATGAGCTATGGGTATTGTTCAATAACGTCCGAAGGTAGGTAGTTTCCATTTCGAATTTTGGATGGAACATGTTTTACCCTATTATCTAATCTTTGAGACATCCGCCCGACGTAGCGCACACCGCAGCTACATTTAAATAAATAAATAATAGAATTGTTATGGTGGGGGTGGGGGACAACGTCTTTACAAATTGAAGACAAAATGGGTTTACAAGAAAAAACAACATGGGTATTTGATGCAAAGTAAAACTGTTGTACGACAGAAGAAATTTGCTTGGCAAATCTTTCACTAACATTACCTAGCCAAGGTAGGCGCAGGTAGATAGGGCATTTGTCGACAGATACTTGTTTAATTTTATCGAAATTAGAGATTTTATTTTTAATAGTAGATTCCACGATTTGCAATGGAAAACCATTATTGCAAAGAGTCTTGGTAATGAATTTGATTTCATCATTTAATTTGTGATCTGAACATATACAAGTTCTATGGATAAGAGCACCTTATAAATAATCATATTTGCGCTTTGAATTTTAGTGCGGACTTTTTTCCATCCTTAGTAAGTCGCACTCTCTTTATCATCTTAAAATTCTAGAAACTATATATATTAAGACCCTGAGACCTTCTCTTTGCAAACAAAAAGAGAATCTCTTAGCGCTTAATCTAGTTTCTATTTAATAATTAATTCACCCCCCCTCTTTTTTTTATGTACATATATTCCCCCTTCTTTTTCATCTCCGATTCATTGTTCCCTCCTTTTCTTTTTAAAACGTAATTAAGCTCGATTTTAGCTCTGTCGAGCGAGCTTCGAAACCGGTCAGCTGACACATTCATTTTTATTTTTTAATTTCACAATCTTAAATAAATAATGTTTTCGAACAAGTTTAAATTTAGTCTTTACATAGGCATAATAAAATTTTGTATCCCGCAAAAAATAGTCTTTACATAGCCATAATATATGGATATATATATAATATATATTATATATATATGGATATATATATATATAATATATATATTATATATATGGATATATATGTAATATATGTATATATATTATATATACATGGATATATATATAATATATATATATATTATATATATATTGAGACCTTCTCTTTGCAAACAAAATATATATATATGTATATATGTAATATATATATGTATATATATAATATATATAATATATATATAATATATATATATATATATATATATATATATATGTATATGTATATATATATATATAATATATATACATATATATAATATATCAGTAGCATTTCTCTGAGAAAGTGTGCAGGTGATGATGGTATACCGGCTGAAATATTCAAGTTTGGGGGGAACACACTTTTGAAAAAACTTTTGGATCTGGAAAGCGATTCTGTACCTCAGGATTTCAGGAACTCGTCAATAATCCATCTCGTCAAGAATAAAGGAAAGTGCATTGATTGTGATAACTCTCGTGGAATATCACTACTCTCTGTGACTGGAAAAGTACTAGCCAGAGTCATTTAATACAGGATAGAACAGGATAATCATTCATCTAGTAGATAAAATTTATCCAGAGACGCAGTGTTGTTTAGATCTGGAAGGGAATCATCGACATGATCTACTGTTTACGGCAAGTTGCAGGGAAGACACGTGAGAAAAATTAGGATCTGTTTGTCGTTTTTATTGACCTAACCAAGGCATTTGACTCTGTCAACAGAGTCGCACTTTGGAAGGTTTTGAATAAAGTTGGAATCCCTGAAAAAATGTTAAATGTAATAATATACTTTCACGAGAATATGGAGGCACATGTAAGAGCAGGCGGAAAGTTCTCTGAGTCATTCAAAGTAAAAACCGGTACGAAACAGGGTTGTGTTATGGCACCTGTGCTCTTTGCCATCTTCTTTTCAATCATGCTCGAGCATGCTTTTAAAGATTACACGCAAGGTGTCCGTTTTGAGTTTAGAACTACCAGCGGTCTTTTTAATCATCAAAGATTCAAAGCCAAAACACTAACAAGAAGGAAAATGGTTCGTGATTTTCTTTTTGCAGACGATGCTGCACTCGTGGCCACTTCATTTGAAGAAGCACAAGAATTAGTTGACAAGTTTTCCAATGCCGCAAAAGCATTTGGTTTGACGATTAGGATTTAAAAGATAGAAGTTATCTACCCGTTGCAGCAAGGTGGTGTGAATATTCCGAGACCAGAATATGTGGAACCGCCTCAGAAAATCGCAGTGAATAGACATCCTCTAAAGTATGTTAAATCCTTTGCACATCTCGGAAGTAAGGTGAATTCGTCAGCATCACTTGATGATGAGATACTGAGCAGAATTTCAAAGGCGACTGAGGCCTTCGGCAAACTGCGGTCAACAGTATGAAATGAAAGAGGTTTGCCTTCTAAAGACCAAAATCTCAGTTTATCGTGCAGTATGGATCGGAAGGCTGGAACTTATACCGTAGGCAGATTGAGCAACTGGATACATTCCATAAACGTTGCCTTCGCAGTATATGTAGATTAACATGGAAAGACACGGCCCCTAACTCGGGATTGTTTGCTAGGTGCGACATTTTAAGTATTGAGGCCTTCCTGATAAAGTCTCAGCTTCGATGGACTGGTTACCTTGTTCGCATGGATGAAACCCGTCTCCCTAATCAATTAGCATACAGTCAACTGAATCGAGATGTGGATTGTATTTTTCTGAGGTACAGAGACAAGCTGAAAGACAATCTTAAGAACGCAGGCCTGAACCCTAAAACCTTTGAAGGAGATGCTGCGGATAGAAAATTGTGGAGGGAAAAATATATATATGTATATATATGTATATATATAATATATATATGTATACATATATATGCATATATACCCATATTATATATATATATATATACATATATGCATATATATACATATATGCATATACATACATATATATCATATATATATACATATATATATTATATACATAAATATATATGTGTATATATATAATATATATTATATATATACATATATGTACATATATATATTATATATACATATATATATATTATATATACATATATATATATATATATATGTATATACAATATATATATATATGTATATATAATATATATATATGATATGTATATATATATAATATATATATGTATATATATAATATATATATGTATATATATATAATATATATGTATATACATGCCTATATGTATATATATGCATATATGTATATATATGCATATATGTATATATATGCATATATGTATATATATGTATATATATAATATATATATGTATATATATATAATATATATGTATATATATGCATATATGCATATATATGCATAAATGTATATATATGCATATATGTATATATATGCATATATGTATATATATGTATATATATATATACATATAATGTATATATATGAATATATGTATATATATATATGTATATATATAATATATATATATGTATATATATATAATATATATAATATGTATATATATCTATATATATAATATATATATGTATATATAGGTATATATATAATATATATATGCATATCTGCATATATATGCATGTATATAATATATATATATGTATATATGTATATATGTATATATATGTATATATAATATATATATATATGTATATATATAATATATATATGTATATATGATGAAAATAATGGAAATAGTATTCCGAAAAAATAGAGAAATATATATATACATATATATATATATATATATATACATACATACATACATATATATATGTAAATATAATATATATATATATATATGTATATATGTGATATATATATGATATATATATACATATATATGTATATATATAATATATATATGTATATATATGCATATATGTATATATATGCATATATGTATATATATGTATATATGTATACATATGAATATATGTATATACATGTATATATATATATAATATGTATATATATATGTATATCTATAATATATATATATGTATATGTAGGTATATATATAATATATATATGTATATATGTATATATAGGTATATATATAATATATATATGTATATATGTATATATGTATATATATATATAATATATATATGTATATATGTATATATATGCATATATATAATATATATATATATATGTATATATATATAATATATATATATGTATATATGATGAAAATAATGGAAATAATATTCCGGCAAAATAGAGAAATAAAAAGGAACAAACCGTATTCATCAACGTTTTGTCTTTATTTCGAGACTTCCTCTGGATCAATGAGATTAAGAAACAAAAAATACTAGTAAAAATATTTGAAAATGTTTCACGGGCACAGTGTGATGCAGTTCTATTTCAGAAAAACGGAAAAAGACGTTGGAAATTCAAAAAGGAGGGGTGAGGGTTGGCGCTGTTAAAGAGAGGGAAATTTTAGTGGCGTCATATAGTCGTTAATGTAATTTTTAAAATATGAACGCAGTTAAAATATTCTTACTGGAAACAATGTATATCTGTTGAAATTCAAGTATAGGTTTGTAACAAGATATATCTGTTGAAATTCAAATATAGGTTTGTTACAAACCTATATTTGAATTTCAACAGATATATATTGTTTCCAGTAAGAATATTAACTGCGTTCATATTTTTAAAATTACATTAACGACTATATGACGTCACTAAAATTTCCCTCTCTTTAATAGCGCCCCTCTCCTTTTTTGAATTTCCAACGTCTTTTTTCGTTTTTCTGAAATAGAACTGCATCACACTGTGCCCGTGAAACATTTTCAAATATTTTGTACTTGTATATTTTGTTTCTTAATCTCATTGATCCAGAGGAAGTCTCGAAATAAAGACGAAACGCTGATGAACACATAATACGGTTTGTTCCTTTTTATTTCTCTATATGTATATATATGTATATAAATAATATATATATATGTATATATGTGTGTATATATATAAAATATATATGTATATATATATGTATATAATATATATATGTATGTATATATGTATACAATATATATATGTATATATGTATATAATATATATATATGTATATATGTATATAATATATATATGTATATATGTATATAATATGTATATATATAATATATATGTGAATATATGTATATAATATATAATATACATATATATATATATATATATATATATATATATATATATTTATGTATAATGTGTGCATAGTTTGGTTTGATGGCATAAAACGTCAATGAACTTTGAGTATTTCACAGAAAGCAACAAAATATGGCGAAAACATGAGGAGAGCATGGAAACGCAAAGGTGCCAAATTGATTCTCTTCAAACATGTCAAATTGATTCTGTTCCACAACTGTCAAATTGATTCTCTTCCAAAACTGTCAAATTGATTCTCTTCCAAAACTGTCAAATTGATTCTCTTCCACAACTGTCAAATTGATTCTCTTCCACAACTGTCAAATTGATTCTCTTCGAGAACTGTCAAATTGATTCTCTTCTAAAACTGTCAAATTGATTCTCTTCCAAAACTGTCAAATTGATTCTCTTCCAAAAACTGTCAAATTGATTCTCTTCCAAAACTATCACATTGATTCTCTTCCACAACTGTCAACCTGATTCTCTTCCACAACTGTCAAATTGATTCTCTTCCAAAACTGTCAAATTGATTATCTTCCAAAACTGTCAAATTGATTCTCTTCCACAACTGTCAAATTGATTCTCTTCCAAAACTGTCAAATTGACTCTCTTCCACAACTGTCAAATTGATTATCTTCCAAAACTGTCAAATTGATTCTCTTCCAAAACTGTCAAATTGATTCTCTTCCACAACTGTCAAATTGATTCTCTTCCACAAATGTCAAATTGATTCTCTTCCAAAACTGTCAAATTGATTCTCTTCCACAACTGTCAAATTGATTCTCTTCCAAAACTGTCAAATTGATTCTCTTCCAAAACTGTCAAATTGATTCTCTTCCACAACTGTCAAATTGATTCTCTTCCACAACTGTCAAATTTATTCTCTTCCACAACTGTCAAATTGATTCTCTTCCACAACTGTCAAATTGATTCTCTTCCAGAACTGTCAAATTGATTCTCTTCTAAAACTGTCAAATTGATTCTCTTCCAAAACTGTCAAATTGATTCTCTTCCAAAACTATCACATTGATTCTCTTCCACAACTGTCAACCTGATTCTCTTCCACAACTGTCAAATTGATTCTCTTCCAAAACTGTCAAATTGATTATCTTCCAAAACTGTCAAATTGATTCTCTTCCACAACTGTCAAATTGATTCTCTTCCAAAACTGTCAAATTGATTCTCTTCCACAACTGTCAAATTGATTATCTTCCAAAACTGTCAAATTGATTCTCTTCCAAAACTGTCAAATTGATTCTCTTCCAAAACTGTCACATTGATTCTCTTCCACAACTGTCAACTTGATTCTCTTCCAAAACTGTCAAATTGATTCTCTTCCAAAACTGTCAAATTGATTCTCTTCCACAACTGTCAAATTGATTCTCTTCCACAACTGTAAAATTGATTCTCTTCCAAAACTGTCAAATTGATTCTCTTCTAAAACTGTCAAATTGATTCTCTTCCACAACTGTCAAATTGATTCTCTTCCACAACTGTCAAATTGATTCTCTTCCAAAACTCTCAAATGCATTCTCTTCCAAAACTGTCAAATTGATTCTCTTCCAAAACTGTCAAATTGATTCTCTTCCAAAACTGTCAAATTGTTTCTGTTCCAAAACTGTCAAATTGATTCTCTTCCACAACTGTCAAATTGATTCTCTTCTAAAACTGTCAAATTGATTCTCTTCCACAACTGTCAAATTGATTCTTTTCCAAAACTGTCAAATTGATTCTCTTCCAAAACTGTCAAATTGATTCTCTTCCAAAATTGTCAAATTGATTCTCTTCCCCAACTGTCAAATTGATTCTCTTCTAAAACTGTCAAATTGATTCTCTTCCAAAACTGTCAAAATGATTCTCTTACACAACTGTCAAATTGATTCTCTTCCAAAACTGTCAAATGAATTCTCTTCCAAAACTGTCAAATTGATACTCTTCACAAACTGTCAAATTGATTCTCTTCCAATACTGTCAAATTGATTCTCTTCCACAACTGTCAAATTGATTCTCTTCCACAACTGTCGAATTGATTCTCTTCCAAAACTGTCAAATTAGTTCTCTTCCAAAACTGTCAAATTGATTCTCTTCAAAAACTGTAAAATTGATTCTCTTCCAAAACTGTCAAATTGATTCTCTTCTAAAACTGTCAAATTGATTCTCTTCCAAAACTGTAAAATTGATTCTCTTCCACAACTGTCAAATTGATTCTCTTCAACAACTGTCAAATTGATTCTCTTCTAAAACTGTCAAATTGATTCTCTTCCAAAACTGTCAAATTGATTCTCTTCCAAAACTGTCAAATTGATTCTCTTCTAAAACCGTCAAATTGATTCTCTTCCAAAACTGTCAAATTGATTCTCTTTTAAAACTGTCAAATTGATTCTCTTCCAAAACTGTCAAATTGATTCTCTTCTTAAACTGTCAAATTGATTCTCTTCCAAAACTGTCAAATTGATTCTCTTCCAAAACTGTCAAATTGATTCTCTTCCAAAACTATCAAATTGATTATCTTCCAAAACTGTCAAATTGATTCTCTTCCAAAACAGTCAAATGTATTCTCTTTTAAAACTGTCAAATTAATTCTCTTCCGCAACTGTCAAATTGATTCTCTTCCAAAACTGTCAAATTGATTCTCTTCCACAACTGTCAAATTGATTCTCTTCTAAAACTGTCAAATTGATTCTCGTCCAAAACTGTCAAATTGATTCTCTTCCAAAACTGTCAAATTGATTCTCTTCTAAAACTGTCAAATTGATTCTCTTCCAAAACTGTCAAATTGATTCTCTTCCAAAACTGTCAAATTGATTCTCTTCCAAAACTGTCAAATTGATTCTCTTCCACAACTGTCAAATTGATTCTCTTCTAAAACTGTCAAATTGATTCTCTTCTAAAACTGTCAAATTGATTCTCTTCCAAAACTGTCAAATTGATTATCTTCCAAAACTGTCAAATTGATTCTCTTCTAAAACTGTCAAATTGATTCTCTTCTAAAAATTATAATTGATTCCTTCCACAACTGTCAAATTGATTCTCTTCCAAAACTGTCAAATTGATTCTCTTCCAAAACCGTCAAATTGATTCTCTTCCACAACTGTCAAACTTATTCTCTTCTAAAACTGTCAAATTTATTCTCTTCTAAAACTGTCAAATTGATTCTCTTCCAAAGCTGTTAAATTGATTCTCTTCCAAAACTGTCAAATTGATTCTCTTCCAAAACTGTCAAATTGACTGTCTTCCACAACTGTCAAATTGATTCCCTTCCAAAACTGTCAAATTGACTCTCTTCCACAACTGTCAAATTGATTCTCTTCCAAAACTGTCAAATTGATTCTCTTCCACAACTGTCAAATTGATTCTCTTCTAAAACTGTCAAATTGATTCTCTTCCAAAACTGTCAAATTGATTCTCTTCCAAAACTGTCAAATTGATTCTCTTCTAAAACAGTCAAATTGATTCTCTTCCAAAACTGTCAAATTGATTCTTTTCCAAAACCGTCAAATTGATTCTCTTCCACAACTGTCAAATTTATTCTCTTCTAAAACTGTCAAATTGATTCTCTTCTAAAACTGTCAAATTGATTCTCTTCCAAAACTGTGAAATTGATTCTCTTCCAAAACTGTCAAATGTATTCTCTTCCAAAACTGTCAAAGTGACTCTCTTCCACAACTGTCAAATTTATTATCTTCCAAAACTGTCAAATTGATTCTCTTCCAAAACTGTCAAATTGATTCTCTTCCACAACTGTCAAATTGATTCTCTTCCAAAACTGTCAAATTGATTCTCTTCCAAAACTGTCAAATTGATTCTCTTCTAAAACTGTCAAATTGATTCTCTTCCAAAACTGTCAAATTGATTCTCTTCTAAAACTGTCAAATTGATTCTCTTCCAAAACTGTCACACTGATTCTCTTCTAAAACTGTCAAATTGATTCTCTTCCAAAACTGTCAAATTGATTATCTTCCAAAACTGTTAAATTGATTCTCTTCCAAAACAGTCAAATTGATTCTCTTCCAAAACTGTCAAATGTATTCTCTTCTAAAACTGTCAAATTAATTCTCTTCCGCAACTGTCAAATTGATTCTCTTCCACAACTGTCAAATTGATTCTCTTCCACAACTGTCAAATTGATTCTCTTCTAAAACTGTCAAATTGATTCTCGTCCAAAACTGTCAAATTTATTCTCTTCTAAAACCGTCAAATTGATTCTCTTCCAAAACTGTCAAATTAATTCTCTTCCAAAACCGTCAAATTGATTCTCTTCCACAACTGTCAAATTTATTCTCTTCTAAAACTGTCAAATTTATTCTCTTCTAAAACTGTCAAATTGATTCTCTTCCAAAACTGTCAAACTGATTCTCTTCTAAAACTGTCAAATTGATTCTCTTCCACAACTGTCAAATTGATTCTCTTCCAAAACTGTCAAATTGATTCTCTTCCATAACTGTCAAATTGATTCTCTTCTAAAACTGTGAAATTGATTCTCTTCCAAAACTGTCAAATTGATTCTCTTTTAAAACTGTCAAATTGATTCTCTTCCAAAACTGTCAAATTGATTCTCTTCTTTAACTGTCAAATTGATTCTCTTCCAAAACTGTCAAATTGATTCTCTTCCACAACTGTCAAATTGATTCTCTTCCAAAACTGTCAAATTGATTATCTTCCAAAACTGTCAAATTGATTCTCTTCCACAACTGTCAAATTGATTCTCTTCCGCAACTGTCAAATTGATTCTCTTCCACAACTGTCAAATTGATTATCTTCCAAAACTGTCAAATTGATTCTCTTCCAAAACTGTCAAATTGATTCTCTTCCACAACTGTCACATTGATTCTCTTCCACAACTGTCAACTTGATTCTCTTCCAAAACTGTCAAATTGATTCTCTTCCAAAACTGTCAAATTGATTCTCTTCCACAACTGTCAAATTGATTCTCTTCAACAACTGTCAAATTGATTCTCTTCCAAAACTGTCAAATTGATTCTCTTCTAAAACTGTCAAATTGATTCTCTTCCACAACTGTCAAATTGATTCTCTTCCACAACTGTCAAATTGATTCTCTTCCAAAACTGTCAAATGCATTCTCTTCCAAAACTGTCAAATTGATTCTCTTCCAAAACTGTCAAATTGATTCTCTTCCAAAACTGTCAAATTGTTTCTGTTCCAAAACTGTCAAATTGATTCTCTTCCACAACTGTCAAATTGATTCTCTTCTAAAACTGTCAAATTGATTCTCTTCCACAACTGTCAAATTGATTCTTTTCCAAAACTGTCAAATTGATTCTCTTCCAAAACTGTCAAATTGATTCTCTTCCAAAATTGTCAAATTGATTCTCTTCCCCAACTGTCAAATTGATTCTCTTCTAAAACTGTCAAATTGATTCTCTTCCAAAACTGTCAAAATGATTCTCTTCCACAACTGTCAAATTGATTCTCTTCCAAAACTGTCAAATGAATTCTCTTCCAAAACTGTCAAATTGATACTCTTCACAAACTGTCAAATTGATTCTCTTCCAATACTGTCAAATTGATTCTCTTCCACAACTGTCAAATTGATTCTCTTCCACAACTGTCGAATTGATTCTCTTCCAAAACTGTCAAATTAGTTCTCTTCCAAAACTGTCAAATTGATTCTCTTCAAAAACTGTAAAATTGATTCTCTTCCAAAACTGTCAAATTGATTCTCTTCTAAAACTGTCAAATTGATTCTCTTCCAAAACTGTCAAATTGATTCTCTTCCACAACTGTCAAATTGATTCTCTTCAACAACTGTCAAATTGATTCTCTTCCAAAACTGTCAAATTGATTCTCTTCCAAAACTGTCAAATTGATTCTCTTCCAAAACTGTCAAATTGATTCTCTTCTAAAACCGTCAAATTGATTCTCTTCCAAAACTGTCAAATTGATTCTCTTTTAAAACTGTCAAATTGATTCTCTTCCAAAACTGTCAAATTGATTCTCTTCTTAAACTGTCAAATTGATTCTCTTCCAAAACTGTCAAATTGATTCTCTTCCAAAACTGTCAAATTGATTCTCTTCCAAAACTATCAAATTGATTATCTTCCAAAACTGTCAAATTGATTCTCTTCCAAAACAGTCAAATTGATTCTCTTCCAAAACTGTCAAATGTATTCTCTTCTAAAACTGTCAAATTAATTCTCTTCCGCAACTGTCAAATTGATTCTCTTCCAAAACTGTCAAATTGATTCTCTTCAACAACTGTCAAATTGATTCTCTTCTAAAACTGTCAAATTGATTCTCGTCCAAAACTGTCAAATTGATTCTCTTCCAAAACTGTCAAATTGATTCTCTTCCAAAACTGTCAAATTGATTCTCTTCCAAAACTGTCAAATTGATTCTGTTCCAAAACTGTCAAATTGATTCTCTTCCAAAACTGTCAAATTGATTCTCTTCCACAACTGTCAAATTGATTCTCTTCTAAAACTGTCAAATTGATTCTCTTCTAAAACTGTCAAATTGATTCTCTTCCAAAACTGTCAAATTGATTCTCTTCCAAAACTGTCAAATTGATTCTCTTCTAAAACTGTCAAATTGATTCTCTTCTAAAAATTATAATTGATTCTCTTCCACAACTGTCAAATTGATTCTCTTCCAAAACAGTCAAATTGATTCTCTTCCAAAACTGTCAAATGTATTCTCTTCTAAAACTGTCAAATTAATTCTCTTCCGCAACTGTCAAATTGATTCTCTTCCAAAACTGTCAAATTGATTCTCTTCCACAACTGTCAAATTGATTCTCTTCTAAAACTGTCAAATTGATTCTCGTCCAAAACTGTCAAATTGATTCTCTTCCAAAACTGTCAAATTGATTCTCTTCTAAAACTGTCAAATTGATTCTCTTCCAAAACTGTCAAATTGATTCTCTTCCAAAACTGTCAAATTGATTCTCTTCCAAAACTGTCAAATTGATTCTCTTCCACAACTGTCAAATTGATTCTCTTCTAAAACTGTCAAATTGATTCTCTTCTAAAACTGTCAAATTGATTCTCTTCCAAAACTGTCAAATTGATTCTCTTCCAAAACTGTCAAATTGATTCTCTTCTAAAACTGTCAAATTGATTCTCTTCTAAAAATTATAATTGATTCTCTTCCACAACTGTCAAATTGATTCTCTTCCAAAACTGTCAAATTGATTCTCTTCCAAAACCGTCAAATTGATTCTCTTCCACAACTGTCAAACTTATTCTCTTCTAAAACTGTCAAATTTATTCTCTTCTAAAACTGTCAAATTGATTCTCTTCCAAAGCTGTTAAATTGATTCTCTTCCAAAACTGTCAAATTGATTCTCTTCCAAAACTGTCAAATTGACTGTCTTCCACAACTGTCAAATTGATTCCCTTCCAAAACTGTCAAATTGACTCTCTTCCACAACTGTCAAATTGTTTCTGTTCCAAAACTGTCAAATTGATTCTCTTCTAAAACTGTCAAATTGATTCTCTTCCACAACTGTCAAATTGATTCTCTTCCACAACTGTCAAATTGATTCTCTTCCAAAACTGTCAAATGCATTCTCTTCCAAAACTGTCAAATTGATTCTCTTCCAAAACTGTCAAATTGATTCTCTTCCAAAACTGTCAAATTGTTTCTGTTCCAAAACTGTCAAATTGATTCTCTTCCACAACTGTCAAATTGATTCTCTTCTAAAACTGTCAAATTGATTCTCTTCCACAAC
Source organism: Euprymna scolopes (assembly GCF_053919585.1). Lineage (NCBI taxonomy): Eukaryota > Metazoa > Mollusca > Cephalopoda > Sepiida > Sepiolidae > Euprymna > Euprymna scolopes. The sequence goes on from NC_136484.1 coordinate 80,360,020, forward strand.
TGTCAAATTGATTCTTTTCCAAAACTGTCAAATTGATTCTCTTCCAAAACTGTCAAATTGATTCTCTTCCAAAATTGTCAAATTGATTCTCTTCCCCAACTGTCAAATTGATTCTCTTCTAAAACTGTCAAATTGATTCTCTTCCAAAACTGTCAAAATGATTCTCTTCCACAACTGTCAAATTGATTCTCTTCCAAAACTGTCAAATGAATTCTCTTCCAAAACTGTCAAATTGATACTCTTCACAAACTGTCAAATTGATTCTCTTCCAATACTGTCAAATTGATTCTCTTCCACAACTGTCAAATTGATTCTCTTCCACAACTGTCGAATTGATTCTCTTCCAAAACTGTCAAATTAGTTCTCTTCCAAAACTGTCAAATTGATTCTCTTCAAAAACTGTAAAATTGATTCTCTTCCAAAACTGTAAAATTGATTCTCTTCTAAAACTGTCAAATTGATTCTCTTCCAAAACTGTCAAATTGATTCTCTTCCACAACTGTCAAATTGATTCTCTTCAACAACTGTCAAATTGATTCTCTTCCAAAACTGTCAAATTGATTCTCTTCCAAAACTGTCAAATTGATTCTCTTCCAAAACTGTCAAATTGATTCTCTTCTAAAACCGTCAAATTGATTCTCTTCCAAAACTGTCAAATTGATTCTCTTTTAAAACTGTCAAATTGATTCTCTTCCAAAACTGTCAAATTGATTCTCTTCTTAAACTGTCAAATTGATTCTCTTCCAAAACTGTCAAATTGATTCTCTTCCAAAACTGTCAAATTGATTCTCTTCCAAAACTATCAAATTGATTATCTTCCAAAACTGTCAAATTGATTCTCTTCCAAAACAGTCAAATTGATTCTCTTCCAAAACTGTCAAATGTATTCTCTTCTAAAACTGTAAAATTAATTCTCTTCCGCAACTGTCAAATTGATTCTCTTCCAAAACTGTCAAATTGATTCTCTTCCACAACTGTCAAATTGATTCTCTTCTAAAACTGTCAAATTGATTCTCGTCCAAAACTGTCAAATTGATTCTCTTCCAAAACTGTCAAATTGATTCTCTTCTAAAACTGTCAAATTGATTCTCTTCCAAAACTGTCAAATTGATTCTGTTCCAAAACTGTCAAATTGATTCTCTTCCAAAACTGTCAAATTGATTCTCTTCCACAACTGTCAAATTGATTCTCTTCTAAAACTGTCAAATTGATTCTCTTCTAAAACTGTCAAATTGATTCTCTTCCAAAACTGTCAAATTGATTCTCTTCCAAAACTGTCAAATTGATTCTCTTCTAAAACTGTCAAATTGATTCTCTTCTAAAAATTATAATTGATTCTCTTCCACAACTGTCAAATTGATTCTCTTCCAAAACTGTCAAATTGATTCTCTTCCAAAACCGTCAAATTGATTCTCTTCCAAAACTGTCAAACTTATTCTCTTCTAAAACTGTCAAATTTATTCTCTTCTAAAACTGTCAAATTGATTCTCTTCCAAAGCTGTTAAATTGATTCTCTTCCAAAACTGTCAAATTGATTCTCTTCCAAAACTGTCAAATTGACTGTCTTCCACAACTGTCAAATTGATTCCCTTCCAAAACTGTAAAATTGACTCTCTTCCACAACTGTCAAATTGATTCTCTTCCAAAACTGTCAAATTGATTCTCTTCCACAACTGTCAAATTGATTCTCTTCTAAAACTGTCAAATTGATTCTCTTCCAAAACTGTCAAATTGATTCTCTTCCAAAACTGTCAAATTGATTCTCTTCTAAAACCGTCAAATTGATTCTCTTCCAAAACTGTCAAATTGATTCTCTTCCAAAACCGTCAAATTGATTCTCTTCCAAAACTGTCAAATTTATTCTCTTCTAAAACTGTCAAATTGATTCTCTTCTAAAACTGTCAAATTGATTCTCTTCCAAAACTGTGAAATTGATTCTCTTCCAAAACTGTCAAATGTATTCTCTTCCAAAACTGTCAAAGTGACTCTCTTCCACAACTGTCAAATTTATTATCTTCCAAAACTGTCAAATTGATTCTCTTCCAAAACTGTCAAATTGATTCTCTTCCACAACTGTCAAATTGATTCTCTTCCAAAACTGTCAAATTGATTCTCTTCCAAAACTGTCAAATTGATTCTCTTCTAAAACTGTCAAATTGATTCTCTTCCAAAACTGTCAAATTGATTCTCTTCTAAAACCGTCAAATTGATTCTCTTCCAAAACTGTCACACTGATTCTCTTCTAAAACTGTCAAATTGATTCTCTTCCAAAACTGTCAAATTGATTATCTTCCAAAACTGTCAAATTGATTCTCTTCCAAAACAGTCAAATTGATTCTCTTCCAAAACTGTCAAATGTATTCTCTTCTAAAACTGTCAAATTAATTCTCTTCCGCAACTGTCAAATTGATTCTCTTCCACAACTGTCAAATTGATTCTCTTCCACAACTGTCAAATTGATTCTCTTCTAAAACTGTCAAATTGATTCTCGTCCAAAACTGTCAAATTTATTCTCTTCTAAAACCGTCAAATTGATTCTCTTCCAAAACTGTCAAATTAATTCTCTTCCAAAATCGTCAAATTGATTCTCTTCCACAACTGTCAAATTTATTCTCTTCTAAAACTGTCAAATTTATTCTCTTCTAAAACTGTCAAATTGATTCTCTTCCAAAACTGTCAAACTGATTCTCTTCTAAAACTGTCAAATTGATTCTCTTCCACAACTGTCAAATTGATTCTCTTCCAAAACTGTCAAATTGATTCTCTTCCATAACTGTCAAATTGATTCTCTTCTTAAACTGTCAAATTGATTCTCTTCCAAAACTGTCAAATTGATTCTCTTTTAAAACTGTCAAATTGATTCTCTTCCAATACTGTCAAATTGATTCTCTTCTTTAACTGTCAAATTGATTCTCTTCCAAAACTGTCAAATTGATTCTCTTCCAAAACTGTAAAATTGATTCTCTTCCAAAACTGTCAAATTGATTCTCTTCCAAAACAGTCAAATTGATTCTCTTCCAAAACTGTCAAATGTATTCTCTTCTAAAACTGTCAAATTAATTCTCTTCCGCAACTGTCAAATTGATTCTCTTCCAAAACTGTTAAATTGATTCTCTTCCACAACTGTCAAATTGATTCTCTTCTAAAACTGTCAAATTTATTCTCGTCCAAAACTGTAAAATTGATTCTCTTCCAAAACTGTGAAATTAATTCTCTTCCAAAACTGTCAAATTGATTCTCTTCTAAAACTGTCGAATTGATTCTCTTCCAAAACTGTCAAATTGATTCTGTTCCAAAACTGTCAAATTGATTCTCTTCCAAAACTGTCAAATTGATTCTCTTCCACAACTGTCAAATTGATTCTCTTCTAAAACTGTCAAATCGATTCTCTTCTAAAACTGTCAAATTGATTCTCTTCCAAAACTATAAAATTGATTCTCTTCCAAAACTGTCAAATTGATTCTCTTCTTAAACTGTCAAATTTATTCTCTTCTAAAAATTATAATTGATTCTCTTCCACAACTGTCAAATTGATTCTCTTCTAAAACTATCAAATTGATTCTCTTCCACAACTGTCAAATTGATTCTCTTCTAAAACTGTCAAATTGATTCTCTTCCAAAACTGTCAAATTGATTCTCTTCCAAAACTGTCAAATTGATTCTCTTCCACAACTGTCAAATTGATTCTCTTCCAAAACTGTCAAATTGATTCTCTTCCAAAACCGTCAAATTGATTCTCTTCCACAACTGTCAAATTTATTCTCTTCTAAAACTGTCAAATTAGTTCTCTTCCAAAACTGGTAAATTTATTCTCTTCCAAAACTGTCAAATTGATTCTCTTCCAAAACTGTCAAATTGATTCTCTTCCAAAACTGTCAAATTGATTCTCTTCCACAACTGTCAAATTGATTCTTTTCCACAACTGTCAAATTGATTATCTTCTAAAACTGTCAAATTGATTCTCTTCCAAAACTGTCAAATTGATTCTCTTCCACAACTGTCAAATTGATTCTCTTCCAAAACTGTCAAATTGATTCTCTTCCACAACTGTCAAATGTATTCTCCTCTAAAACTGTCAAATTTATTCTCTTCTAAAACTGTCAAATTGATTCTCTTCCAAAACTGTTAAATTGATTCTCTTCCAAAACTGTCAAATTTATTCTCTTCCAAAACTGTCAAATTGACTCTCTTCCACAACTGTCAAATTGATTCTCTTCCAAAACTGTCAAATTGATTCTCTTCCACAACTGTCAAATTGATTCTCTTCTACAACTGTCAAATTGATTCTCTTCCAAAACTGTCAAATTGATTCTCGTCCACAACTGTAAAATTGATTCTCTTCTAAAACTGTCAAATTGATTCTCTTCCAAAACTGTCAAATTGATTCTCTTCCAAAACTGTCAAATTGATTCTCTTCTAAAACTGTCAAATTGATTCTCTTCCAAAACTGTCAAATTTATTCTCTTCCACAACTGTCAAATTGATTCTCTTCTAAAACTGTCAAATTGATTCTCTTCCACAACTGTCAAATTGATTCTCTTCTAAAACTGTCAAATTGATTCTCTTCCAAAACTGTCAAATTGATTTGCTTCCTCAACTGTCAAATTGATTCTCTTCCACAACTGTCAAATTGATTCTCTTCCAAAACTGTCAAATTTATTCTCTTCCAAAACTGTCAAATTTATTCTCTTCCACAACTGTCAAATTGATTCTCTTCCACAACTGTCAAATTGATTCTCTTCTAAAACTGTCAAATTTATTCTCTTCTAAAACTGTCAAATTGATTCTCTTCCAAAACTGTTAAATTGATTCTCTTCCAAAACTGTCAAATTGATTCTCTTCCAAAACTGTCAAATTGATTCTCTTCCACAACTGTCAAATTGATTCTCTTCCAAAACTGACAAATTGATTCTCTTCCACAACTGTCCAATTGATTCTTGAACTGTCAAATTGATTCTCTTCCAAAACTGAAACAATTGCAGTTGGAAAAGACACAAAGGAAACTTATAAAATATTTCATTTTACATCATACCAACTCTGCTAAACCTGCACAATTTAGACAAAAAATTTTCTCTTAAAAACTTACTAATATAAGATTTCTATTTTCTTCTGCTAAAGAATCCTATGAAATAAATAATGAATATAAAAAACTGTAACGAAAATGTAATAAAAAATAATAATGTAATAACAGAAGAATTTACTGCAAAGACCAAAATGATATCAAATGTATTTTCTTATTTATTTAATAGAAAGTAGAAAAATGATTCAGAAGTGCAATTAACTTTAAAATAACAAATATTTTCCAAAACTGTCAAATTGATTCTCTTCCACAACTGTCAAATTGATTCTTTTCCACAACTGTCAAATTGATTATCTTCTAAAACTGTCAAATTGATTCTCTTCCAAAACTGTCAAATTGATTCTCTTCTAAAACTGTCAAATTGATTCTCTTCCAAAACTGTCAAATTGATTCTCTTCCAAAACCGTCAAATTGATTCTCTTCCACAACTGTCAAATTTATTCTCCTCTAAAACTGTCAAATTTATTCTCTTCTAAAACTGTCAAATTGATTCTCTTCCAAAACTGTTAAATTGATTCTCTTCCAAAACTGTCAAATTTATTCTCTTCCAAAACTGTCAAATTGACTCTCTTCCACAACTGTCAAATTGATTCTCTTCCAAAACTGTCAAATTGATTCTCTTCCACAACTGTCAAATTGATTCTCTTCTACAACTGTCAAATTGATTCTCTTCCAAAACTGTCAAATTGATTCTCGTCCACAACTGTCAAATTGATTCTCTTCTAAAACTGTCAAATTGATTCTCTTCCAAAACTGTCAAATTGATTCTCTTCCAAAAATGTCAAATTGATTCTCTTCTAAAACTGTCAAATTTATTCTCTTCCAAAACTGTCAAATTGATTCTCTTCCAAAACTGACAAATTGATTCTCTTCCACAACTGTCCAATTGATTCTCTTCCAAAACTGTCAAATTGATTCTCTTCCAAAACTGTCAAATTTATTCTCTTCCACAACTGTCAAATTGATTCTCTTCTAAAACTGTCAAATTTATTCTCTTCCAAAACTGTCAAATTGATTTGCTTCCTCAACTGTCAAATTGATTCTCTTCCACAACTGTCAAATTGATTCTCTTCCAAAACTGTCAAATTTATTCTCTTCCAAAACTGTCAAATTGATTCTCTTCCACAACTGTCAAATTGATTCTCTTCCAAAACTGTCAAATTGATTCTCTTCCAAAACTGTCAAATTGATTCTCTTCCAAAACTGTCAAATTGATTCTCTTCCACAACTGTCAAATTGATTCTCTTCTACAACTGTCAAATTGATTCTCTTCCAAAACTGTCAAATTGATTCTCGTCCACAACTGTCAAATTGATTCTCTTCTAAAACTGTCAAATTGATTCTCTTCCAAAACTGTCAAATTGTATTCTCTTCCAAAAATGTCAAATTGATTCTCTTCTAAAACTGTCAAATTTATTCTCTTCCAAAACTGTCAAATTGATTCTCTTCCAAAACTGACAAATTGATTCTCTTCCACAACTGTCCAATTGATTCTCTTCCAAAACTGTCAAATTGATTCTCTTCCAAAACTGTCAAATTTATTCTCTTCCACAACTGTCAAATTGATTCTCTTCTAAAACTGTCAAATTTATTCTCTTCCAAAACTGTCAAATTGATTTGCTTCCTCAACTGTCAAATTGATTCTCTTCCACAACTGTCAAATTGATTCTCTTCCAAAACTGTCAAATTTATTCTCTTCCAAAACTGTCAAATTGATTCTCTTCCACAACTGTCAAATTGATTCTCTTCCAAAACTGTCAAATTGATTCTCTTCCAAAACTGTCAAATTGATTCTCTTCTAAAACTGTCAAATTGATTCTCTTCCAAAACTGTCAAATTGATTCTCTTCCACAACTGTCAAATTGATTCTCTTCTAAAACTGTCAAATTGATTCTCTTCCAAAACTGAAACAATTGCAGTTGGAAAAGACACAAAGGAAACTTATAAAATATTTCATTTTACATCATACCAACTCTGCTAAACCTGCACAATTTAGACAAAAAATTTTCTCTTAAAAACTTACTAATATAAGATTTCTATTTTCTTCTGCTAAAGAATCCTATGAAATAAATAATGAATATAAAAAACTGTAACGAAAATGTAATAAAAAATAATAATGTAACAACAGAAGAATTTACTGCAAAGACCAAAATGATATCAAATGTATTTTCTTATTTATTTAATAGAAAGTAGAAAAATGATTCAGAAGTGCAATTAACTTTAAAATAACAAATATTTTACTAAAATGTAGTAATAAAATTAGAAGTAAATAATCATATATCAATTTATTAAACAACGACAAATAAACGTGACAGTTATTATCATGTTTGTGCATTTATGTTATTCGTATAGAATAATTATTGAAACATTTTGCTAGGTATGAATCTAGTTTCAACAACGAATTTCAGTCCAAATCATTGATCATAAATTTCTATTTATATTCAAACATAAAGAGTAAAATATCTTATTTGTAAAACATTCACCAAATCGTCACTTTATCTATTTATTCTCCTCCAAATAAATTTAGTATAAAAGTAGTTTTCCTTAGTACAATGATCATGACATGGACTTTTTTGGTCTCCAACCATTGATAAAATCAATTATTTTTTTTACTTCTAATGTATTCAACTCTGGAAAACCATCCTTAAGCAATTTCCAATCAAGAGAGGCGAGCATTTGACCATCAATTTGTTCATTAGCAAATCGTTTAACAACCCTATCTTTCATGCCAATGTAGCGTAATGATCGAGAAACATCCTGGACAGACAAACAATCAATATTATCAGGAGGAAGCCAGCCATCCTCACGGAAGACATCAGCATATTCTGAATAGCTGTAATCACTCCCTCCTTGGAAACCATATTCACCCTTTGAGCAGAGTGAGATGGCTGAATCATCACCTTGTTTGGCACAGAGGTCACTTAGTCCAGATACAGAGAGAGAATGAACAAAATACTGGTTTGCGGGGTCACTTTCCAGATAACCATTTCTATTGAGAGAACTAAAGTGATTCGGTGTAGCACAATGGCCATGCGGAGATGTGTAACCATTAATGCTATAAGTTGACTGATGAGTTGCTAGTTCTGAAGGACAATCAGAATCACGAGAAGAAATCGGACGGACTTCACGGAATGAATCTGTAAAATGAAAAACCTCCATTGCATTTTTTGACCGTCGCATATTGTGATGCCTCCACGTATTATTTGGATCTGTGTTTTGGGCTTTTTTCTGGAATTCTGCACAGGGATAGGTACTCTCTCTGCTCTCAACAATGTTATATTTGGGTTGGGGGGGATGGTATCCATCAAGATTTCGCAAAGCTCGATTTCTATCAGTATAATAATCTGCTGCTGTAGAGTTCCTTCGAACAAAATGCATCCTAGCAGATGGCACATCTAACCGACTCAAATCAGATGTTGAAGCTGCAATAATTTTCTTGTCAGGTATTGTTCGATTAGCACTTCTGTTAGCATTGGTGTAAGGTCTGTAGGGATTTATTGGTTCTTTGCAGTTTGCGTATGTTGCAAGGTCAGTGTGAGAATTCTGCACACACTTGTTGTCAACAGGCCATCTAATAGGAACATGGTTTGTAGAACATTGTCGATAATGATCTTTTTTTTTGTTTACCTGTGACGGAAGCATGTAACCATCTTCATCGCTATCAACATTATTCCTCATGCTACCACTAGATTCTGAACATTTCAGTATGTTAACAGGTGAAGAAGGAGGAATTGGTGCAGCTGGAAGATGTTCATATAAGGTGTCATTTGATGATAAAGATAACCTCTCCTCTACATCTACTAGTGTGCCACTTTCACTATCATCCTTTGCTTCTGAAGGAACTGGGGGTAAATCTCGTTTCTGCAAGGATGTCTTTTTACATACTTTTGCATATTGACCTTCAAAAGGATCAATAATTGAGTACTCTTTCAATGGTAAAGGTGTTGAACATGGAGTGGAATGAGATCGTGTAAGGGTTGAAGATGAGGTTTGATAAGCAGGTGAGTTTGACTTATTGCTTTCATTCAGACTCGCCTCTTGATAGCTTTTATTTCTATCTTTTGTAGAGTCAGGGTTCTCAAAATAATTCCTGTCTGTGTAAAAGGCATCAAAAGGCATTTCAGCTTTACTTAAACGGGAAGAGAAAATTCCTTCTTCTTGAAGAGCCTTCAGAGCAGCACGCTCTTTTTTAGTTTTCCGCGTACTTAAGCGCTCAATGATTCCAGGACTTTTTTGCTTTTTGGAATCTTTTGAAGGAACTCTCATAGGAAGATCAATCTGACTTTTTTCAACCCTTAATTTTGTTTTATCCCCTGATTCATTCAATGTTTTGGTAGAATAAGTTGGAAGACTCATGCTTCGCATGGATAGATTTTGAAGAGGAAAATTCTTTGGGGCAATGTCTTTTATATAGCATAAATCTTCGTCAAGTGGTAATTCAAAACAATTCTGACAATCAAGAGTTTTAGAAACCACAACACAATCATCTTCAGAGAGTGAATCCAGCTTTAAGACTCCATGTGGCACATGGTATTTTTGATGGGAATTTGTATAAATTAGTTGTGCTTTCACAGGCAAATCAAAGGCTAATGTAAGATCTTTCAATTCATAAACTGCATCATAACTTTTGTTTTTAGGATCACCAATTGGACTAAACACACCTGTCATAAGCAAAGGAATCATTATTTCATTGCCTTTACTGTCAAAACACTGCAAATATTTCAGATCTTCATCTCGTTTTGTACTGATATGGCGATATTTCAGAATTTTCTTGAAGAGATTTTTCACGTTTGTGGTCAATTTGGTTTTGCGGTGATCCATGTATACCATTCCAGTAGTTAAAACTTCACCAGGAGAAATCTCATGAGGAATCCATGATGATATACCATTTTCTTCACCAAGTTCATATCCAACTGTAGATGTCCTTACGAGAAACTTTTTGGGTTTGATAGCTGTGATTCCTTGAATCGTGTCAAAATATTCAACCGGTCGACCATCATCTGGAATAACTTCAAACCATCCTGCAAGAAAAACGTAAAAGGAGCAATGAGAAATTTAATCAAAACTCAGATTTTGTAGATTAAAATTGAAATAAAAAATTAATTTTAACTAAATGAAATGATTAAATATTATGAGCAACTAAAGATTAATTTCTCTTTTAAAACAAAACCGATTTGCAATAGTTTGTTGTTAGTTGACAAAATGCTATTTGAATTTTTTTTTATAAACAATTGAAAATAGTTGTATGCAAAATAAGAAAACGGTTTAGGAATAGAATAACAAAGACTCACTCTCCATGTTAAGAATGAGTTTATAAATAATAATGTTACTATTTACAAAATCATTCTTAACATGAGAAAGTTAGGGTGGAGGTGTTTTATTAACTATTCTCTGCCTCCCTCTACCAAAGAATGTTCATGATTTTACATTAATTGGATTTGATCAGTTATTACTACTATCACTGAATTTAGAAAACTTAGGCACATGAACATTAGGTAATTTTGGCAAGGTAGGAAACTATAGAATAAACTAGTAGGGGGAACCGACGTTGTCCGGGATTGAATGATGATTAACACATGTTTCACCTTCTCATACTTTTATAGTCATCAAAATTATTGAAATCGCCTATTTTTTAAATAAATCAATCGATTGTCTACTCTAGTAAGAGACCCCCTGCTCGTAGTGTATTTGGAGAAAGCTCCACATGCCTCCCTGCAGTGACTTAGTCCACAATACATTGCACTGTAGAGAATCTACTGTTGATTTTATAAAATTATCTGCAAATAATTGCTTCACTTAAAATTTAAAATGAAAAAGTAAAGTATCAATCATGTTCTCAACTGAAACAATTATTTTGAACGTTCATTTTTACAAAATTATTTTTACATAATCACTTGAATTAAAGTTAAACATACAAAAGTCAAGTATCATAGTCCAATTGTGCTCTAAAAAGAAACATTCGTTTCGAACATGCCCCTATCTTATAAAAGAATCTATAGTTGATTTTCTAGGCTGCGCCTTTCTGCTTGTGTGGTGTTAAAACTTCTCAAATGAACTTGTGATGTTAGGTTGTATAAGAGTGTTAACTTTGATCAAAATCGAATTTCCTTCTTTAATCAGATTTTTTCGATTATTGATTTTCGATACTTATCAGAGGTATTCTGAAATAAAACCTACGTAAGAACACTGCCAGGCACATTAAGTACCTTCATATGAAATTAAAAAAAAATCAACGTAACCGTTTTGGAATCCATAAGAAACAAACTCTTTCTTTCTCTCTCTCACACACACATACAAAGTTCCTTTTATATAATAGTAGAGATTAAAAATCGATTTTAAGACTGTTCTTGAGGAGGATATTGTTTTACTGTCTAAACATCACTTCTCCATAATATTTAAAATAAATATTTAAAAATATTTATTGTTGTTTGAAAGCAAATAAAATCGATTTTTCAAAGTGTTTGTTCTAAAAGCATGTATTATCTTTTCCAATTATAATCTTTGCTGTATGCTCGTATGTCACATTTGGGCAGGAGCTGCTAGAAAGGACTTGTCCTGCCTTGATAGAGTTTAAAATAGACTGTGTAGCCTCGTACAAGATGTCCTTTTCTCTTTGCTGCAACCTCTATCTCACAGAAGAGATGTTGCGGATTTGTCTCTGCTTTATCGTTATTTTCATGGCAAGTGCTAGTCTGAGCTTCAATCTATGGTCCCCACTCATCAAACTTTCACAAGAAATACTCGTCTAGCTGAAATCGCAATCAATAATTACCCCCACTGTTTATCTGTGCCTAAACTAAATGTAGATTCCATGAACAAAGCTTCTTTTTAGAACTGCACGCCTATGGAATTGTCTTCCATTTTCTTGCTTTCCAGCTGATTACAATATGGTGATCTTCCAGTCCAACGTAAACAAGTTCTTGATGAGCCGTTCCACTTAAGTTAACAAATTTACCAAATTTCCATTACTAACGATTACTATATTGTCCAATTGACTATTGTACACTCTTAACCCTTATCCCCGCGTGGTCTATGGGCCTTCATAAGTGGTTATCTCTATGTAAAAAAAAAGAAAAGAGTCCCACTCTTAACATTTAATTTTGATCTTGAAAATAGTATGCATCATCCCTACGTCAGAGACTATCATCATATCAGGTTTGATCATGATCGGTTCAGTGGTTTGGGATGTATACATAGGCTTTGACCGTAACCTTGAAAAATGGTGTGCACCATCCGTAGGTGGAGGACCATCATCAAGCCAGGTTTGGTCATAATCGACCTAGTGGTGTGAGCTGTAGGAGAGTATGCATAGGCTATGACCTTAACCTTGAAAAATGGCGTGCATCAGCCCTTGGTAAGTCATGATGTCCAGTGGTTTGGGTTGTAGGAGAGTTGTACACACAAACAAACGCTACTACTCTATATATATATATAGAGAAAAAATATAATAAATATATAAATAGATAAAAAATGTAATAAATATATAAATAGATAAAAAATATAATAAATATATAAATAGATAAAAAATATAATAAATATATAAATAGATAAAAAATATAATAAATATATAAATAGATAAAAAATATAATAAATATATAAATAGATAAAAAATATAATAAATATATAAATAGATAAAAAATACAATAAATATATAAATAGATAAAAAATGTAATATATATATTAATAGATAAAAAATATAATAAATATATAAATAGATAAAAAAATGTAATAAATATATAAATAGATAAAAAATATAATAAATATATAAATAGATAAAAAATATAATAAATATATAAATAGATAAACAATATAATAAATATATAAATAGATAAAAAATATAATAAATATATATATAGAAAAAAATGTAATAAATATATAAATAGATAAAAAATATAATAAATATATAAATAGATAAAAAAGATAATAAATATATAAATAGATAAAAAATATAATAAATATATAAATAGATAAAAAATACAATAAATATATAAATAGATAAAAAATGTAATAAATATATAAATAGATAAAAAAGTGTAATAAATATATAAATAGATAAAAAAGTGTAATAAATATATAAATAGATAAAAAAGTGTAATAAATATATAAATAGATAAAAAATATAATAAATATATAAATAGATAAAAAATATAATAAATATATAAATAGATAAAAAATATAATAAATATATAAATAGATAAAAAATATAATAAATATATAAATAGATAAAAAATATAATAAATATATAAATAGATAAAAAATATAATAAATATATAAATAGATAAAAAATATAATAAATATATAAATAGATAACAAATATAATAAATATATAAATAGATAAAAAATATAATAAATATATAAATAGATAAAAAATATAATAAATATATAAATAGATAACAAATATAATAAATATATAAATAGATAAAAAATATAATAAATATATAAATAGATAAAAAATATAATAAATATATAAATAGATAAAAAATATAATAAATATATAAATAGATAAAAAATATAATAAATATATAAATAGATAAAAAATATAATAAATATATAAATAGATAAAAAATATAATAAATATATAAATAGATAAAAAATATAATAAATATATAAATAGATAAAAAATATAATAAATATATAAATAGATAAAAAATATAATAAATATATAAATAAATAAAAAAATGTAATAAATATATAAATAGATAAAACATATAATAAATATATAAATAGATAAAAAAGTGTAATAAATATATAAATAGATAAAAAAGTGTAATAAATATATAAATAGATCAAAAATATAATAAATATATAAATAGATAAAAAATATAATAAATATATAAATAGATAAAAAATATAATAAATATATAAATAGATAAAAAATATAATAAATATATAAATAGATAAAAAATATAATAAATATATAAATAGATAAATATGTGTAATAAATATATAAATAGATAAAAAAGTGTAATAAATATATAAATAGATAAAAAATATAATAAATATATAAATAGATAAAAAAGTGTAATAAATATATAAATAGATAAAAAATATAATAAATATATAAATAGATAAAAAATATAATAAATATATAAATAGATAAAAAATATAATAAATATATAAATAGATAAAAAAATATAATAAATATATAAATAGATAAAAAAGTGTAATAAATATATAAATAGATAAAAAATGTAATAAATATATAAATAGATAAAAAATATAATAAATATATAAATAGATAAAAAATATAATAAATAGATAAATAGATAAAAAATATAATAAATATATAAATAGATAAAAAATATAATAAATATATAAATAGATAAAAAATATAATAAATATATATATAGAAAAAATGTAATAAATATATAAATAGATAAAAAATATAATAAATATATAAATAGATAAAAAATATAATAAATATATAAATAGATAAAAAATATAATAAATATATAAATAGATAAAAAATATAATAAATATATAAATAGATAAAAAATACAATAAATATATAAATAGATAAAAAATATAATAAATATATAAATAGATAAAAAATATAATAAATATATAAATAGATAAAAAATATAATAAATATATAAATAGATAACAAATATAAGAAATATATAAATAGATAAAAAATATAATAAATATATAAATAGATAAAAAATATGATAAATATATAAATAGATAAAAAATATAATAAATATATAAATAGATAAAAAATATAATAAATATATAAATAGATAAAAAATGTAATAAATATATATATAGATAAAAAAAATAATAAATATATAAATAGATAAAAAATATAATAAATATATAAATAGATAAAAAATATTATAAATATATAAATAGATAAAAAATATAATAAATATATAAATAGATAAAAAATATAATAAATATATAAATAGATAAAAAATATAATAAATATATAAATAGATAAAAAATATAATAAATATATAAATAGATAAAAAATATAATAAATATATAAATAGATAAAAAATATAATAAATATATAAACAGATAAAAAATATAATAAATATATAAATAGATAAACAATATAATAAATATATAAATAGATAAAAAATATAATAAATATATAAATAGATAAAAAATATAATAAATATATAAATAGATAACAAATATAATAAATATATAAATAGATAAAAAAGTGTAATAAATATATAAATAGATAAAAAAGTGTAATAAATATATAAATAGATAAAAAATATAATAAATATATAAATAGATAAAAAATATAATAAATATATAAATAGATAAAAAATATAATAAATATATAAATAGATAAAAAATATAATAAATATATAAATAGATAAAAAATATAATAAATATATAAATAGATAAAAAATATAATAAATAGATAAAAAATATAATAAATATATAAATAGATAAAAAAGTGTAATAAATATATAAATAGATAAAAAATATAATAAATATATAAATAGATAAAAAATATAATAAATATATAAATAGATAAAAAAGTGTAATAAATATATAAATAGATAAAAAAGTGTAATAAATATATAAATAGATAAAAAAGTGTAATAAATATATAAATAGATAAAAAATATAATAAATATATAATTAGATAATAAAATATAATAAATATATAAATAGATAAAAAATATAATAAATATATAAATAGATAAAAAATATAATAAATATATAAATAGATAAAAAAGTGTAATAAATATATAAATAGATAAAAAAGTGTAATAAATATATAAATAGATAAAAAATATAATAAATATATAAATAGATAAAAAATATAATAAATATATAAATAGATAAAAAATATAATAAATATATAAATAGATAAAAAATATAATAAATATATAAATAGTTAAAAAATATAATAAATATATAAATAGATAAAAAAGTGTAATAAATATATAAATAGATAAAAAATATAATAAATATATAAATAGATAAAAAATATAATAAATATATAAATAGATAAAAAATATAATAAATATATAAATAGATAAAAAATATAATAAATATATAAATAGATAAAAAATATAATAAATATATAAATAGATAAAAAATATAATAAATATATAAATAGATAAAAAATATAATAAATATATAAATAGATAAAAAATATAATAAATATATTAATAGATAAAAAATATAATAAATATATAAATAGATAAAAAATATAATAAATATATAAATAGATAAAAAAGTGTAATAAATATATAAATAGATAAAAAAGATAATAAATATATAAATAGATAAAAAATATAATAAATATATAAATAGATAAAAAATATAATAAATATATAAATAGATAAAAAATATAAAAAATATATAAATAGATAAAAAATATAATAAATATATAAATAGATAAAAAATGTAATAAATATATAAATAGATAAAAAAGTGTAATAAATATATAAATAGATAAAAAATATAATAAATATATAAATAGATAAAAAATATAATACATATATAAATAAATAAAAAAGTGTAATACATATATAAATAGATAAAAAAGTGTAATAAATATATAAATAGATAAAAAATATAATAAATATATAAATAGATAAAAAATATAATAAATATATAAATAGATAAAAAATATAATAAATATATAAATAGATAAAAATATAATAAATATATAAATAGATAAAAAATATAATAAATATATAAATAGATAAAAAATATAATAAATATATAAATAGATAAAAAATATAATAAATATATAAATAGATAAAAAATATAATAAATATATAAATAGATAAAAAATATAATAAATATATAAATAGATAAAAAATATAATAAATATATAAATAGATAAAAAAGTGTAATAAATATATAAATAGATAAAAAAGTGTAATAAATATATAAATAGATAAAAAATATAATAAATATATAAATAGATAAAAAATATAATAAATATATAAATAGATAAAAAACATAATAAATATATAAATAGATAAAAAATATAATAAATATATAAATAGATAAAAAATATAATAAATATATAAATAGATAAAAAAATGTAATAAATATATAAATAGATAAAAAAGTGTAATAAATATATAAATAGATAAAAAATATAATAAATATATATATAGATAAAAAATATAATAAATATATAAATAAATAAAAAAGTGTAATACATATATAAATAGATAAAAAAGTGTAATAAATATATAAATATATAAAAAATATAATAAATATATAAATAGATAAAAAATATAATAAATATATAAATAGATAAAAAATATAATAAATATATAAATAGATAAAAAATATAATAAATATATAAATAGATAAAAAATATAATAAATATATAAATAGATAAAAATATAATAAATATATAAATAGATAAAAAATATAATAAATATATAAATAGATAAAAAATATAATAAATATATAAATAGATAAAAAATATAATAAATATATAAATAGATAAAAAATATAATAAATATATAAATAGATAAAAAATATAATAAATATATAAATAGATAAAAAATATAATAAATATATAAATAGATAAAAAAGTGTAATAAATATATAAATAGATAAAAAAGTGTAATAAATATATAAATAGATAAAAAATATAATAAATATATAAATAGATAAAAAATATAATAAATATATAAATAGATAAAAAATATAATAAATATATAAATAGATAAAAAACATAATAAATATATAAATAGATAAAAAATATAATAAATATATAAATAGATAAAAAATATAATAAATATATAAATAGATAAAAAAATGTAATAAATATATAAATAGATAAAAAAGTGTAATAAATATATAAATAGATAAAAAATATAATAAATATATATATAGATAAAAAATATAATAAATATATAAATAAATAAAAAAGTGTAATACATATATAAATAGATAAAAAAGTGTAATAAATATATAAATATATAAAAAATATAATAAATATATAAATAGATAAAAAATATAATAAATATATAAATAGATAAAAAATATAATAAATATATAAATAGATAAAAAATATAATAAATATATAAATAGATAAAAAATATAATAAATATATAAATAGATAAAAAAGTGTAATAAATATATAAATAGATAAAAAATATAATAAATATATAAATAGATAAAAAATATAATAAATATATAAATAGATAAAAAATATAATAAATATATAAATAGATAAAAAAGTGTAATAAATATATAAATAGATAAAAAAGTGTAATAAATATATAAATAGATAAAAAAGTGTAATAAATATATAAATAGATAAAAAATATAATAAATATATAAATAGATAAAAAAGTGTAATAAATATATAAATAGATAAAAAATATAATAAATATATAAATAGATAAAAAATATAATAAATATATAAATAGATAAAAAATATAATAAATATATAAATAGATAAAAAATATAATAAATATATAAATAGATAAAAAATGTAATAAATATAGATAACATATATATATATAGATAATATATATATATATATATATATATATATATATATATATATATATATATATATATATATATATATATAGATAAAAATGTAATAAATTAAAATTCTATTACAGGATTAATCCCATCATAATGCATTTTGGGTTCTTCATAAAGAAGTCAGCCATTTCAATATTTTGTTGAAAAAATCAATTACTTTGTGACTGTTTTAAAATTTTAAGGGAATTCGATTCGAAAATCATTTAAACTGGTGTTAAAATTCTTATCAAATCCTCATGCATTAAAAAGTTGAAAGTTCTGGAAGCTAAGTATATCACATAATATTATGATCATTGATTGAGTTGCCGTATTGGCTTCTGCCTTATCTATGAAATCCGGCAATCTCAGCCAAATTGTGTGATATCATCGCTGAGTCCCTCCCTGCCCCCGATGCTATCTCAGCAGTGTCCACTACTACCCTCATGGTAGAATGGCAAGAAATCTCAATTGCTCTTCATGGTGCCTCAGAATCCATCTTTGGCTATTCTGGTTTGGTTCGATGACTGTGCAGGGGACATTGGATCCCTCATGCATGAGAAATTGCTGCTCATGATGCCCCTCTTAGAAATCCAGCATCTTCCTACCTCAGTGCCATGGTGCAGTGAGAATTGCATTGGATAGAGAATGAATGGTGGCTGAAGAAGGCCAGGGAGATCCAAAGCTGTGCGGTTTCTATGAGGCAGTAAAGATGATCCATGACCCAAGGCAATGTTCCATGCACCAAGTGCATAGTAAAGATGATGCTCTCATCAAAGAGGAGAGTGGAATCCTGAAAAGATGGGCTGAACATCTGCAGGAACTGTTTAATAAAATCAGTGCCACTGATCCCTCCATTGTCGATGATCTCTCCACTCTGCCATCCATCCCCATGCTGAACACAACCTTAAAAAAAACAAGGCAGCTGGTCTCGACGGCATACCTGCTGAGATCCTCAAGTGTGGCCGAACTGACCTCCTCCTGCATCTCCACTGATTCATACTGGATTGCTGGTCAGCGAAGTATCTCCCACAGCAGTGGAAGGACGCTAACATCATCTTCATCTACAAACATAAAGGTGACTGCGCTGACTGTGGCAACAGCTAAGGCATCTCTCTCCAATCTGTGGCCGGCAAAGTATTGGCTAAGATCATGCCCACCCGACTTCTGAAGACTATTGTCAATCTTGTCATCCCAGAATCCCAGGAGAAGTATCGTGAACAGCATGGTAAGCTCTATTTGGCTAGATCTGACCAAGGCTTTTAACACCGTGAACTGTGAACTGTTATGGAACATTCTCCGGAAGTTTGGCTGCCCTCCTACTTTCTTGTCAGTTCTCCAGTAGTTTCACACTGGCATGCATGCTGGTGTTATCATGTCAAGTGCAGAATTGGACACTTACGCCGTGAATGTTGGTGCGAAGTAGGGATGCATCTTGGCTCCGGTCATTTTCAACCTATTTCTGGTTGCCATCACTTTGGTTTTGCACCATGACCTTCAACCATGATGCTGTTGCTGTCCAGTAGTGTCTTGATACCAGCCTTTTCAATCTGAAACGTCCTCAGGCAAAGACTAAAACCGCTCAGCATACTGACAAAAACAAGAGCAACGTTCGGATACCGATAGGTGTTAAACCATTTTTCCCTGAACAAAAAACAAAGATATGCAGAGCACATATTTACTTCACGGAGCAAGCCAGAACTTGCAAACCCTGGTGCAAATGGCTAGGGAAGCGAAACATAAAAATACTACCATGCTCATGCCCACCAACACCAAGTGATTTGGAAAACTAGTAGCGTGAGCCATGTCCGTCCCCTTGAGTTCACCACTAGTATAAGTCAAAGCAAGGCTAGGGACAAAAACATTAAAATTTATTGTAGATACAGGCGCAAGTATCTCGATAATACCAGCAGCCATGATAAACGGTGTCACATTACACCCAACACCAGTATCGCTAACCACTGCCAACGGTGAGAAAATAGAATGCCACGGCCAAGCTAACCTTGAAATTGGGATACCAAGTTTGAGAAGGTAATTTTCCTGGCCATTTGTTATCGCAAACGTAACAAATCCCCTTGACTTCTTAAATAAATGTGGCCTTACAATAGACTGCAAAAATAGAGCAATTTACGATCCAGTTACTAAAACCAAAAAAAAAAGTTACTATTAAATGTTGCAGCACCAGTAAATGTGGTCATAAATGAAATAGAACTGCCTGTATTCATTAGAAAAAGCCTGGATAAACACCCAGAAATTATCTCTCCGCACACCAACAAAAACAGTGAGTACTGTCGTGTTTATCACAGAATCGACACAGGCAGCCACTCCCCAGTTTTCGCTAAATCCAGACAACTGTCTGCTGAAAGGCTGGCGGCGACGAAAGAGGAATTTAAACGTTTAATAAACGAAGGTGTAATAACCCCTTCAGACAGTGAGTGGTCAAGCCCACTACATCTGGTACCCAAACAAAGTGGAGGTTATCGCTGCTGTGGAGACTACCGCGCCTTAAACAGCATCACTAAAAGTGACAGATACCCCATCCCCAATGCCCAATACGGCTAAACTCGCTGATAAACAGCGATTTTCAAAAATTGACTTGATTTCAGCAAATCATCAGATTAAGGTGCACCCGATGATATTCCAAAAACTGCCGTAATCTCGCCGATGGAACTCTATCAATACGAATACATGCCGTTTGGACTAAAAAACTCAGCAGCTACGTTTCAAAGATATATGGACAAAATTTTCCGAGATATCGACTGTGTTTTCATTTATATAGACGACATATTGATCTTCAGTGACAACGAACAATCCCACCAATAAGATATCGACACAGTTTTTCAAATCTTAGAAAACAACAGCCTAAAAATATCCATTTCCAAATCCATCTTCAATGTGACATCTCTTGACTTCCTAGGATTTAGAATCAATTCAAAAGGAATCACACCAACCGCAAATAAAGTTAAAGAAATAGAATCTTTTCCGTGCCCTAAAGATGCAAAAAGCCTACGCAGATTTCTTGGTATGGTAGGATTTTATAGAAAATTAATACCAGGATTTGCGAAATTAGTCTTACCCTTATCTGAGAGAATGAGACTAACACCGAAAGGTTTAATCACCTTAAATACCTCGGAAAAAGAAGCCTTCTCTACTATGACAAAAATACTGGGTAACCTAACAGAATTACCCCACCCTCAACCAACTTGTACACAGTATCAACTGGTCACAGACAGCAGCAAATATGCAGTAGGTGCTGCCTTACATCAAGTCATCGATGGAACCCCAGTACCAATAGGGTTTTTCTCGAAAAAACTCACATCAACACAGACGAGATATTCCAGTTTCGACCGTGAACTTTTAGCAGCATATTTGGCTGTATTACACTTTCGCCACATAATAGAAAGTCACGAAGTATTGCTTCTGACAGACCTAAACCAATATGCGGTGCATTTCACAGTCTAAAACCTGCAAAATCAGATAGGCAACAAAGGGAACTAGCCATTATCACAGAATTAATCTCAGATATTGCCCATGTGAAGGGTGACCAAAA
Organism: Euprymna scolopes; assembly: GCF_053919585.1. Classification (NCBI taxonomy): domain Eukaryota; kingdom Metazoa; phylum Mollusca; class Cephalopoda; order Sepiida; family Sepiolidae; genus Euprymna; species Euprymna scolopes. The sequence continues at coordinate 80,382,123 of NC_136484.1, forward strand.
TATAGTTGCAGATTGATTATCTCGCCCAACATTTGCTGTACAAATATGTACGACCTCCCAGCACTTGCAGATGCACAGAAAACAGACACCGAAATACAGTCCTATCCAGACTTAAAGAAAAAATCTATCTTTGACAGCTTACATTCAGTATCACATCCTGGAATAAAATAATCTATCAAAATGATTAAGGCTAGATTTTGCTGGCCACATATGGATAAAACAATCAAAGAATTATGTGCATCATGCACATCTTGTCAACAAGCAAAAATATACAGACATACTAAATCACCAATTCAAACGTTGGAAATACCACCATCAAGATTCCATACCGTACACATTGATATAATTGGACCATTACCCTCAGCTAAATGTGCCAACAATCCTTATACAAATCCATGTCGGTATGTTTTAACATGTATATATCGAACCAGTCGATGGATAGAAGCACAACCCATCGCAGATATTACAGCACAAACTGTAGCAGAAGCTTTTGTTAATACGTGGATTACTCGCTTTGGTGTCCCACTACATGTCATAACTGACAGAGGCACACAATTTGAAAGCGAACTATTCCTTGAATTGTAAAAGATTATTTGATTTTATAGGCTACGAACAACAGCTTATAATCCACAATGCAACGGACTTATAGAAAGAGCCCACAGAACTATTAAAGCAGCCATAATGGCCGGAAAAGAATCTTGGATTTCAGCTCTACCAATAGTCCTCTTGGAAATTCGAAGTATGCTCAACTGCTTCAATTTTTCCCCCATTTTATGCGGTCACAGGTACACAAATGTTATTCCCGCAACTAATGATTGGTACAGAAAATACAGAAACAATTACACAAAATTTTACAAGAGAACTACACAAAACTATGGCAAAATTTGATCTGACAGACTTTTCAAACACAGAAAAATCAACAAAGAAAGCATACGTACCAAATCAACTTCAAACCTGTGATAAAGTTTGGATTAGGATAGACAGCATTCGAAAACCATTAGAAGCATCCTATTCAGGCCCTTACATTATACTCGAACGAACACTGAAATATTTCCTAATAGAAACAAACCCAAACACGCATACACAAGCTTCAACAGATCGTTTGAAACCTTACATTGAAAACAAGCAAAAATGTACGCAAAATACAACTACCAACAAAAATAAAAACCCGACATTTTAATCCCTGAAAAAAGTGCAGGAACATAAGATAAAAACAAGAACTTCAAGTAGGAGAGTTTCATGGAAAAAAGACAATGAATACATTTATTATTAAAAAAAATTTTTTTAAATAATAAATTGTGTTCGTTACAACTCTACTTTCAACCGAGTCGTTGTTTGTTTCGTTCACCACACTCTTTTCTTCTACCTCTTCTTTTACACACGTCCGTTTGCTTTAGTGACTAAAACTCGTCCCTTCCCGCTTTCCCTTCCTCGTTATTTATGGAATCAGGGTATGAGATTCTCCGAGATTCCCCGAGATTCCACGAGACTTTTTTCCACATAAACGAATGCGGGCACCATCTTGATTCTCAATTTGTGCTCTACAGGCACAAACGCGCAGCCGCTTTAACGGTAAGCCACTTCTTTCTCCACACTCCCCACTGATCTCATGATCACAGAGACGACAGAGGGGGGGGTGATCGCCGCCGTCGGGTGCTTCTATGAAGGGGGACAGTGCTGCTCTCGTCTTCGCCGGCGCTCTCATCCACTGCCTGATGGTCGGGGAAGGCTTCATCTCCGTGGAGGTTACTGATATCAGAGTCACTGCTTGATAGGGATGGTGCAAACCAAAGTCATGGCCCACTCGTCTCAGAGTCAGAATCACTCTCATCGTCCACTGGAGGTGGTACATGTGTCGCCGGCCGTAGGTCCCTAACGTGACAGGGTACGCCATCAACCTGGACACACTGCTGACTCACCACTCACCACTCAGGGGTCCATCCTGGGCCCAACTCTTTTCCTGATCTACATTAATGATCTTCCAAATCACATCCTTACATCATTTGTAGACATTTATGCTGACGACACTACCATTTATGGTAGCACATCTAAGACAGTAAACGACCAAGTTCTCTCCAATTCTCTCTCCTCTGATCTTGAGCACGTAGTACAATGGGGAAAGGAGTGGCTGGTTACTTTTAATGCATCTAAAACCAAGCTTCTCTCTTTACATCATCAACATTCTGAGCCACATCTGGCATCAATTGAAATGAATGGCTCTCGTCTTCAAGAGGCCTCTAGTTTTGACAAGCTTCTGGGCTTGACCATCACTCCTGATCTTAAATGGAACACGTACATCAAATCTGTTGCCAAGGCCGCTGGAAAAATGGTGGGATCTTTCTATCGATCCGGTAAATATCTCACTGCTGATGCTATTCTCTATCTATATAAGAGCCAGGTACGTCCAAGGATGGAATACTGTTGCCACATCTGGGCAGGAGCTGCTAGAAAGGACTTGTCCTGCCTTGATAAAGTTCAAAATAGACTTTGTGGCCTGATTGGATATGTCCTTTTCTCTTCGCTGCAACCTCTATCTCACAGAAGAGATGTTGCGAGTTTGTCTCTGATGTATCGTTATTTTCATGGAAAGTGTTCGACTGAGCTTCAATCTATGGTCCCCCCTCACCAAACTTTCACAAGAAACACTCGTCTAGCTGTAAACACTATCAATAATTCCCCCCACTCTTTATCTGTGCCTAAACCTAAACGTAGATTCCATGAACAAAGCTTCTTTCTTAGAACTGCACGCCTGTGGAATTGTCTTCCGTTTTCCTGCTTTCCGGCTGACTACAATATGGTTGTGTTCAAGTCTAACGTAAATAAGTTCTTGATGAGCCACTCCATATAAGTTATCAAATTTTCCAAATTTTCATTACTAATGATTACTATATTGTCCAATTTCTACTGTACACTCTTTAACCCTTATCCTTGAGTGGCCTCTTGGCCTTGATAATGTGGTGTTGCCTAAGTAAAAAAAAAAAAAAAAAAAAAAAAAACACATCGGTCACTGTGCCTGTCAGTACATCGGTTTCCTGGCGGCTTCACCCAGACAGCATCCCTTTTGGCATATCGATTCCGTTCTATCTCAGTAGCCACAGTTGTATCGGGGTGGATTCCTTTTTCTCGGACACGGTACTGATAGATTGTGTTTGCAGGCGCCGTTCCTGGAGAGACACCATCCTTTGGCATGAGATTATACCAGTACACAGCTTCTGCGATGGTGCACTGCTTCCTGGCTGCAATTGTTTTGATGCTGCGATGGCTTCTCTCAGCTATACCATTGCCAGAAGGCACATAAGCGCATCTAAGCCGCAGCCGCACACCCCATTCTTGTAAGAACTGCCTCATCTGATGGCTGCAAAAGGCTGGGTCGTTGTCTGTCAGCACTTCATCGGGCGCACCTCTTTCACAGAACACGGATGACAGCTGGCGAATAATGTTGCAAGAGTCCTGGTTCCCGAGGAGTCTCCAGACTGCGAAACGTGTAGGCCCACAATCGATGAGGGTAAGGAACAGGTTGCCACCGTAGTGTGTGATGTCCATGCCCACTCTCTGCCACTTACCACTCACTCCCAACTCTCCTTTCTTCCATCGTGCTGGAGCTGGGTCGATGGATTAGTAGGCCTCGCAACTTTCCACCACTCTTCGGATATCTTTTTTTTCCTACTCCTGGATCAATCATCTTGACAAAGTACAGTGTCCGCTTGATGCCAGGATGTCCACACTGTCGATGAATGTCCATGATGCGCGCTGCATCCACATTACACACAACTGCTGCACATGTGTTTTGCAGATTATCAGCATGTCTCCGAGCACCAGCCAGAAGCCATCATTGAGGAACTCTTGTCAAAGCATCTGCTCTGTTGAGCGCAGACCTGATCAACACTACGTCCATGGTCAGGTCGTACTCTGTGATGGTGTCGACCAAGGTGGCAAGCCGTCTTCGAATTAACATCTCACTCGATGCTTGTGTCGTCAGCCGTGCTCTTCCACTTAATGCATCGGTTATCCACCGATGAGTGCATGCCGAGTCAGTCATGATATATAGAACCTTGGCGTGCCATTGAAGCGCCAAGTTAACGCCCTTCAATGTGGCATCAAGTTCGACCAGGTTTATGTGCCTCGAATCATTCTCTGGCCAAAGCCAACAGACATCTTCAATAATGGAATCATTAACTGCAAGGGCAACTCCAAGGGCCAGTGAACTAGCATCCACCCAGACCGTGAACTCATTCCCGCTGACGCACCACTTTCACTGGTGACTCTGGACACAGTCTCTGTCAACATGCTCCTTAGGGTGACATCGTGTACTGCATCGTCCCATCCTGACGACACGGCTGTTGCACGTCTCTTTATGGCTGCCACGGCCACCCCGAGCCAACCGCACACAGGGAAATGGCCTACCATCTTTCCACAAAGCGAAAACACTGTTCATCGAGTGATGTTTGATGGGACCTTGGGAACGTGACTTCCTCTTCTCCAGCAAAGTCCCTCCTTGCTATTGCGCACGTGCAGGCTGAGAACTTTTGCTCCATCGCACAGACGCTCTGGTTCCTTACATGTCAGTCCAAAGCTTTCAAAGTGCATTCTAACCGATTGCGCTGACATGAGGTTCTCATTGACGAATATATCATCGATGTATGAGGATGTTGCCTGTTGCACTGCCTCATCTTGCTGCCGCATAGCATGCATGATCGCTGTCATAATGCCTGGGGCCACATTTAGACCGAACCCTAGCTTGGTTAGACAATATCAGGTTCCTCTAATTTCCACAGTCTGAAATGGCCACAATTTCTTCTCAATGCGTATTTGCAGATAGGCCCTGAGTAGGTCCAGAGTTGCCACGTTCGATCCCTACTGTCGCCACTCCCTTAATTTGAGTGCACACACATCAGCCCTTGCCGTATATGGGTCGACATGCTTATTGAGCTCACGGTAGTCTAGGACGGGGCAGACCTTTTGTTTGGTCTCTTGTACGACAGCCATCAAGGGAATCAGCCCTCGCGGGGGGGCCAAGCTCATCCTCTGGGTATGGAAGAAGCCAGCCATTGTCGACCCACGTTTACAGTTCTTCTTCATACTGTTCCCTTAGCCACATGGGTGGGGGATATTCCGATAACCGGTTTCGCAAGGATATTGGTGGCTGATCGTTTGACCACTTCCAAGACGCCGTCCATGCATTGGTGTTTCTATCATACTCTGCATGAAAGTCAGGCTCGTCGAGAGTTATGGCAGCACAAACATGTTCCTCACATCGAGAGAACTGTACCTTGCCAGTTCTGTCCACGGTAATTCCACCCAGTTGTGTAATCAAGTTCATACCCAGGAGTAGGTTGTACCCAAGAAGCTCTCCCTCCATCACCAGGGCTCGCACGGCTACTGTAGGCCCGTTGTTGTTTTCGGGCCATGAATTCCTTCCATGCAGTAATTGGATCTAATGTCAATGCTGTAAAAAGGGCGCGCTTGATGCAGGCAAAATCTGTTTTTTCCTCATCAGCCAACTGCTGATATACTGCATATGCTCCCCCAGTGAGGCACATTGGGACCACACATTCTTTACGCTTCACCCCACTGAGCTTTTTCCACCCATTCCTGCACTGAGTGATCAGTGCTACTGCCATCAAACAGGGGAATTAGCTTGGGGTCAAATCCTGACGTCATGCCGGAATAGCTTGTGTTCGTTACAACTCTACTTGAAGTCGTTGTTTGTTTCGTTCACCACACTCTTTTCTTCTACCTCTTCTTTTACACACGTTCGTTCGCTTTAGTGACTAAAACTCGTCCCTTCCCGCTTTCCCTTCCTCGTTATATATGGAATCAGGGTACGAGATTCTCCAAAATTCCACGAGATTCCATGAGACTTTTTTCCACATGAACGCATGCAGGCGCCATCTTGATTCTCAATTTGTGCTCTACAGGCACAAACGTGCAGCCGCTTTAACGGTAAGCCACTTCTTTCTCCACATAAATATAAAAATATACATATATATGAGCACTCTATCTACTGGCAGGGTACCTCTCTGTACTGATCAAAGATTTAGGTCACAAAACCAAAACCACTTCTAATATCCTCTTCAGCACTATATTAAACCTTCCTCTTCCCTACAGTGTAAAAGAAAATTCTAACTCCTTAATCCTTCGTAACACATAGTCACCCTGCTTACAGACTCCTCCCATGCCAGCCTGCTGCTACCATCCAAGTAGAGAACGCTGGTGCCTTTTCAACGAGAACGAGGCAGAGTTCACTGAGTCGACGTCTAGTACACACGTGTTTTGATGATTGCTATACTCATGTAATCTTACCATCTTCGCAGAATAAAATAATCCTTCAAATTAGTATTTGTGTTGCGTCTTATTCAAACGAGATAACAGCAAATATTACAACATTCTATCCTGAATTTAGTTTATTCACTTTGAGAACGGTAAACCAATACAAAAGCAAGTAATATAGTAATAGAAAAGATCATGTATTGTGTAATGAAAAATAAAGACCTTTTAAGATATTAGAAAGGTTTTATTCAACATAAAATTCAGCAGGTACAACAACATGGTCGGTAACGAATGACTAAGCTGGGAAAAGGCGCCAATTTCGTTCTATTTGTAAACATCTGGTGCGCATGCGCACTAGCGCTCTAAACTCACAACACTCTCCACCACATTTTATTTATATTTTGGGTTGCAGGTGATCTTCCTTCCCCTTTTTGTAGCTTCTGGAAGAAATTTGAAAACGCCCTTCTTCGAGTCAGACTGTTGCTGCTGCTCTTCTATTTCTAAACACTTTGTTTTGTCGACTGAAGAGAAAGACTCTCCATTTGGTGAGGTATTATTCTTTGGGGTTTCCTGTTGATCAATCAACTCTGGTTCGCGGATGTTTGATGGAGTAGTAGAATCTGGTGATGTACCATGATCAGGGGAGACAGGAGATTCCAAGTTTGTAGAGGAGGGGTCAGTGACAGGAGTGGGGGCTAGGTCTTCTGTTGAGGCTGTTGACTGACGGCCGTCAGGGAAACAAATTCTGGCAAAGTTGGGAGTTGCAGATATTATATCTACTGGTTCCACTAGGGGATCTGACTTGTGTTGGCGGACAAACTTCCTAAGGAGGGCCGGTCCTCCTTGCAGCCACTCGGGTAAGGTATATCCGGTGCCCGACCTTCTGGAAAAGTTAAACATTCTCTCGTGTGGGGTTGAGTTAGTTGCTGTACAAAGTAGCGATCGAATAGAGTGCAAAGCTATGTTGAGTACTTCATGCCAGTGACGTTCGTCAAATTGCCTGGTTTTGAGTGCAAGTTTGATCGTTTTCCAGATTGTGCCATTTACTCTCTCGCATTGTCCATTGCCGATTGGATGGTATGGAGTTGAGTGGGTAATCACAACTCCATGTTGCCAGAGAAACTCTTTTAGTTCACATGAAATAAACTGACTTCCTCGATCACTATGGATGGAATCTGGGCAGCCAAAAAAGGTAAATAAATTCTGGAGAAAATTTATAACAGTTTTTGTTGATATGTCCTGACATGGATAGACAAAAGGATAGCGTGAATATTCATCTACAATCACGAGTAGGTATTTGAGATTATTCGTAGATGGTTTCGGTCCCATGAAATCTATTGAAAGACGTTCAAAGGGGGATCGGGAATGGATTAATCGACCTGATGGAGGTTTGAAGAACCTTGGTTTTAGTTCAGCACATATTTGACATTCAGCGCAGGTGCGCTTAGCATCTTCCATGGAGAATGGTAGATTCTTCTGCCTCACAAAGTGATAGAGTCTCGCTACTCCAGGATGACAAAGTGCTGCGTGCAGGTCCTTTAGTGATAATCAGCGCGAAGCAGAGCATGATCGAGAAAGGGTATCTGCAGAGTTATTAAGAGAACCTGGTCTATATACTATCTCATAAGAATAGTTTGAAAGTTCAAGTCTCCACCGAAGCAGCTTATCGTTTTTAATACGATTTGGTGTCTGCGTGTTGAACATAAATGATGCAGCCTGTTGGTCAGTAATAATGGTAAAGTGTCGACCGAGTAAGAGGTCACGCCATTTACGCACAGATTCTACAATGGCTGCCGATTCACGTTCCACTGCTGAATGTCGACGCTCTGACTGCGTTAGGGTTCTGGAAAAATATGCTACTGGACGTCCATTCTGGGAAAGGCAGGCTGCTAATGCTGTCGCAGATGCATCAGTTTCTATCGTAAAAGGAACTTCGTCCTCAATGGCTGCAACCGAAGCCTTGCAAATTTCATCTTTCATGGCTTCAAATTGATTTTTGAGTTTCTCAGTGATAGGAAAGGACGTAATGTTTAATAAAGGTGAAATCCGATCTGAGAAATTCTCTATCCATGGTGAATAGTATGATAAGAGACCTAGAGCCCGCCTGAGTGACTTACTGCAGTTCGGAATCGGTAATTCTTTTAGTGGTGTAAGTCTGTCTGGATCAGGACTGATTGTTCCATTTTCCAATAAGTGCCCTAGAAACTTTAGTTTGGTTATACCATATTCACATTTTACAGGGTTTAGTTGCAAGTTAAGACGGTTGATAACCTTTCTAAAAGCTTCCATATTTTCGTTTAATTCTTTATTAGTTTTTCCTCCGATGACAATGTCATCAATGTAGGCAAATGTACCTTGGAGTTCATGTTCTTGAATCAGATTATGCATAATACGTTGAAACACAGCTACTGAGTTCGTTAGCCCAAAAGGTAACCGACAAAACTCGTATAGTCCTCCGTCAGCTTCAAATGCTGTGTAAATTCTCTCGTCTCTACGTATAGGGCATTGATAATATGCAGACTTCAGGTCCAACTTATTGAAAATTTTGTACTGTGATAGTTGGCGTATGATATTCGAAATTTTGGGAAGCGGAAAAGCATCCAAAAGTGTAAACCGATTTATAGTTGCAGAATAGTCAACGACCATGCGACGCTTGTGTCTTTCATTTCTAGTTACTAGTACTTGGGCTCTCCATGGGGAATTCGATTTGATTATGATACCTTCTTTTAATAATTTTTGTATCTCATTCCGGATAAATTCGCAGTCCGATGCTGAGTAGTTTTTGCTTTTTGTTGCGATGGGTTTACAATTCTTTGCTAAATTAGCAAAAAGAGACGGTGGCTCGATTTTCATCTGAGTGACGTTACAAATCAGTAAAGATGGTATCTTTCCGTTATAACGGAATTCCACCCGGTTATGCAATTGCATGAACTCTTGTCCTAGTATAATTGGAGCACACAAGTTGGGAAGGATAAATAGACGCATATTAGTGTAAATTTGTCCATTAACAGCGATGGACGCAACACAGTGTCCTAAGGTTTTGCTCGTGAGATTCGAGGAAGCCATGCTTACCGTATCATTAGAAGGTAATATACTAAGGCCGAGTGATCTCACGATGTTCATTCGTATAAAGTTATGAGTGCTTCCACTGTCTACCTACAGGTACTATTAATTGTTGCATTTACTACAGAATATTGTGTGCATGGAGTGCATTGGGATGACGCAGTGAGGGCAATATATGCAGAACTAGTCCTGGTATTATAAGTCGTTTGTTTTATTTTAGATCGGCAGACTTTAGAGAAGTGGCCCCTCTTTCCACATTTAAGGCAGCCAGCATTCCGAGCTGGGCAAATATTTCGAGAATGATTTTCTCGTCCACAGAATTGGCATCTGGCGAAGTGAGTCGCCTGATTATTTCTGGAAACAGCAGCACATTCATTAGTTAGTTCCAAACTAGAGTTATTTTCAGATTCATCTGCATGAATAGATGCCTTTGCTACAATTGATGTGTCATAAGCTGCTGCATTATGTTGGGCCATTTCTAGACTTCGTGCAGTTGCTACGGCATGATCTAGGTTAATTTCAAAACTTTCAAGTAATCTCTGCCTAATAGTTAAGGAAGTGAGACCTGTTATAAATGCGTCACGTATCGCTAGCTCCGCATGTTGAGAGGCAGTAACATCTTCAAATTTACAATCCTTAGAAAGATTCTTTAGTTTTAGGAGAAACTGATCAATAGATTCACCTTGATTTTGTTTCCTAGTGGCGAGAAGGTGACGAGCAAACACAGAATTTACCGGTTTTACATAGGTTGCTTGAAGGATGCTAATAGCCCTCTCGAATGTTGAACAGTGAGATATAAGAGAATAGACCTTCGGTGAGATGAAATTAATCAGAATACTTAACTTATTCGGAGGATTTTGAGGATGAGCGACTGTGAAAGAGTCGATGCAGTTGATGAGGGTACGATACCAATTATTCCATTCGTCAGCGGTTGTATCTGACGATCCTTCGAATTTATCAGGTCTCAGTATAGCATCCATTGTTGCTGTTAATTTTTAATTTTATGTTGAATAAATTGTAATGAAAAATAAAGACCTTTTAAGATATTAGAAAGGTTTTATTCAACATAAAATTAAGCAGGTACAACAACATGGTCGGTAACGAACGACTAAGCTGGGAAAAGGCGCCAATTTCGTTCTATTTGTAAACATCTGGTGCGCATGCGCACTAGCGCTCTAAACCGTGGCCTTCGTTATAAAGATGGCCGGCCAGCTGAAAAAATGACGTCATCGTCGAGGTCCCAACAAGCAAGATATGTGGAACTCTTAGACTGTCAATAATGAACAGTAATTTTTACAGACAGCGTTACAAAACTTCAAAATTGGATTAAAATAAAGAAATAAAGAAAGAACACGATGATTTATACTGAAACTCATCTAATATTAATAATAAAAAAATAATTTAAAAAAAAAACACAAGTTATTTGTTTAAGTATATTATAAGCAATTGAATATTTCGTTGTATTATAGATTTTAAAGATTAGAATGCGTTCTTTAATTACTTATAAATTACATTTTAAAAAAGTGAAGGAACACGATTTGATTTGAAATAAACTTGAAGTTTATTTAATATAATTAAATGAAAATTATGCATGTAAGATTATGAATATTTGAAGCAGAACACAAGCAAAACATTTGATATGAGTTAAAACAATAAACAAATATTAAAATTAAACTTTTTTTTAATCAAAATGAACAATATTTTTTTTAAATCAAAATGAATATTTTTTTAATCAAAATGAATATTTTTTAATCAAAATGAATATTTTTTAATCAAAATGAATATTTTTTAATCAAAATGAATATTTTTAATCAAAATGAACCACAATATTTTTTCAAAATCAAAAACAATATTTTTAATAAATTCATGAAATATTGCACAGTAAAAAATAATTAACCTAAAGAAAAAATCATGTTTCTTATTTAAGATTATTTCACCACATAACAAAAATAACATGCAAAATCATTTTTTTATATCCATATTTTCAGTTTGTTAAAATACGTGGGTTTGTATTACTGTACACATAGATTCGAAAAAGTTGTCAAAAAACAAATATATAAGTATAACGGTAAGTTTGGGAAAAGGTGTTATAAATACAAAACCGGATAAAATACTGTTAAAAACTCGCTCAATATATGTTACCGTGACATAGGCTGACATATATTCGGCGGGTTTTTAATAGTATGTTGTATAGTTTTTTTATTTATAACACCTTATCTCAAACTTACCGTGTTAAAGAGAGAATCAGACGCCATCTTGAATTTTCCAATACATCGGTAAACACTGTATGTTTTTCGAACTGAATAAACATGTTACATTGAATAAAAACACGAAAAATATTTGGTAGAAAAGTAACTTATCTTGCCTTTGATAACATTTATTTGTTATATATTTGTTTTTGACAACTTTTTCGAATCTATGTGTACAGTAATACAAACCCAATTACGTTAATGAAATGAATTGTAAGACCACGAGTGAACGCGCGTTTTTTTTAGTTTAGTTTCATATATATATATATATATATATATATATATATATATATATATATATATATATATATATATATATATATATATATATATAAGTATTTAAAACTTTTATCTTTCTAGCTTTAAAAAAAAGTTTTAAAATTTTATCAGCCGGCATAATTTATTTTTAAATATTGAAAAATTTCAGGAAAATTAATTTTTGCTAGATTTTCAAAACATGTGTGTCAACAGCTTAAAAAAAATCGTCTCTTCAAAAGAGTCGATGTTGTCTCGCATTTTCATTAGTTTTGTATGCTGTAAAAAATTTTTTTTAATATTAGCAATTTATTTGAAGCTTCTTCTTTTGAATGGTAAAACATTTAGGATGATGATATTGAATTAAATTATAGCTACATCGTGTTAAATACAGGGGGGGAGCACGTAAAAACTTACTTTGCTGAATGGAGATGGTGTAAAATCTTTTTTTTTTACTGCATTATAAATCTTTATCTTTCGGAAATGAAAATACTGTCACTTTTTGGTCCTTTACGATAATTTCCTCAGCAATTTGGAACGATGCACCGTGAACGCATTTTAATAAAAAAAGAAATATTACACTGACTTCAAGACGTTACGAGTGCCTACCGGTGACTACCGGTGTCACCGGTATGGACTATCCGTGATGACGTCAGCAGATTAAATTATTTTTGCCCACCGGCCATCTTGTCTTTTAAGACGGTCTTGTCTAAACTCAAAACATAATGAATTCAGTTTATTCACTTTGAGAACGGTAAACCAATACAAAAGCAAGTAATATAGTAATAGAACATAACATGTATTGAATTCAGTTTATTCACTTTAAGAACGGTAAACCTATACAAAAGCAAGTAATATAGTAATAGAAAAGAACATGTAATGAATTCAGTTTATTTACTTTAAGAACGGTAAACCAATACAAAAGCAAGTAATATATTAATAGTAAATAACATGTAATGAATTCAGTTTATTTACTTTAAGAACGGTAAACCAATACAAAAGCAAGTAATATATTAATAGAAAATAACATGTAATGAATTCAGTTTATTCACTTTAAGAACGGTAAACCAATGCAAAAGCAAGTAATATAGTAATAGACAAGATCATGTAATGAATTTAGTTTATTTACTTTAAGAACGGTAAACCAATACAAAAGCAAGTAATATAGTAACAGAAAAGAACATGTAATAAATTCAGTTTATTCACTTTAAGAACGGTAAACCAATGCAAAAGCAAGTAATATAGTAATAGAAAAGAACATGTATTGAATTCAGTTTATTCACTTTAAGAACGATAAACCAATGCAAAAGCAAGTAATATAGTAATAGAAAAGAACATGTATTGAATTCAGTTTATTCACTTTAAGAACGGTAAACCAATACAAAAGCAAGTAATATAGTAACAGAAAAGAACATGTAATAAATTCAGTTTATTCACTTTAAGAACGGTAAACCAATACAAAAGCAAGTAATATAGTAACAGAAAAGAACATGTATTGAATTCAGTTTATTCACTTTAAGAACGGTAAACCAATGCAAAAGCAAGTAATATAGTAATAGAAAAGAACATGTATTGAATTCAGTTTATTTACTTTAAGAACGGTAAACCAATACAAAAGCAAGTAATATAGTAATAGAAAATCACATGTAATGAATTAAGTGTATTTACTTTGAGAACGGTAAACCAATACAAAAGCAAGTAATATAGTAACAGAAAAGAACATGTATTGAATTCAGTTTATTTACTTTAAGAACGGTAAACCAATACAAAAGCAAGTAATATAGTAACAGAAAAGAACATGTATTGAATTCAGTTTATTTACTTTAAGAACGGTAAACCAATACAAAAGCAAGTAATATAGTAACAGAAAAGAACATGTATTGAATTCAGTTTATTCACTTTAAGAACGGTAAACCAATACAAAAGCAAGTAATATAGTAATAGAAAAGAACATGTATTGAATTCAGTTTATTCACTTTAAGAACGGTAAACCAATGCAAAAGCAAGTAATATAGTAATGGAAAAGAACATGTATTGAATTCAGTTTATTTACTTTAAGAACGGTAAACCAATACAAAAGCAAGTAATATAGTAACAGAAAAGAACATGTATTGAATTCAGTTTATTTACTTTAAGAACGGTAAACCAATACAAAAGCAAGTAATATAGTAATAGAAAAGAACATGTATTGAATTCAGTTTATTTACTTTAAGAACGGTAAACCAATACAAAAGCAAGTAATATAGTAATAGAAAAGAAGATGTAATGAATTCAGTTTATTTACTTTAAGAACGGTAAACCAATACAAAAGCAAGTAATATAGTAATAGAAAAGAACATGTATTGAATTCAGTTTATTCACTTTAAGAACGGTAAACCAATACAAAAGCAAGTAATATAGTAATAGAAAAGAACATGTATTGAATTCAGTTTATTTACTTTAAGAACGGTAAACCAATACAAAACCAAGTAATATAATAACAGAAAAGAACATGTATTGAATTCAGTTTATTTACTTTAAGAACGGTAAACCAATACAAAAGCAAGTAATATAGTAATAGAAAAGAACATGTATTGAATTCAGTTTATTTACTTTAAGAACGGTAAACCAATACAAAAGCAAGTAATATAGTAATAGAAAAGAACATGTATTGAATTCAGTTTATTTACTTTAAGAACGGTAAACCAATACAAAAGCAAGTAATATAGTAATAGAAAAGAACATGTATTGAATTCAGTTTATTTACTTTAAGAACGGTAAACCAATACAAAAGCAAGTAATTATTGGAATTATTACGGAGTCACTATAGTGGTGCCCTGTGATTGGATGAAAAACAACCAATCACGGGCTGCCATTCTAGTTTCCTCCCCAACCCCTATTTGCGCGGCCCCTTCGAACTTTCGGCCTCTTTTGCTGTTCGGACCTGATTGCGAGTACATCCATTTCGCCAGCTCTCCGCCACCAGAAATACGGGACGCACGTGGAGTCCAAGCCGTAATAGCAGCATAGACCAAGGCCGCACCTTTTCTCTTTCATACCAACTAAGGACACAGGAAAGATTTAATTGATAAACGGACACATCACATCTGTGAGATAAGTTTCCCGCAAACCCAATTGTTTGCAACACCTTTATTTTCCTTCTTTGTAAATACAGTTTTTTTATAACATTTAACTCTGTGTTTGTTTTTTCCTTTCTTCTTGACGTCGTCACATTACTTTGTTACCTCAAACGTTTGGGAAATCCCAATAATTTGCAAACAATTGAAACTAGCCTTTTACGCTAGAGACTAAAAATAAAACGTGGAATAATTTAACACGAAATAGATTTGTGTAAATTCAATTCAACCGTGACGTCGCTTTAGGAAGGGAATACAAGCCTATGCTATTTTGGTGTTACTACTGGAACTGTAGAAGTTAATTTCGTCCGTTCCCCCTTTTTTTCTTTCTTTCCTTCCGTTTCCTTCCTTTATTTTGCTTGTAGATATTTGCTCTCAGCAGTATGAATGATTTTAAACAGATAAAGGGCGTTAGAGCCTTGATTTTTAATAGAGATTCCTTTAAAAGGAAAATAACTTCGGCCGTTGATTTAATGTCAGCAGAAGTGTCGCTCAATAACATTTGTTTTAAAAGGCAAGAAATTCTTATTAACAAATGGTTGACGGAGGTCGACGTAATTAATAATAGAATAAGTGAAGCCTGTGAAAAGGCCGATATCAATTTAGAAGATAGCGGTATGTTGGAAGACGAAAAGTTACAGGCGGAGTTCGTTTACAACATATTCAAAAGGCTCACTGAACTGGAAGAGAATATTTCTCCTTCCAATAAAGAATCTGTCCTAGTACAAAATCCACAAATGCCACTCGCAGCCGCGTGCGTTTCAGCCCCACGGTTGCAGTGTGCTAAATTTAGTGACATAAGAGCTGGTAAATTTGAATTTAAAAATTTCCTAGCTCAATTTGAGAATTGTGTGGACGCCGTACATTCAAGAAAAGCCAAACTATCACTTTTAAAAAGTTTTTTGACAGGTTACGCGTCTCAGTTAGTGTCTCACCTCTCGTTAGAAGATGAAAACTTTGAAGTGGCCATCAATTTATTGAGAAAGGAGTTTTTGGATATTCCTCTCATTATCGATGAAATTTTTAAACAACTGCTGGGTAATACTCCTAAATATGACCCAGAGTTTGCTAACATAAAAAGTTTTTTGTCAGAAATAAAGGCTGACCTAGCTTAACTAAAGACTTCGTATGGTCTGGATTTTTTTGAAGAAAACACTCCTGGCTACGAACTGATTAGCCATGTAATTTTTTCGAAATTACCCCCAACTCTTCAAAAAGAGATAATAAGAAAAGTTGATAGTAACTATCCAAAAATTAATCAGATCTTTGATAGTTATAATGAGGTCATAAAAACCTTGATAAAAACCAGTTTTAAAAAAACTTCAAATTCCCACCAAGACAATTTCAAATCTAGGGAAGGAAATTATAATAAAAATAATAATGTAAGGAAGGGTGTCCCAACGTTGGAAAACTTTGCTATTAAATCTAGCAAAGTTACTAAGCATTGCAGATTTTGCAGCGTCAATGGACACACTATGAACCATTGTCCAAAATATTTCTCCCTTGAGTCGAGACGTTCTAGGTGTAGAGAAATGGGCTTATGCCTCCTTTGTACAAGTGCCAATCATAGAACAGAAGACTGCTATGGCAAAGGAAATAAATTACCTCGGAGATGTGCACATTGTAAATCCCGAGGCCACGTTACCCCACTTTGTAATGAAACAGATAAGGGTGGAAACAGTCCAACTGCTTCCACGCACGTGTGTGCTAACACTAGCATGCAGGAACAACCCTACATTTTGCCGATAGTAGCAATTACTGTTTTTAAAGGAAAACGAAAATATAGATTTAACTGCCTCTTTGATACAGGCAGTCAAAGAACCTATTTCTCCAGGAATGTTATTGAAAGATTAGGGTGTTATAAATCTCTCCTCACTCCAGTTGAATACGAGGTAAAAACCTTTTTAGGGTCGCAAACAAAAAAATTGAACCAACTTGTAGTGGTGATAGAGGTAACTAAGGGTAGTTCCTTGTCTCTACCAGTTCTTATCGATGATGAATTCGATATGAACTTAAGACTTGATAATTTTAAGTCTGTAAAGAAAAATTTAATTAATTTAAATTATACCCTGGCCTTTTTGCACAAAAAAATGACATTCGTGTACATGGCCTTTTAGGCATTGATGTGATTCAATTCATGAAGAACATCAAAATCATAGACTGCATGCAGGGCTCTGCATGGGAGTTTCCTGCAGGCATTTCCCCGTTTGGCAATTGCCAACATTTTTTGTATGATAAACAGTGTAATCCTAAGAAGATTAAGAATAAGGATCTCCACAATTATCATGCCATAGTCTCCAAATACTCTACGTGCTCAGACATTAGGGTAAATTTCGTAATGAACCCGATAAAGAGCTACCCTGATCCCCTTGCTGAAATATTTGATGAGAGTCAAGTAGAAAGAAATTTAGAGAAAATGTTTGATGTAGATTCTCTAGGTATATCATCGGAAGACGAGGCTACTTGTAATTATGACAAGAGTAAAATTATGGAATTTGAAAATTCCATTGAATTTAAAAATAATGCGTATCATGTAAAACTCCCCTGGCATGATGACAAAATCAAGTCTGTACCTTCCAATCACAGAATTGCACTTTCAGTGCTAAACAGAGTAGTAAACAAGCTCGAGCAACAAAAATTACTCGATGACTATGCTGAAATATTTCATCAACAGGAGCAGGAGGGTATCATCGAACGTTTTGAGGTAGCTCCTGAGAATTTTTCAAAATACATTTGGATACCACATAGGCCTGTTTTCAAGATGGATGAACAGTCTACGACTAAGATTAGACCTGTCTTTAACTGCTCTCTGAAGACTAATGGTAAATATTCTTTAAATGAAGCAGCTTATCCTGGCATAAATTTAATGGGAGATATGCTGGAATTACTATTATTATTTAGATCTAACAAATATGTGATGTTAGCAGACATTCGTAAGGCTTTCCTTATGATCAAACTTGGATCTCTCGAAGACCGTAACAGGTTTTGTTTTTTTATGAAGGAAGGCAATAGACTGGTTTGTTTTAGATATACCACTATTATTTTTGGGTTTAACGCCAGTCCCTTCATTTTGAATTTCATAATAAAGCACCATGCCCGAATGTTCCCTGTGTATGACTGCTCTGACATGTTGAAGAAAAATTTCTATGTGGATAACCTGATTAAAACAAGTAACTCTGTTGAAATGTTATCAAACCTCTATACAACGGCCAATCATCGTATGGAAAGAGGTCATTTTAATCTTAGATCATGGAATACGAATTGTGAGGAACTTAAAACCTTAATGATAAAAGATCAGAAACTCGTAGAACATGGCTGTGAATTCGAGAAAGTTTTAGGCTACAGGTATTCCACATTAGAGGATACACTTCAAATTTCTAGGTCATCTATTGATCAGCAAGTTACCACTAAAAGAGGTATTTTAACTCAAACTGCAAGGGTTTTCGACCCACTATCTCTGTGTCTACCTGTTACTATCAGAGGCAAAATGCTCTTGAGAGATTTGTGGTCGCAGAAATTAGACTGGGATGATGTTGTGCCCGAGGAATACCAGGCTTTATGGTCTGCTTTATCACGGGACCTTTCCAAGCTGGATTCACTGCAGTTCCCTAGATTTGTAATCAGTGAAGCCAACCCAGCCGATTTTTTTATATTTTGTGATGCCTCTAAAAGGGCATATGGGTTTGCAGTTTATAGTGCACAAAATGGCAAGTCCCATTTGTTATTTTCCAAAGCTAAGGTGGCTCCTATGAAGCCCAAAAGTTTACCTACGCTTGAATTGTTGGCTGTGTTTTTGGCCATCAAGTGCTTATTACCTTTGTTGAAAGCCTACTCCCAAATTGAGATCAGAGATATCGTTATATCTGTTGATGCACAGGTTGTGCTGTCATGGCTTTTGTCTGACAACATCAAAACTAAAAACCTGTTTGTAAGAAACAGACTAAAAGACATCCAACAAATGACTGAGGAACTAAAAGAAAAAAGATCGTTAACTGTAAAATTCAGATACGTTCCTACAGATCAAAATCCTGCCGACTTGCTCACAAGAGGAGTAACCTTTGAAAAATTTCAGCAGAATTTAAGCCGCTGGACTTCGGGTCTTGAATGGCTTAGTAAAAGTCCCATAGAATGGCCATCAAGTGAACTTCAGTGCCTAAGCTTAAAGAATAAATCTATTATACAGCCTACGTCATTAAATTACACTGTAGTTAATGTTGAGCCTCAACCGGTGATACCTTTTGGTAGATACTCAGATCTCAATAGATTACTTAACGTTACTACCAACATATTTAAGGTTAGAAATAAAATCAAACATATAGACCTAGATCCCAGCAACTGTGCTAAAATTTATTTACTTAAGGTAATGCAACAACAAAGCTTTCCTGCAGAATTTGCTTACCTGCAATCGCCTCAAGGTAAAGAAGTACCTGAATCAGTAAAAAATTTAAATTTATTCTTAGATGAAAGTGGAATCATCAGAACTAAAGGCAGAATAGGTAAAATCACTACTTATGATTATGAAGTTATCAATCCTGTCTTATTGGCTAAGGATCATGGTTTAACTGAACTTATCATCGTAGAATATCACAAAAGATGTAAACATCTGGGAATTCAATCAACCCTAACTAAAATCCGCCTTTCAGGGTTTTGGATACCCAAGGCAAGACAAGCCGTCAAAAAAGTACTTTCAAAGTGCATCTTGTGCAAAAATTTAATAGCCTTGCGTTTAAGTATCCTAAGGTTACAAATCTTCCCAAACATCGTGTGAATCTCATTAAACCATTTTTACACACTGGGATTGACTATACGGGACATGTTTGGGTGAAAGGTGATGACGGTGTAAGTAAAATGTATATGCTTATATTTACTTGCCTAAACATTAGAGCAGTACACATAGAATTAGTTAAAGATATGAGCACTCACTCGTTTATCCTGGCTCTGATCAGATTTACAAATATGCATGGAATCCCATCTCATATTTACAGCGATAATGCCAGATCCTTTATAGCTGGTTGTAATCTTATAGAGGAAGTTTTTGCCTCCTCTGAATTTAATGAACACTTCCAAGTGTATAATATTAAGCATATCAGAATACCTTTATATGCTGCTTGGGTGGGGAGTACATGGGAACGTATGATCAGAACCATTAAATCTTGTTTGTATAAAACAATTGGGCGATCTCGAATTAAATATTTTGATCTCCTTACTATAATTTCGGATATTCAAAATGCCATAAATCAAAGACCTCTCACTTACAGGTGTTCTTCGGATTCAGACCTCGAAATAATAACCCCCAACTGTTTTCTTCGTCCTAATGCCAATTTAGGACTTGTACTAAAATTAGATGACCAGAATGTTTGGAAATCTGACCCTCCTTCAAGATTAAATGTAGTAAAATCCATTGAAGCACGGGATTCTATGCTAACTAGATTCCGTGAGCTTTGGTATCAAGACTATTTGTTGAGTTTGAGGGAGCAATGTAAAGATTTGCACGAGGTCAATTTTCACAATCGTATCAAGGTTGATGATGTGGTTCTTGTTAAAAATCCTGCCAAGGCTAGACCATTTTGGTTGCTGGGAAGAGTTTTGGAATTAATTGTTGGTGACGACAAAAAAAATCGTTCTGTAAAAGTTAAAAGAGGTGACGGGTCGGTTCAGGTCCATTCTATCAAGCTCCTGTATCCTCTGGAATTATCTTTAACTCACGCACACCATCCTGGAATTGTTCCAGACTCCAAGAGAGTAGTTGATGCTGCAAATTCAAAATCTCCTAATGATGTACCAAATACTAATAGCTCATCTGTTCCAATGAAACAACGTCCTAAAAGGACTAAAAATTTAAAAAGTAGTAAAAACTCTCTTAATA
Source organism: Euprymna scolopes (assembly GCF_053919585.1). Lineage (NCBI taxonomy): Eukaryota > Metazoa > Mollusca > Cephalopoda > Sepiida > Sepiolidae > Euprymna > Euprymna scolopes. The sequence continues at coordinate 80,402,942 of NC_136484.1, forward strand.
ACCCCTATATATACTATTAAATTCAGTTTATCTAAAACAATCTTCACATACCTTAGCTTATAGGTACTTATTGTAAAAAAGAAGAAAAAATAATAACTGTTAATGATATCCTACCTTATTATTGAAGGGATGAAATCTCTATAGTCCTATTGGTGCACCAAAATGAGAATTCTTTACATACAAAATAAATCACTACACTCACTTCTTTCAAACCTTTAAGCTCTTTGTGAATACAATCTTCACCTCTTCTATATTCTAGTATGTTTGCCTTTAAAAAAAAAAATCAATTTTCCTGTGAACTATGTTTGCCCTCAAAAAAAAAAAAAAAAAATCAATTTTCCTGTGAACTATGTTTGCCCTCAAAAAAAAAATCAATTTTCCGGTGAACTTTATTATTGGCTATGTTTGCCTTAAAAAAATCCATTTTTCCTGTGGACTTTATTATTGGCTATGTTTGCCTTTAAAAAAAAAAAAAAAAAAAAAAAAAAAATCAATTTTCCTGTGAACTTTATTATTGGCTATGTTTGCCTTCAAAGAAAAAAAAATCAATTTTCCTGTGAACTTTATTATTGGCTATGTTTGCCTTCAAAGAAAAAAAAAATCAATTTTCCTGTGAACTTTATTATTGGCTATGTTTGCCTTAAAAAAAATCTATTTTTCCTGTGGACCTTATTATTGGCTATGTTTGCCTTAAAAAAAATATTTTTCCTGTGAACTTTATTATTGGCTATGTTTGCCTTCAAGAAAAAAAAATCAATTTTCTGTGAACTTTATTATTGGCTATGTTTGCCTTCCAAAAAAAATCTATTTTTCCTGTGGACTTTATTATTGGCTATGTTTGACTTCAAAAGAAAAAAATCAATTTTCCTATGAACTTTTTTATTGGCTATGGTTGCCTTCAAGAAAGAAAATCAATTTTTCTATGAACTTTATTATTGGCTATGTTTGCCTTAAAAAAAAAAAAAATCAATTTTCCTATGAACTTTACTATGGGCCGTATTTGCCTTCAAAGGGAGGCAAATCCAAGTTTCTGCGACCTTTCATTATGGGATAGTTTGCCTTACAATAATCCTGCTATGAACCTCCAGCTTAAAAGCATAAGGACCTGTAACTGCAGAGAATTATGTTGCAATGATTTCATATTGCAATTTTGTTTTGGGGGAGAATATTGGAATTATTACGGAGTCACTATAGTGGTGCCCTGTGATTGGATGAAAAACAACCAATCACGGGCTGCCATTCTAGTTTCCTCCCCAACCCCTATTTGCGCGGCCCCTTCGAACTTTCGGCCCCTTTTGCGGTTCGGACCTGATTGCGAGTACATCCATTTCGCCAGCTCTCCGCCACCAGAAATACGGGACGCACGTGGAGTCCAAGCCGTAATAGCAGCATAGACCAAGGCCGCACCTTTTCTCTTTCATACCAACTAAGGACACAGGAAAGATTTAATTGATAACCGGACACATCACATCTGTGAGATAAGTGTCCCGCAAACCCAATTGTTTGCAACACCTTTATTTTCCTTCTTTGTAAATACAGTTTTTTTATAACATTTAACTCTGTGTTTGTTTTTCCTTTCTTCTTGACGTCGTCACATTACTTTGTTACCTCAAACGTTTGGGAAATCCCAATATAATATAGTAATAGAAAATAACATGTAATGAATTCAGTTTATTTACTTTAAGAACGGTAAACCAATACAAAAGCAAGTAATATAGTAATAGAAAAGAACATGTATTGAATTCAGTTTATTTACTTTAAGAACGGTAAACCAATACAAAAGCAAGTAATATAGTAATAGACAATAACATGTATTGAATTCAGTTTATTTACTTTAAGAACGGTAAACCAATACAAAACCAAGTAATATAGTAATAGAAAATAACATGTATTGAATTCAGTTTATTTACTTTAAGAACGGTAAACCAATACAAAAGCAAGTAATATAGTAATAGAAAATAACATGTATTGAATTCAGTTTATTTACTTTAAGAACGGTAAACCAATACAAAATCAAGTAATAACGTAATAGAAAATCACATGTATTGAATTCAGTTTATTTACTTTAAGAACGGTAAACCAATACAAAAGCAAGTAATATAGTAATAGAAAATAACATGTATTGAATTCAGTTTATTTACTTTGAGAACGGTAAACCAATACAAAAGCAAGTAATATAGTAATAGAAAATAACATGTATTGAATTCAGTTTATTTACTTTAGAAACGGTAAACCAATACAAAAGCAAGTAATATAGTAATAGAAAATAACATGTATTGAATTAAGTTTATTTACTTTAAGAACGGTAAACCAATACAAAAGCAAGTAATATAGTCACAGAAAATAACATGTATTGAATTCAGTTTATTTACTTTAAGAACGGTAAACCAATACAAAAGCAAGTAATATAGTGACAGAAAAGAACATGTATTGAACTGAGTTTATTAACTTTAAAAACGGTAAACCAATACAAAAGCAAGTAATATAGTGACAGAAAAGAACATGTAATGAATTCAGTTTATTTACTCTAAGAACCGTAAACCAATACAAAAGCAAGTAATATAGTGACAGAAAAGAACATGTATTGAATTCAGTTTATTTACTCTAAGAACCGTAAACCAATACAAAAGCAAGTAATATAGTAACAGAAAAGAACATGTAATGAATACAGTTTATTTACTCTAAGAACGGTAAACCAATACAAAAGCAAGTAATATAGTAATAGAAAAGAACATGTATTGAATTCAGTTTATTTACTTTAAGAACGGTAAACCAATACAAAAGCAAGTAATATAGTAACAGAAAAGAACATGTATTGAATTCAGTTTATTCACTTTGAGAACGGTAAACCAATACAAAAGCAAGTAATATAGTAATAGAAAAGAACATGTAATGAATTAAGTGTATTTACTTTGAGAGCGGTAAACCAATACAAAAGCAAGTAATATAGTACAGAAAAGAACATGTATTGAATTCAGTTTATTTACTTTAAGAACGGTAAACCAATACAAAAGCAAGTAATATAGTAATAGAAAATCACATGTAATGAATTAAGTGTATTTACTTTGAGAACGGTAAACCAATACAAAAGACAGTAATATAGTAATAGAAAAGAACATGTATTGAATTCAGTTTATTTACTTTAAGAACGGTAAACCAATACAAAAGCAAGTAATATAGTAACAGAAATGAACATGTATTGAATTCAGTTAATTCACTTTGAGAACGGTAAACAAATACAAAAGCAAGTAATATAGTAACAGAAAAGAACATGTATTGAATTCAGTTAATTTACTTTAAGAACGGTAAACCAATACAAAAGCAAGTAATATAGTAACAGAAAAGAACATGTATTGAATTCAGTTTATTTACTTTCAGAACGGAAAACCAATACAAAAGCAAGTAATATAGTAATAGAAAAGAACATGTATTGAATTCAGTTTATTTACTTTAAGAACGGTAAACCGATACAAAAGCAAGTAATATATTAATAGAACATGACATGTATTGAATTAAGTTTATTTACTTTAAGAACGGTAAACCAAGACAAAAGCAAGTAATATAGTAATAGAAAAAACATGTAAGTAATTCAGTTTATTTACTTTAAGAACGGTAAACCAATACAAAAGCAAGTAATATAGTGACAGAAAAGAACATGTATTGAACTGAGTTTATTCACTTTAAAAACGGTAAACCAATACAAAAGAAAGTAATATAGTAATAGAAACTAACATGTAATGAATTCAGTTTATTTACTTTAAGAACCGTAAACCAATACAAAAGCAAGTAATATAGTAACAGAAAAGAACATGTAATGAATACAGTTTATTTACTCTAAGAACCGTAAACCAATACAAAAGCAAGTAATATAGTAACAGAAAAGAACATGTAATAAATTCAGTTTATTTACTTTAAGAACGGTAACCCAATACAAAAGCAAGTTATATAGTAGCAGAAAAGAACATGTATTGAATTCAGTTTATTTACTCTAAGAACCGTAAACCAATACAAAAGCAAGTAATATAGTAACGGAAAAGAACATGTAATGAATACAGTTTATTTACTTTGAGAACGGTAAACCAATACAAAAGCAAGTAATATAGTAACAGAAAAGAACATGTATTGAATTCAGTGTATTTACTTTAAGAACGGAAAACCAATACAAAAGCAAGTAATATAGTAATAGAAAATAACATGTATTGAATTCAGTTTATTTACTTTAAGAACGGTAAACCAATACAAAACCAAGTAATATAGTAATAGAAAATAACATGTATTGAATTCAGTTTATTTACTTTAAGAACGGTAAACCAATACAAAAGCAAGTAATATATTATTAGAAAATAACATGTATTTAATTAAGTTTATTTACTTTAAGAACGGTAAACCAATACAAAAGCAAGTAATATAGTCATAGAAAATAACATGTATTGAATTCAGTTTATTTACTTTAAGAACGGTAAACAAATACAAAAGCAAGTAATATAGTAACAGAAAAGAACATGTATTGAATTCAGTTTATTCACTTTGAGAACGGTAAACCAATACAAAAGCAAGTAATATAGTACGGAAAAGAACATGTATTGAATTCAGCTTATTTACTTTAAGAACGGTAAACCAATACAAAAGCAAGTAATATAGTTATAGAAAATCACATGTAATGAATTAAGTGTATTTACTTTGAGAACGGTAAACCAATACAAAAGACAGTAATATAGTAATAGAAAAGAACATGTATTGAATTCAGTTTATTTACTTTAAGAACGGTAAACCAATACAAAAGCAAGTAATATAGTAACAGAAATGAACATGTATTGAATTCAGTTTATTCACTTTGAGAACGGTAAACCAATACAAAAGCAAGTAATATAGTAACAGAAAAGAACATGTATTGAACTGAGTTTATTCACTTTAAAAACGGTAAACCAATACAAAAGCAAGTAATATAGTAATAGAAAAGAACATGTAATGAATTCAGTTTATTTACTTTAAGAACCGTAAACCAATACAAAAGCAAGTAATATAGTAACAGAAAAGAACATGTAATGAATACAGTTTATTTACTCTAAGAACCGTAAACCAATACAAAAGCAAGTAATATAGTAACAGAAAAGAACATGTAATAAATTCAGTTTATTTTCTTTAAGAACGGTAAACCAATACTAAAGCAAGTAATATAGTAATAGAACATCACATGTAATGAATTCAGTTTATTTACTTTAAGAACGGTAAACCAATACAAAAGTATAGTAATAGAAAAAAACATGTAATGAATTCAGTTTATTTACTTTAAAAACGGTAAACCAATACAAAAGCAAGTAATATAATAACAGAAAATAAGATGTAATGAATTCAGTTTATTTACTTTAAGAACCGTAAACCAATACAAAAGCAATTAATATAGTAACAGAAAAGAACATGTAATGAATTCAGTTTATTTACTTTAAGAACGGTAAACCAATACAAAAGCAAGTAATATAGTGACAGAAAAGAACATGTATTGAATTCAGTTTATTTACTTTAAGAACGGTAAACCAATACAAAAGCAAGTAATATATTAATAGAAAAGAACATGTAATGAATTAAGTGTATTTACTTTGAGAACGGTAAACCAATACAAAAGTAAGTAATATAGAAACAAAAAAGAACATGTATTGAATTCAGTTTATTCACTTTGAGAACGGTAAATCAATACATAAGCAAGTAATATAGTAATAGAAAAGAACATGTATTGAATTCAGTTTATTCACTTTTAGAACGGTAAACCAATACAAAAGCAAGTAATATAGTAACAGAAAAAAACATGTATTGAATTCAGTTTATTTATTTTAAGAACGGTAAACCAATACAAAAGCAAGTAATATAGTAACAGAAAAGAACATGTATTGAATTCAGTTTATTCACTTTGAGAACGGTAAACCAATACAAAAGCAAGTAATATAGTAACAGAAAAGAACATGTATTGAATTAAGTGTATTTACTTTGAGAACCGTAAATCAATACAAAAGTAAGTAATATAGTAAAAGAAAAGAACATGTATTGAATTCAGTTTATTCACTTTGAGAACGGTAAACCAATACAAAAGCAAGTAATATAGTAACAGAAAAGAACATGTATTGAATTCAGTTTATTCACTTTGAGAACGGTAAACCAATACAAAAGCAAGTAATATAGTAACAGAAAAGAACATGTATTGAATTCAGTTTATTTACTTTAAGAACGGTAAACCAATACAAAAGCAAGTAATATAGTAACAGAAAAGAACATGTATTGAATTCAGTTTATTTACTTTAAGAACGGTAAACCAATACAAAAGCAAGTTATATAGTAGCAGAAAAGAACATGTATTGAATTCAGTTTATTTACTCTAAGAACCGTAAACCAATACAAAAGCAAGTAATATAGTAACGGAAAAGAACATGTAATGAATACAGTTTATTTACTTTGAGAACGGTAAACCAATACAAAAGCAAGTAATATAGTAACAGAAAAGAACATGTAATGAATTCAGTTTATTTACTTTAAGAACGGTAAACCAATACAAAAGCAAGTAATATAGTAATAGAAAATCACATGTATTGAATTCAGTGTATTTACTTTGAGAACGGTAAACCAATACAAAAGCAAGTAATATAGTGACAGAAAATAACATGTATTGAATTCAGTGTATTTACTTTAAGAACGGAAAACCAATACAAAAGGAAGTAATATAGTAATAGAAAATAACATGTATTGAATTCAGTTTATTTACTTTAAGAACGGTAAACCAATACAAAACCAAGTAATATAGTAATAGAAAATAACATGTATTGAATTCAGTTTATTTACTTTAAGAACGGTAAACCAATACAAAAGCAAGTAATATATTATTAGAAAATAACATGTATTTAATTCAGTTTATTTACTTTAAGAACGGTAAACCAATACAAAACCAAGTAATATAGTCATAGAAAATAACATGTATTGAATTCAGTTTAATTACTTTAAGAACGGTAAACCAATACAAAAGCAAGTAATATATTATTAGAAAAGAACATGTAATGAATTCAGTTTATTTACTTTAAGAACGGTAAACCAATACAAAACCAAGTAATATAGTAATAGAAAATAACATGTATTGAATTCAGTTTATTTACTTTAAGAACGGTAAACCAATACAAAACCAAGTAATATAGTAATAGAAAATAACATGTATTTAATTCAGTTTATTTACTTTAAGAACGGTAAACCAATACAAAAGCAAGTAATATAGTGACAGAAAAGAACATGTATTGAATTCAGTTTATTTACTCTAAGAACCGTAAACCAATACAAAAGCAAGTAATATAGTAACAGAAAAGAACATGTAATGAATACAGTTTATTTACTCTAAGAACGGTAAACCAATACAAAAGCAAGTAATATAGTAATAGAAAATAACATGTATTGAATTAAGTTTATTTACTTTAAGAACGGTAAACCAATACAAAAGCAAGTAATATAGTACTAGAAAATAACATGTATTGAATTCAGTTTATTCACTTTAAGAACGGTAAACCAATACAAAAGCAAGTAATATAGTAACAAAAAAGAACATGTAATGAATACAGTTTATTTACTCTAAGAACCGTAAACCAATACAAAAGCAAGTAATATTTACTCTAATAATTACTCTATATTTACTCAAGTAATTATTTACTCTAAGAACGGTAAACCAATACAAAAGCAAGTAATATAGTAACAGAAAAGAACATGTAATGAATACAGTTTATTTACTCTAAGAACAGTAAACCAATACAAAAGCAAGTAATATAGTAACAGAAAATAACATGTATTGAATTAAGTTTATTTACTTTAAGAACGGTAAACCAATACAAAAGCAAGTAATATAGTAATAGAAAATAACATGTATTGAATTCAGTTTATTCACTTTAAGAACGGTAAACCAATACTAAAGCAAGTAATATAGTAATAGAACATCACATGTAATGAATTCAGTTTATTTACTTTAAGAACGGTAAACCAATACAAAAGTATAGTAATAGAAAAAAACATGTAATGAATTCAGTTTATTTACTTTAAAAACGGTAAACCAATACAAAAGCAAGTAATATAATAACAGAAAATAAGATGTAATGAATTCAGTTTATTTACTTTAAGAACCGTAAACCAATACAAAAGCAATTAATATAGTAACAGAAAAGAACATGTAATGAATTCAGTTTATTTACTTTAAGAACGGTAAACCAATACAAAAGCAAGTAATATAGTGACAGAAAAGAACATGTATTGAATTCAGTTTATTTACTTTCAGAACGGTAAACCAATACAAAAGCAAGTAATATAGTAATAGAAAAGAACATGTATTGAATTCAGTTTATTTACTTTAAGAACGGTAAACCAATACAAAAGCAAGTAATATAGTAACAGAAAAGAACATGTAATGAATTAAGTGTATTTACTTTGAGAACGGTAAACCAATACAAAAGTAAGTAATATAGAAACAAAAAAGAACATGTATTGAATTCAGTTTATTCACTTTGAGAACGGTAAATCAATACAAAAGCAAGTAATATAGTAATAGAAAAGAACATGTATTGAATTCAGTTTATTCACTTTTAGAACGGTAAACCAATACAAAAGCAAGTAATATAGTAACAGAAAAGAACATGTATTGAATTCAGTTTATTTATTTTAAGAACGGTAAACCAATACAAAAGCAAGTAATATAGTAACAGAAAAGAACATGTATTGAATTCAGTTTATTCACTTTGAGAACGGTAAACCAATACAAAAGCAAGTAATATAGTAACAGAAAAGAACATGTATTGAATTAAGTGTATTTACTTTGAGAACCGTAAATCAATACAAAAGTAAGTAATATAGTAAAAGAAAAGAACATGTATTGAATTCAGTTTATTCACTTTGAGAACGGTAAACCAATACAAAAGCAAGTAATATAGTAACAGAAAAGAACATGTATTGAATTCAGTTTATTTACTTTAAGAACGGTAAACCAATACAAAAGCAAGTAATATAGTAACAGAAAAGAACATGTATTGAATTCAGTTTATTCACTTTGAGAACGGTAAACCAATACAAAAGCAAGTAATATAGTAACAGAAAAGAACATGTATTGAATTCAGTTTATTTACTTTAAGAGCGGTAAACCAATACAAAACCAAGTAATATAGTAACAGAAAAGAACATGTATTGAATTCAGTTTATTTACTTTAAGAACGGTAAACCAATACAAAAGCAAGTAATATAGTAATAGAAAAGAACATGTAATGAATTAAGTTTATTCACTTTGAGAACGGTAAACCAATACAAAAGCAAGTAATATAGTAATAGAAAAGAACATGTATTGAATTCAGTTTATTTACTTTAAGAACGGTAAACCAATACAAAAGCAAGTAATATAGTAATAGAAAAGAACATGTAATGAATTAAGTTTATTCACTTTGAGAACGGTAAACCAATACAAAAGCAAGTAATATAGTAATAGAAAAGAACATGTAATGAATTCAGTTTATTTACTTTAAGAACGGTAAACCAATACAAAAGCAAGTAATATAGTAATAGAAAAGAACATGTATTGAATTCAGTTTATTTACTTTAAGAACGGTAAACCAATACAAAAGCAAGTAATATAGTAATAGAAAAGAACATGTATTTAATTCATTTTATTTACTTTAAGAGCGGTAAACCAATACAAAACCAAGTAATATAGTAATAGAAAAGAACATGTATTGAATTCAGTTTATTTACTTTAAGAACGGTAAACCAATACAAAAGCAAGTAATATAGTAATAGAAAAGAACATGTAATGAATTAAGTTTATTCACTTTGAGAACGGTAAACCAATACAAAAGCAAGTAATATAGTAATAGAAAAGAACATGTAATGAATTCAGTTTATTTACTTTAAGAACGGTAAACCAATACAAAAGCAAGTAATATAGTAATAGAAAAGAACATGTATTGAATTCAGTTTATTTACTTTAAGAACGGTAAACCAATACAAAAGCAAGTAATATAGTAATAGAAAAGAACATGTATTTAATTCATTTTATTTACTTTAAGAGCGGTAAACCAATACAAAACCAAGTAATATAGTAATAGAAAAGAACATGTATTGAATTCAGTTTATTTACTTTAAGAACGGTAAACCAATACAAAAGCAAGTAATATAGTAATAGAAAAGAACATGTAATGAATTAAGTTTATTCACTTTGAGAACGGTAAACCAATACAAAAGCAAGTAATATAGTAATAGAAAAGAACATGTAATGAATTCAGTTTATTTACTTTAAGAACGGTAAACCAATACAAAAGCAAGTAATATAGTAACAGAAAAGAACATGTATTGAATTAAGTTTATTTACTTTAAGAACGGTAAACCAATACAAAAGCAAGTAATATAGTAACAGAAAAGAACATGTATTGAATTCAGTTTATTCACTTTGAGAACGGTAAACCAATACAAAAGCAAGTAATATAGTAATAGAAAAGAACATGTAATGAATTCAGTTTATTTACTTTAAGAACGGTAAACCAATACAAAAGCAAGTAATATAGTAATAGAAAAGAACATGTATTGAATTCAGTTTATTTACTTTAAGAACGGTAAACCAATACAAAAGCAAGTAATATAGTAATAGAAAAGAACATGTATTTAATTCATTTTATTTACTTTAAGAGCGGTAAACCAATACAAAACCAAGTAATATAGTAATAGAAAAGAACATGTATTGAATTCAGTTTATTTACTTTAAGAACGGTAAACCAATACAAAAGCAAGTAATATAGTAATAGAAAATCACATGCAATGAATTAAGTGTATTCACTTTGAGAACGGTAAACCAATACAAAAGCAAGTAATATAGTAATAGAAAATAACATGTATTGAATTCAGTTTATTCACTTTGAGAACGGTAAACCAATACAAAAGCAAGTAATATAGTAACAGATAAGAACATGTATTGAATTCAGTTTATTTACTTTAAGAACGGTAAACCAATACAAAAGCAAGTAATATAGTAACAGAAAAGAACATGTATTGAATTCAGTTTATTCACTTTGAGAACGGTAAACCAATACAAAAGCAAGTAATATAGTAACAGAAAAGAACATGTATTGAATTCAGTTTATTTACTTTAAGAACGGTAAACCAATACAAAAGCAAGTAATATAGTAATAGAAAAGAACATGTATTGAATTCAGTTTATTTACTTTAAGAACGGTAAACCAATACAAAAGCAAGTAATATAGTAACAGAAAAGAACATGTATTGAATTCAGTTTATTCACTTTGAGAACGGTAAACCAATACAAAAGCAAGTAATATAGTAATAGAAAAGAACATGTATTAAATTCAGTTTATTCACTTTGAGAACGGTAAACCAATACAAAAGCAAGTAATATAGTAACAGAAAAGAACATGTATTGAATTCAGTTTATTTACTTTAAGAACGGTAAACCAATACAAAAGCAAGTAATATAGTAACAGAAAAGAACATGTATTGAATTCAGTTTATTCACTTTGAGAACGGTAAACCAATACAAAAGCAAGTAATATAGTAATAGAAAAGAACATGTATTTAATTCATTTTATTTACTTTAAGAGCGGTAAACCAATACAAAACCAAGTAATATAGTAATAGAAAAGAACATGTATTGAATTCAGTTTATTTAGTTTAAGAACGGTAAACCAATACAAAAGCAAGTAATATAGTAATAGAAAAGAACATGTAATGAATTAAGTTTATTCACTTTGAGAACGGTAAACCAATACAAAAGCAAGTAATATAGTAATAGAAAAGAACATGTAATGAATTCAGTTTATTTACTTTAAGAACGGTAAACCAATACAAAAGCAAGTAATATAGTAACAGAAAAGAACATGTATTGAATTAAGTTTATTTACTTTAAGAACGGTAAACCAATACAAAAGCAAGTAATATAGTAATAGAAAATCACATGCAATGAATTAACTGTATTCACTTTGAGAACGGTAAACCAATACAAAAGCAAGTAATATAGTAACAGAAAAGAACATGTATTGAATTCAGTTTATTTACTTTAAGAACGGTAAACCAATACAAAAGCAAGTAATATAGTAATAGAAAATCACATGCAATGAATTAAGTGTATTCACTTTGAGAACGGTAAACCAATACAAAAGCAAGTAATATAATAATAGAAAAGAACATGTATTGAATTCAGTTTATTCACTTTGAGAACGGTAAACCAATACAAAAGCAAGTAATATAGTAACAGATAAGAACATGTATTGAATTCAGTTTATTTACTTTAAGAACGGTAAACCAATACAAAAGCAAGTAATATAGTAACAGAAAAGAACATGTATTGAATTCAGTTTATTCACTTTGAGAACGGTAAACCAATACAAAAGCAAGTAATATAGTAACAGAAAAGAACATGTATTGAATTCAGTTCATTTACTTTAAGAACGGTAAACCAATACAAAAGCAAGTAATATAGTAATAGAAAATCACATGCAATGAATTAACTGTATTCACTTTGAGAACGGTAAACCAATACAAAAGCAAGTAATATAGTAACAGAAAAGAACATGTATTGAATTCAGTTTATTTACTTTAAGAACGGTAAACCAATACAAAAGCAAGTAATATAGTAATAGAAAATCACATGCAATGAATTAAGTGTATTCACTTTGAGAACGGTAAACCAATACAAAAGCAAGTAATATAGTAATAGAAAAGAACATGTATTGAATTCAGTTTATTCACTTTGAGAACGGTAAACCAATACAAAAGCAAGTAATATAGTAACAGATAAGAACATGTATTGAATTCAGTTTATTTACTTTAAGAACGGTAAACCAATACAAAAGCAAGTAATATAGTAACAGAAAAGAACATGTATTGAATTCAGTTTATTCACTTTGAGAACGGTAAACCAATACAAAAGCAAGTAATATAGTAATAGAAAAGAACATGTATTAAATTCAGTTTATTCACTTTGAGAACGGTAAACCAATACAAAAGCAAGTAATATAGTAACAGAAAAGAACATGTATTGAATTCAGTTTATTTACTTTAAGAACGGTAAACCAATACAAAAGCAAGTAATATAGTAACAGAAAAGAACATGTATTGAATTTAGTTTATTCACTTTGAGAACGGTAAACCAATACAAAAGCAAGTAATATATTAACAGAAAAGAACATGTATTGAATTCAGTTTATTTACTTTAAGAGCGGTAAACCAATACAAAAGCAAGTAATATAGTAATAGAAAAGAACATGTATTGAATTCAGTTTATTTACTTTAAGAACGGTAAACCAATACAAAAGCAAGTAATATAGTAATAGAAAAGAACATGTATTGAATTCCGTTTATTTACTTTAAGAACGGTAAACCAATACAAAAGCAAGTAATATAGTAATAGAACATGATATGTATTGAATTCAGTTTATTTACTTTAAGAACGGTAAACCAAGACAAAAGCAAGTAATATATTAATAGAAAAAAACATGTAATGAATTCAGTTTATTTACTTTAAGAACGGTAAACCAATACAAAAGCAAGTAATATAGTAATAGAAAAGAACATGTAATGAATTAAGTTTATTCACTTTGAGAACGGTAAACCAATACAAAAGCAAGTAATATAGTAATAGAAAAGAACATGTAATGAATTAAGTTTATTTACTTTAAGAACGGTAAACCAATACAAAAGCAAGTAATATAGTAATAGAAAAGAACATGTATTGAATTCAGTTTATTTACTTTAAGAGCGGTAAACCAATACAAAAGCAAGTAATATAGTAACAGAAAAGAACATGTATTTAATTCATTTTATTTACTTTAAGAACGGTAAACCAATACAAAAGCAAGTAATATAGTAATAGAAAAGAACATGTAATGAATTAAGTTTATTCACTTTGAGAACGGTAAACCAATACAAAAGCAAGTAATATAGTAACAGAAAAGAACATGTATTGAATTAAGTTTATTTACTTTAAGAACGGTAAACCAATACAAAAGCAAGTAATATAGTCATAGAAAATCACATGCAATGAATTAAGTGTATTCACTTTGAGAACGGTAAACCAATACAAAAGCAAGTAATATAGTAACAGAAAAGAACATGTATTGAATTCAGTTTATTTACTTTAAGAACGGTAAACCAATACAAAAGCAAGTAATATAGTAATAGAAAATCACATGCAATGAATTAAGTGTATTCACTTTGAGAACGGTAAACCAATACAAAAGCAAGTAATATAGTAATAGAAAAGAACATGTATTGAATTCAGTTTATTCACTTTGAGAACGGTAAACCAATACAAAAGCAAGTAATATAGTAACAGAAAAGAACATGTATTGAATTCAGTTTATTTACTTTAAGAACGGTAAACCAATACAAAAGCAAGTAATATAGTAATAGAAAAGAACATGTATTGAATTCAGTTTATTCACTTTAAGAACGGTAAACCAATACAAAAGCAAGTAATATAGTAATAGAAAAGAACATGTATTGAATTCAGTTTATTTACTTTAAGAACGGAAAACCAATACAAAAGCAAGTAATATAGTAACAGAAAAGAACATGTATTGAATTCAGTTTATTCACTTTGAGAACGGTAAACCAATACAAAAGCAAGTAATATAGTAATAGAAAAGAACATGTATTAAATTCAGTTTATTCACTTTGAGAACGGTAAACCAATACAAAAGCAAGTAATATAGTAACAGAAAAGAACATGTATTGAATTCAGTTTATTTACTTTAAGAACGGTAAACCAATACAAAAGCAAGTAATATAGTAACAGAAAAGAACATGTATTGAATTCAGTTTATTCACTTTGAGAACGGTAAACCAATACAAAAGCAAGTAATATATTAACAGAAAAGAACATGTATTGAATTCAGTTTATTTACTTTAAGAGCGGTAAACCAATACAAAAGCAAGTAATATAGTAATAGAAAAGAACATGTATTGAATTCAGTTTATTTACTTTAAGAACGGTAAACCAATACAAAAGCAAGTAATATAGTAATAGAAAATAACATGTATTGAATTCAGTTTATTTACTTTAAGAACGGTAAACCAATACAAAAGCAAGTAATATAGTAATAGAACATGATATGTATTGAATTCAGTTTATTTACTTTAAGAACGGTAAACCAAGACAAAAGCAAGTAATATAGTAATAGAAAAAAACATGTAATGAATTCAGTTTATTTACTTTAAGAACGGTAAACCAATACAAAAGCAAGTAATATAGTGACAGAAAAGAACATGTATTGAACTGAGTTTATTCACTTTAAAAACGGTAAACCAATACAAAAGCAAGTAATATAGTAATAGAAAATAACATGTAATGAATTCAGTTTATTTACTCTAAGAACCGTAAACCAATACAAAAGCAAGTAATATAGTAACAGAAAAGAACATGTAATGAATACAGTTTATTTACTCTAAAAACCGTAAACCAATACAAAAGCAAGTAATATAGTAACAGAAAAGAACATGTAATGAATACAGTTTATTTACTTTAAGAACGGTAAACCAATACAAAAGCAAGTAATATAGTAACAGAAAAGAACATGTAATGAATTCAGTTTATTTACTTTAAGAACGGTAAACCAATACAAAAGCAAGTAATATAGTAACAGAAAAGAACATGTAATGAATTCAGTTTATTTACTTTAAGAACGGTAAACCAATACAAAAGCAAGTAATATAGTAACAGAAAAGAACATGTAATGAATTCAGTTTATTTACTTTCAGAACGGTAAACCAATACAAAAGCAAGTAATATAGTAATAGAAAAGAACATGTATTGAATTCAGTTTATTCACTTTGAGAACGGTAAACCAATACAAAAGCAAGTAATATAGTAACAGAAAAGAACATGTATTGAATTCAGTTTATTTACTTTAAGAACGGTAAACCAATACAAAAGCAAGTAATATAGTAACAGAAAAGAACATGTAATGAATACAGTCTATTTACTCTAAGAACGGTAAACCAATACAAAAGCAAGTAATATAGTAACAGAAAAGAACATGTAATGAATTCAGTTTATTTACTTTAAGAACGGTAAACCAATACAAAAGCAAGTAATATAGTAATAGAAAAGAACATGTATTGAATTCAGTTTATTTACTTTAAGAACGGTAAACCAATACAAAAGCAAGTAATATAGTAACAGAAAAGAACATGTAATGAATTCAGTTTATTTACTTTCAGAACGGTAAACCAATACAAAAGCAAGTAATATAGTAATAGAAAAGAACATGTATTGAATTCAGTTTATTCACTTTGAGAACGGTAAACCAATACAAAAGCAAGTAATATAGTAACAGAAAAGAACATGTATTGAATTCAGTTTATTTACTTTAAGAACGGTAAACCAATACAAAAGCAAGTAATATAGTAACAGAAAAGAACATGTATTGAATTCAGTTTATTCACTTTGAGAACGGTAAACCAATACAAAAGCAAGTAATATAGTAATAGAAAAGAACATGTAATGAATTAAGTGTATTTACTTTGAGAACGGTAAACCAATACAAAAGCAAGTAATATAGTAATAGAAAAGAACATGTATTGAATTCAGTTTATTTACTTTAAGAACGGTAAACCAATACAAAAGCAAGTAATATAGTAACAGAAAAGAACATGTATTGAATTCAGTTTATTTACTGTAAGAACGGAAAACCAATACAAAAGCAAGCAATATAGTAATAGAAAATAACATGTATTGAATTCAGTTTATTCACTTTAAGAACGGTAAACCAATACAAAAGCAAGTAATATAGTAATAGAACATGACATGTATTGAATTCAGTTTATTCAATTTGAGAACGGTAATCCAATACAAAAGCAAGTAATATAGTAATAGAACATGATATGTATTGAATTCAGTTTATTTACTTTAAGAACGGTAAACCAATACAAAAGCAAGTAATATAGTAATAGAACATGACATGTATTGAATTCAGTTTATTTACTTTAAGAACGGTAAACAACGACAAAAGCAAGTAATATAGTAATAGAAAAAAACATGTAATGAATTCAGTTTATTTACTTTAAGAACGGTAAACCAATACAAAAGCAAGTAATATAGTGACAGAAAAGAACATGTATTGAACTGAGTTTATTGACTTTAAAAACGGTAAACCAATACAAAAGCAAGTAATATAGTAATAGAAAATAACATGTAATGAATTCAGTTTATTTACTCTAAGAACCGTAAACCAATACAAAAGCAAGTAATATAGTAACAGAAAAGAACATGTAATGAATACAGTTTATTTACTCTAAGAACCGTAAACCAATACAAAAGCAAGTAATATAGTAACAGAAAAGAACATGTAATGAATACAGTTTATTTACTTTAAGAACGGTAAACCAATACAAAAGCAAGTAATATAGTAATAGAAAAGAACATGTAATGAATTAAGTTTATTTACTTTAAGAACGGTAAATGATCACAAAAGCAAGTAATATAGTAACAGAAAAGAACATGTAATGAATACAGTTTATTTACTTTAAGAACGGTAAACCAATACAAAAGCAAGTAATATAGTAATAGAAAATCACATGTAATGAATTCAGTTTATTCACTTTAAGAACGGTAAATGATCACAAAAGCAAGTAATATAGTAATAGAAAAGAACATGTAATGAATTCAGTTTATTTACTTTAAAAACGGTAAACCAATACAAAAGCAAGTAATATAGTAACAGAAAAGAACATGTATTGAATTCAGTTTATTTACTTTAAGAACGGTAAACCAATACACAAGCAAGTAATATAGTAACAGAAAAGAACATGTAATGAATTAAGTTTATTTACTTTAAGAACGGTAAACCAATACAAAAGCAAGTAATATAGTAACAGAAAACACCTTGTATTAAGTTCAATTTATTTACTTTAAGAACGGTAAACCAATACAAAAGCAAGTAATATAATAACAGAAAAGAACATGTCATGAATTCAGTTTATTTACTTTAAGAACGGTAAACCAATACAAAAGCAAGTAATAAAGTAACAGAAAAGAACATGTAATGAATTCAGTTTATTTACTTTAAGAACGGTAAACCAATACAAAAGCAAGTAATATAGTGACAGAAAAGAACATGTATTGAATTCAGTTTATTTACTTTAAGAACGGTAAACCAATACAAAAGCAAGTAATATAGTAATAGAAAAGAACATGTATTGAATTCAGTTTATTTACTTTAAGAACGGTAAACCAATACAAAAGCAAGTAATATAGTAATAGAAAAGAACATGTATTGAATTCAGTTTATTTACTTTAAGAACGGTAAACCAATACAAAAGCAAGTAATATAGTAACAGAAAAGAACATGTATTGAATTCAGTTTATTCACTTTGAGAACGGTAAACCAATACAAAAGCAAGTAATATAGTAATAGAAACGAACATATATTAAATTCAGTTTATTCACTTTGAGAACGGTAAACCAATACAAAAGCAAGTAATATAGTAACAGAAAAGAACATGTATTGAATTCAGTTTATTTACTTTAAGAACGGTAAACCAATACAAAAGCAAGTAATATAATAACAGAAAAGAACATGTATTGAATTCAGTTTATTTACTTTGAGAACGGTAAACCAATACAAAAGCAAGTAATATAGTAACAGACAAGAACATGTATTGAATTCAGTTTATTTACTTTAAGAACGGTAAACCAATACAAAAGCAAGTAATATAGTAACAGAAAAGAACGTGTAATGAATTAAGTTTATTTACTGTGATAACGGTAAACCAATACAAAAGCAAGTAATATAGTAACAGAAAAGAACATGTATTAAATTCAGTTTATTTACTTCAAGAACGGTAAACCAATACAAAAGCAAGTAATATAGTAATAGAAAAGAACATGTAATGAATACAGTTTATTCACTTTGAGAACGGTAAACCAATACAAAAGCAAGTAATATAGAAATAGAAAAGAACATGTAATGAATGAAGTTTATTTACTTTAAGAACGGTAAACCAATACAAAAGCAAGTAATATAGTAATAGAAAAGAACATGTAATGAATTAAGTTTATTCACTTTGAGAACGGTAAACCAATACAAAAGCAGTTAATATAGTAATAGAAAAGAACATGTATTGAATTCAGTTTATTTACTTTAAGAACGGTAAACCAATACAAAAGCAAGTAATATAGTAACAGAAAATAACATGTAATGAATTCAGTGTATTTACTTTGAGAACGGTAAACCAATACAAAAGTAAGTAATATAGAAACAGAAAAGAACATGTATTGAATTCAGTTTATTTACTTTGAGAACGGTAAATCAATAAAAAAGCAAGTAATATAGTAACAGACAAGAACATGTATTGAATTCAGTTTATTCACTTTGAGAACGGTAAACCAATACAAAAGCAAGTAATATAGTAACAGAAAAGAACATGTATTGAATTCAGTTTATTTACTTTAAGAACGGTAAACCAATACAAAAGCAAGTAATATAGTAACAGAAAAGAACATGTATTGAATTCAGTTTATTCACTTTGAGAACGGTAAACCAATACAAAAGCAAGTAATATAGTAACAGAAAAGAACACGTATTGAATTAAGTGTATTTACTTTGATAACGGTAAATCAATACAAAAGTAAGTAATATAGTAAAAGAAAAGAACATGTATTGAATTCAGTTTATTCACTTTGAGAACGGTAAACCAATACAAAAGCAAGTAATATAGTAACAGAAAAGAACATGTATTGAATTCAGTTTATTCACTTTGAGAACGGTAAACCAATACAAAAGCAAGTAATATAGTAACAGAAAAGAACATGTATTGAATTCAGTTTATTTACTTTAAGAACGGTAAACCAATACAAAAGCAAGTAATATAGTAACAGAAAAGAACATGTATTGAATTCAGTTTATTTACTTTAAGAACGGTAAACCAATACAAAAGCAAGTAATATAGTAATAGAAAAGAACATGTAATGAATTCAGTTTATTTACTTTAAGAACGGTAAACCAATACAAAAGCAAGTAATATAGTAACAGAAAAAACATGTAATGAATTCAGTTTATTTACTTTGAGAACGGTAAACCAATACAAAAGCAAGTAATATAGTAACAGAAAAGAACATGTATTGAATTCAGTTTATTCACTTTAAGAACGGTAAACCAATACAAAAGCAAGTAATATAGTAATAGAAAAGAACATGTAATGAATTAACTGTATTTACTTTAAGAACGCTAAACCAATACATGTATGTAATTCAGTTTATTTACTTTAAGAACGGTAAACCAATACAAAAGCAAGTAATATAGTAACAGAAAAGAACATGTATTGAATTCAGTATATTTACTTTAAGAACGGTAAACCAATACAAAAGCAAGTAATATAGTAAAAGAAAAGAACATGTATGTAATTCAGTTTATTTACTTTAAGAACGGTAAACCAATACAAAAGCAAGTAATATAGTAACAGAAAAGAACATGTATTGAATTCAGTTTATTTACTTAAAGAACGGTAAACCAATACAAAAGCAAGTAATATAGTAATAGAAAAGAACATGTATTGAATTCAGTTTATTTATTTAAGAACGATAAACCAATACAAAAGCAAGTAATATAGTAATAGAAAAGAACATGTAATGAATTCAGTGTATTTACTTTGAGAACGGTAAACCAATACAAAAGCAAGTAATATAGTAACAGAAAAGAACATGTAATGAATTCAGCTTATTTACTTTAAGAACGGTAAACCAATACAAAAGCAAGTAATATAGTAACAGAAAAGAACATGTATTGAATTCAGTTTATTTACTTTAAGAACGGTAAACCAATACAAAAGCAAGTAATAAAGTAACAGAAAAGAACATGTAATGAATTCAGTTTATTTACTTTAAGAACGGTAAACCAATACAAAAGCAAGTAATATAATAACAGAAAAGAACATGTAATGAATACAGTTTATTTACTTTAAGAACGGTAAACCAATACAAAAGCAAGTAATATAGTAACAGAAAAGAACATATAATGAATTCAGTTTATTTACTTTAAGAACGGTAAACCAATACAAAAGCAAGTAATATAGTGACAGAAAAGAACATATATTGAATTCAGTTTATTTATTTTAAGAACGGTAAACCAATACAAAAGCAAGTAATATAGTAATAGAAAAGAACATGTATTGAATCCAGTTTATTTACTTTAAGAACGGTAAACCAATACAAAAGCAAGTAATATAGTAACAGAAAAGACCATGTATTGAATTCAGTTTATTCACTTTGAGAACGGTAAACCAATACAAAAGCAAGTAATATAGTAACAGAAAAGAACATGTATTGAATTCAGTTTATTTACTTTAAGAACGGTAAACCAATACAAAAGCAAGTAATATAGTAACAGAAAAGAACATGTAATGAATTCAGTTTATTTACTTTAAGAACGGTAAACCAATACAAAAGCAAGTAATATAGTAACAGAAAAGAACATGTATTGAATTCAGTTTATTCACTTTAAGAACGGTAAACCAATACAAAAGCAAGTAATATAGTAACAGAAAAGAACATGTAATGAATTCAGTTTATTTACTTTAAGAACGGTAAACCAATACAAAAGCAAGTAATATAGTAACAGAAAAGAACATGTAATGAATTCAGTTTATTTACTTTAAGAACGGTAAACCAATACAAAAGCAAGTAATATAGTAACAGAAAAGAACATATAATGAATTCAGTTTATTTACTTTAAGAACGGTAAACCAATACAAAAGCAAGTAATATAGTGACAGAAAAGAACATGTATTGAATTCAGTTTATTTACTTTAAGAACGGTAAACCAATACAAAAGCAAGTAATATAGTAATAGAAAATCACATGTAATGAATTAAGTGTATTTACTTTGAGAACGGTAAACCAATACAAAAGCAAGTAATATAGTAACAGAAAAGAACATGTAATGAATTCAGTTTATTTACTTTAAGAACGGTAAACCAATACAAAAGCAAGTAATATAGTAACAGAAAAGAACATGTAATGAATTCAGTTTATTTACTTTAAGAACGGTAAACCAATACAAAAGCAAGTAATATAGTAACAGAAAAGAACATGTATTGAATTCAGTTTATTCACTTTGAGAACGGTAAACCAATACAAAAGTAATATAGTAACAGAAAAGAACATGTATTGAATTCAGTTTATTTACTTTAAGAACGGTAAACCAATACAAAAGCAAGTAATATAGTAATAGAAAATCACATGTAATGAATTAAGTGTATTTACTTTGAGAACGGTAAACCAATACAAAAGCAAGTAATATAGTAATAGAAAAGAACATGTATTGAATTCAGTTTATTTACTTTAAGAACGGTAAACCAATACAAAAGCAAGTAATATAGTAACAGAAAAGAACATGTAATGAATTCAGTTTATTTACTTTAAGAACGGTAAACCAATACAAAAGCAAGTAATATAGTAACAGAAAAGAACATGTATTGAATTCAGTTTATTCACTTTGAGAACGGTAAACCAATACAAAAGCAAGTAATATAGTAACAGAAAAGAACATGTATTGAATTCAGTTTATTTACTTTAAGAACGGTAAACCAATACAAAAGCAAGTAATATAGTAACAGAAAAGAACATGTATTGAATTCAGTTTATTTACTTTAAGAACGGTAAACCAATACAAAAGCAAGTAATATAGTAATAGAAAAGAACATGTATTGAATTTAGTTTATTTACTTTAAGAACGGTAAACCAATACAAAAGCAAGTAATATAGTAATAGAAAAGAACATGTATTGCATTCAGTTTATTTACTTTAAGAACGGTAAACCAATACAAAAGCAAGTAATATAGTAACAGAAAAGAACATGCATTGAATTCAGTTTATTTACTTTAAGAACGGTAAACCAATACAAAAGCAAGTAATATAGTAACAGAAAAGAACATGTACTGAATTCAGTTTATTTACTTTAAGAACGGTCAACCAATAAAAAAGCAAGTAATATAGTAATAGAAAAGAACATGTATTGAATTCAGTTTATTTATTTTAAGAACGGTAAACCAATACAAAAGCAAGTAATATAGAAACAGAAAAGAACATGTATTGAATTCAGTGTATTCACTTTAAGAACGGTAAACCAATACAAAAGCAAGTAATATAGTAACAGAAAAGAACATGTATTGAATTCAGTTTATTTACTTTAAGAACGGTAAACCAATACAAAAGCAAGTAATATAGTAACAGAAAAGAACATGTATTGAATTCAGTTTATTCACTTTAAGAACGGTAAACCAATACAAAAGCAAGTAATATAGTAATAGAAAAGAACATTTAATGAATTCAGTTCATTCACTTTGAGAACGGTAAACCAATACAACAGCAAGTAGTATAGTAATAGAAAAGAACATGTATTGAATTCAGTGTATTTACTTAAAGAACGGTAAACCAATACAAAAGCAAGTAATATAGTAATAGAAAAGAACATGTATTGAATTCAGTTTATTTATTTTAAGAACGGTAAACCAATACAAAACCAAGTAATATAGTAACAGAAAAGACATTGTAATGAATTCAGTTTATTTACTTTAAGAACGGTAAACCAATACAAAAGCAAGTAATATAGTAATAGAAAAGAAACTGTATTGAATTCAGTTTATTTACTTTAAGAACGGTAAACCAATACAAAAGCAAGTAATATAGTAATAGAAAAGAACATGTATTGAATTCAGTTTATTCACTTTGAGAACGGTAAACCAATACAAAAGCAAGTAATATAGTAACAGAAAAGAACATGTAATTAATTAAGTTTATTCACTTTGAGAACGGTAAACCAATACAAAAGCAAGTAATATAGTAACAGAAAAGAACATATAATGAATTAAGTTTATTCACTTTAAGAACGGTAAACCAATACAAAAGCAAGTAATATAGTAATTAAAAAGAACATGTATTGAATCAAGTTTATTCACTTTAAGAACGGTAAACCAATACAAAAGCAAGTAATATAGTGATAGAAAAGAACATATATTGGATTCAGTTTATTCACTTTGAGAACGGTAAACCAATACAAAAGCAAGTAATATAGTAACAGAAAAGAACATATATTGAATTCAGTTTATTTACTTTAAGAACGGTAAACCAATACAAAAGCAAGTAATATAGTAATAGAAAACATCATGTAATGAATTCAGTTTATTCACTTTAAGAACGGTAAACCAATACAAAAGCAAGTAATATAGTAATAGAAAAGAACATGTATTGAATTCAGTTTATTCACTTTAAGAACGGTAAACCAATACAAAAGCAAGTAATATAGTAATAGAAAACATCATGTAATGAATTCAGTTTATTCACTTTAAGAACGGTAAACCAATACAAAAGCAAGTAATATAGTAATAGAAAAGAACATGTAATGAATTAAGTGTATTCACTTTGAGAACGGTAAACCAATACAAAAGCAAGTAATATAGTAACAGAAAAGAACATGTAATGAATTAAGTTTTTTTACTTTAAGAACGGTAAACCAATACAAAAGCAAGTAATATAGTAACAGAAAAGAACATGTATTGAATTCAGTTTATTTACTTTAAGAACGGTAAACCAATACAAAAGCAAGTAATATAGTAACAGAAAAGAACATGTATTGAATTCAGTTTATTCACTTTAAGAACGGTAAACCAATACAAAAGCAAGTAATATAGTAACAGAAAAGAACATGTATTGAATTCAGTTTATTTACTTTAAGAACGGTAAACCAATACAAAAGCAAGTAATATAGTAATAGAAAATAACATGTATTGAATTCAGTTTATTCACTTTGAGAACGGTAAACCAATACAAAAGCAAGTAATATAGTAACAGAAAAGAACATGTAATGAATTAAGTTTATTCACTTTAAGAATGGTAAACCAATACAAAAGCAACTAATATAGTAATAGAAAAGAACATGTGTTATGATTTAATTTGTTGTTAAGAGTTATCCCCCTTGGGATTGACATTCATAATAAAAGCGCCCTCTGTTTCATTTTCCCGCTCGATCCTTTCAAGAGCGTACGTGTATTTTACAGTTAATAAAACCTTTCTAAAAGGCAATTCTTTACTTACTGATACTATTCACTTCAATTTTATGAACTGTAAAAAAAATAAAAATAAAAAAAAAAAAATAATGGATCGAATCTTACGTCCCGACAGATTCGAGGTGGAACCTACATGCCCTAATTCCGAAAAATCCTATAGGCATTGGAAATTAACCCTCCAGAATTATATCCGCTCACATAATAACGGATTAATCGAAAACACTTCAGATAATTTCTTTGCCTTGATCAATTGTATTTCAGCCTCTGTTTTCGATTTAATAAGCGATAAAACCGACTACGATAGTGCATTAAGAACATTGGACGCCGCTTATTTAAAACCTGAAAATATTGTTTATAATAGATATCGATTGATGACGACGAAGCAACAAACAACACAAAATATAGATGCCTTCATACTACAATTGGAAATGCTTGCCAAAACATGTAACTTCGAAGCGGTTTCTGCTGAAGAAAACAAATATCAATACATTCGGGAAGCTTTCATCGGTGGAATTTCTTCTTCGTCCATCCGACAACGACTGTTAGAAAAACCCATCCTGACTTTACAAGACACATATGCCACGGCCAGATCTCTTGAACAAGCAGAAAAGCATTCGATAAACTACGCAAATAACTTTACTGTAGCAGCTACAAATAATCCTTCGGGCTACAATCGTATAGCTGTGACTAAAGAAAATATGCATCCAAAAGGGGTTTGTTTTTTCTGTGGAAAATCACGTCATCCTCGATATTTATGTCCTGCACGAAACGCCGAATGTAAAAAATACAAAAAAATGGTCATTGGGCTAAAGTGTGTAAATCTTCTATTTCTAACACTCATACTGCTGTTCTTTATGACGACTCTGACTACCCCTCACCTTCTCTATCCTGACTAGGAACTAACTCCAAAGATGTCACATTCACTCAATGCCAAATTAACGGGCACTTCGTGAACGCTATGGTGGACTCCGGCAGTGTAAAAACATTCATTAATGAAAATACTGCTAAAAAACTTAAACTCTTCACAATACCTAAAAACAAAACTATAGCTCTGGCTGCTTCCGATCAACATGCTAAAATAACTGGCGAAGCTGTCGTGGATTTAATACTGAAAGATAAAACCCATTCTGGAATAACAATTGAAATCATTGAAACCCTTTTCATTGATTTAATAATCGGAAAATATATTTTTAAAAAATATAAAAAAGTAACACTTAAATTCGACGGTCCTAGAGACAAACTTATAATTGGAACTATAAACACGAATAATTTTTTTCCTGCCATAAACGTTCCACCCCCTCCTCTCTTTTCTAATCTTTCTCCTCATACTACTCCTATTGCGACAAAATCCAGACGTTACACTTTTGCCGCCAACAAATTCATAAAAGAAGAGACTGCTAGAATGTTGAAAGAAGGCATAATTGAACCTTCGATATCTCCGTGGCGAGCGCAGGTTCTTGTAACTTCGAATGAGAATCATAAGAAAAGAATGGTAGTCGACTACAGCGATACCATCAATAGATTCACGGAACTAGACGCTTACCCAATGCCTAATATCAATAAGATGGTAGACGACATCGCTCAATATAACATCTTCTCTACTCTCGACCTAAAATCTGCTTATCACCAAATACCTATAAATCATGGTGATCGTAAATTCACTGCGTTTGAAGTAAGTGGCAAACTTTTTCAATTTACTCGTCTTCCTTTTGGCGTCACCAATGGATTAAGTGCTTTCCAGAGGAGCATAGAAAAAGAAAATCTAACCGATACCTTTGTGTATGTTGATAACGTAACTATATGTGGGAAAAATCAAGAAGAACACGATTACAATCTTCAAAAATTCTACAAAATTGCTAAACAATATAACATCACTTTAAATGAAAATAAAAGCATAATTTCTTCTAGTTCTATTACTCTACTCGGCTACACCATAGAAAATAATCAAATAGCTCCCGATTATCAAAGACTAAAACCATTACTCGAAATGCCACCTCCGCTGAATCTTAAATCTCAAAAAAGAATAGTTGGAATGTTTTCCTATTACTGCAAATTCATTAAAAAATTTTCTGATAAAATTTTATTACTAAATCAAAACAAAGAATTTCCACTACCTCCATCTGTATTAAAATCTTTTCAAACATTGAAAAATGATCTAAAAGACGCCACTTTAATAACGGTAGATCCAAATAAAGAATTTGAAGTAGAAACGGACGCTAGTAACTATTGCATTGCTGCAACACTAAATCAAGAAGGTCGTCCTATTGCATTTTTTTCAAGAACTCTCAATACTAACGAAATTAAGCACCATGCAGTAGAAAAAGAGGCAGCCGCTATTGTAGAAGCTCTCCGTAAGTGGCGACATTTTCTACTCGGCAGGCACTTTAAAGTCATCACAGATCAGAAGAGCATCAGCTTCATATTCGACAATAAAAGAAAATCTAAAATTAAGAATGACAAAATATGTCGTTGGCGTATAGAATTATCCCAATACAATTTCACTATAGTTTATCGACCTGGACCTGAAAATATTGCTGCTGACACATTCTCTCGCATCTCTGATCTTACTTACAATCTACAAGATCTTCGTGATTTACATAAACAATTATGTCATCCTGGTATTTCAAGATTAAGCCATTTTATAAGAACGAGGAACCTCCCTTTTACTTTGGATCAAATTAAGAATATTACTGACTCTTGCTCATCCTGTCAATTACTGAAACCCAAATTCGCCAATACCAATGGAGGGACTCTCATTCAAGCCATATTACCTTTTCAACGATTAAATCTTGATTTTAAAGGCCCTCTACCTACTTCTATACATGGCAACAAATATCTACTTACTCTAATTGATGAGTATTCCCGTTTTCCTTTCGCTTTTCCTTGCAGAGATATGACAAGCAAAACCATTATCCACTGTCTAAACAAACTCTTTTCAATTTTTGGTTTGCCTGACATGATACATACTGACCGTGCTCCTGATTTCTTAGCAAGAGAAATAAAGGATTTTTTACACAAAAAAGGAATTGCTACTTCTAAAACAAGTAGGTATCATCCTGAAGGTAATGGACGGATTGAAAAACTCAACGGTACCTTATGGAAGGCCATTCAAACAACATTACATTCTAATCAAATGAAACTACCTTATTGGGAAGACATACTACCGGACGCACTTCATTCAATTAGATCATTACTTTGTACTGCCACTAATATGACTCCCCATGATAGACTTTTTAAATATAGTCGTAAATCTGCTTCCGGAATTTCAATTCCTTCTTGGGTTAAACCAGGCCCAATATATATTAGAAACCACACTAAAACAAGTAAACATGACCCTCCTGTAACGCCTGCCACCCTAATAGATGTCAACCCCCACTACGCTTATGTTCAACTACCTTCTGGTACTGAAACCACTGTCAACGTTCGAGACTTAGCTCCAAACTCATCAAATGAAGAAAACTCTAATAATAATCCTACTACTTCAGAGACTTTATTTGAACCTTCTACTAATGAAAACATTGGTCATGAGGAAGACAAAAATCAATCGTCTGATCTTGAAGAAAATCAGATTTCACTAAAAAATAATACTGAAAATCAGCATTCCTGCCAATCTGTGCGGAGGTCGTCCCGAGTTCGACAATTCCCTCGTAAATATAAGGATTTTGTGACTAAATACTGAAAAAACTGCAGTTTGGGTTCATATGTTATTTGTAAATAAAATGATTCTTATGTGATTGTAAAAAAAAAAAAAATTTTCTATAATTAATTACCCCTTACTTGAATACTTTAGGACGGGGAAAATGTTATGATTTAATTTGTTGTTAAGAGTTATCCCCCTTGGGATTGACATTCATAATAAAAGCGCCCTCTGTTTCATTTTCCCGCTCGATCCTTTCAAGAGCGTATGTGTATTTTACAGTTAATAAAACCTTTCTAAAAGGCAATTCTTTACTTACTGATACTATTCACTTCAACATGTATTGAATTCAGTTAATTTACTTTAAGAACGGTAAACCAATACAAAAGCAAGTAATATAGTAATAGAAAAGAACATGTAAGGAATTCAGTTTATTTACTTTAAGAACGGTAAACCAATACAAAAGCAAGTAATATAGTAATAGAAAATAACATGTAATGAATTCAGTTTATTTACTTTAAGAACGGTAAACCAATACAAAAGCAAGTAATATAGTAACAGAAAAGAACATGTATTGAATTCAGTTTATTTACTTTAAGAACGGTAAACCAATACAAAAGCAAGTAATATAGTAATAGGAAAGAACATGTATTGAATTCAGTTTATTCCCTTTAAGAACGGTAAACCAATACAAAATCAAGTAATAACGTAATAGAGACGAACATGTAATGTAATTCAGTTTAATCACTTTCACTGACATTGTCACACATCATGCTTTTACGACTGGTCTTCTCTCATTGTTATTTTTCGGTTAAGCAAACTTTTAAAAACTTAGAATTTCCCCGTGTTCAAAGTAAGTAGTACACTCAGGCTTTCTAAATGTTTACAAATAAGGCTAAAGTATACAATTTTACAATTCTTCTATTTAAGGGGGTGAGTTGTAAGACAAACGTAGCTTGTTATCATTTTGAAAGATAGATTGGTCACAAACGGCATTTAAATTCATCAGATCATCCCTGAACTGTATGTGATCTTCCTCATTATCCTCAGAATCAGAAGAGGTATAACAGGGATGGATATCTTTTACATGACGTGGTACACCATTAATCAACAAGATGTGACATCAATTCCTTTTATATGCTGTTCATAGCAGTAAATCCCATTAGCTGGTGCAGTTTCTGGTGTTGCATCGTCCTTTGGTGTCACATTATACCAGTACACAGCTTCTGGAATAGAACACTGTGTCTTTGCTGCAATTCTTTTAATGGTGCGGTTACACAGCTCCACTATACCGTTACCTTCTGGAAAATATGCACATCGGTAATGCATTATAATCCCCCATTCCTGCGTAAATTTCTGAAATTCTTGACATCGAAACATAGTGGCGTTATCAGTCAGAATTTCCAGCGGGGCACCACGTTCAAAAAAGACAGCTCTCAACTGTCGTATAATGCTAGATTTATCCTGTCGTGTCAACAGGCACCATATCGTGAAACGTGTTGGACCACAATCTGTCAAGGTAAAAAAGTGCTTGCCCTCATAATGCGTTACATCCATTCCTACTCGATACCAGTTGTTCTCCACAAGTTTCCCTTTTTGCCATTGGGACGATGCCGGATCAATTCGCTGACAGTCTTCACACGAGCGTATAGCTGCCTTGATTGATGCTCTTGTAGTTGAAGGACACATTCTTCGGACAAAATATGTTGTCCTCCGAATTCCGGGATGTCCACTCTGCTGATGTATTGTACGGATCTGGTCAGGTGTTAATTGATCTGTTACGGCCGCGCATGTCTGTTGTGGAGGATCAGATCCCTGCCTCATTACATCAATCCACCTCTTTGGTACTCTAGTCAAGCTATCAGCCAAATCTGCATAGATGAAACCTGCAAGCTGTATTCGTCAACTATACGCTTTATTATTGCCAGTTTCCTTCGTACTAACATCTCACTTTCAGCTCTAGTCTTAACTCGAGCCTTTCCAGTCAAAGTGTCGGTCAACCAGTGGTAAACACACAACGAGTCAGTGTGGAGATGCACAACCTTAGCCTGCCATTGCAATGCAAGATTAAGCCCTTTTAACGTGGCATCAAGTTCTACCAAATTTATATGCTGGGCATCATTTTTCGGACGAAGCCAGCACGCATCTTCCACAACAGCACCCAACTGTTCCAACACGACACCTGTAGCCAGTGAACTTGCCTCAACCCATGCATTCAGTTCGTTTCCAGATACTTGCCACTCACCCTGGGCAGGGCCGTTTCTATGTACTCTGGACAACATTTCAGCCATCATTTGCTGGAGAGAATCATCATCCACCATGTCGTCCCATCCTTTGGTTACTGCAGTTACTCGTCTTTTTAACACTCCTGTTGCCGATCGGAGCCATCCACAGACAGGTAGATGTCCTACTAATTTACCACAAATAGAAAACACAATGCGTCTTGTCAATACACTGGGTAACTCTGGAATTGCACTCCCTCGAACCACATCTGCAGACATTATATCCTCATTAACGTAGATGTCGCCAATGTAAGCTGAAGCAGCTTTGCTGTGGTCTCATCCTGCATCAAAACAGTTTTAATAATAGTTGTCATTATTAAGGGTGCTACGTTTAGGCCAAAACCTAAACGTGTCAAAAAATACCGCCTTCCCTTGATTATCACTGTCTGAAATGGCCATAATGACTCATGGACACGTATCTGCAGGTAGGCTCTCTTCAAATCCAGCAGTGCTACATTACTCCCTTTCTGACGCCACTCTCTTAGTTTAGCAGCACACACATCTGCATTTCCAGTGAAAGCATCAACATGTTGATTCAATTCTCGATAATCCATTACGGGCCGAATTTTGTCTTTAGTAGGTTGTTCAACAGCCATGAGCGGAATTAATCCTTTGGGTGGTCCCAGACGTTCCTGTGGGTACGGTATTTACCATCCGTTATCAATCCACATTTGAAGTTCTTCTTCATATGCGGCCCTATTGTTTGTGGAAACTGCATACTCTGGAATGGTGTTGCACAGCCGATCTGGTGCCTGGCTCATAGTCCATTTCCACTTTGCAGTCTAAGCCTTTTCGTTGTCGTCAAACGTAGCACAGAAGTCTTTTCTTCAATAGACACGGCTGCACAGACTTCTTTTCCTTCTCCAAGCATTACACCTCCAGTCGCTGTGATTATGACACCTCCTAGTGTTTGTATTGCATCAATTTCAATCAACATGTCATAGCCAAGGGGTTTTTCTTGCATCACCAGAACATCAACTTTGGCTGTGTCACCCTTCTCAGTACAGATCGTGACTGTCCCTTCACCACAACATGCTCGGGATAAACCAGTGGTCTTCACATCTGACAGTAATGTGCACTAACTATAGACCGGGAACACCCCATGTCTATGAGTGCTGAACACTGCACATCGTCAATTTTAACGCCAATGACCGGTAATCCTGTGTTTATTGGTTGGCAAGGGGCAAGGGTGGCGATAGTACCTTGCCCCCAACGTCGTTTCCCGAACAGTTGCGAGATATGTGCCCATACTTATTGCAGCGATAGCATTGTACTGTTCTCTGTGCTCGTGGATATACACACCTCCTATCACTCCGGCAATCCTTAGCAAAATGATTGGCCTCCCCACATTTATAGCACACTGGGCCTACACGCTTATTACTACCTGGGAGAGAATCTACATTGCTTCCATGAGGTTCGACTGTTGCATGTTGAATACTAGTTGCTGCTGCAATTGGCTCCTGTTCCTTACAGATGTTTCGAGCTCGGGCTAATAATTCGTCTGGTGTCAATTCATCAATTCGTGACGATGCCCGCAACAGTTTGCTGACCTCCTCAGGTAAGCCTACTAAAAAGGCACATCTTAATATCTTATCGTTAACCCCACCAAATGGTACCGACAACTTGTGTAGGTCGGCTAGATGCACATCAACTATTTCCTTGGAGTGAAGTCGCCGGTTCGTGAAGTGTTGCCATGCAATAAACGGATCTGTACCAAACGCTGTATACAGGCTGTGTTTGATTGTATCCCAGTCTGGTTTATCCCCGAGTTGCTTTGCTGGTCGACTGCATAGGCCCCTCCGGTTAACCTCAAAGGAATGACTTTGGCTGCTTCTTTAATTCTGCACAGTGTACAGATCTTCTCAGCCTTTTCCACCCATTCGACGACAGATGGTCCAGTGGTAGATCCATCAAACTCAGGTATCAAGCAAAAGTCGAATCTGTCCATTTTCTGCCTTTCGAGTCACTGCACACTGAGAGCCGAAATAGCTTATAATTCAATAACTTGGGTGTTATTTCTTCCGCCCGTCACACCAATAATTTCCTGTGTAAGGCTGATACTGTTCTCCAAACTTCCAACTTCCAAACTTTTGTATACGTCACGCACCTTCTCTCAACTCAAAACGAACTTCTGCTAATTCAACTTATTTCTTCGAAATCCAACTTCAAAATGAACGTCCCTCTAAAAAATCAACCAGGAGCATCTCATTTGCATATCGGGTGGTCACATTGCAGGCATATAAAGAGATAAGGCAGCCATTTTTGTTTCTTTCTTCTTCATTTATTTCATTCCACGACCGACCCGTTGAATTATGCACACGTGCTAATTAGGTAAGTCGCACGTTTCCATACAGTTCTTTAGACTTTTTATCTACTTCATGCCTTTTCATTGCTTTATTATGTATGATGTTAGGAAGGTTTGTCCTAAGCGTTCTTTTCATTAATTGTTGGGCTGACGACGACGATTTATTTTTTAATGGTGATGTCTGTAGTGCTAACATTGCTAGATATGGGTCTTGGTTGCTTTCAAATGACTTTATTAGTGTCCTTTTTATAGTTTGTATATTTCTTTACACTAGTTCATTGGATTGTGAATAGTTTGGACTTGTCGTGATGTGTTTGAAATCCCAATCTTTAGCAAAAAATTGTTTAAATTCTGATGATGCGTACTCAGGTCCATTGTTGCTGATCACTATTTGTGGAAAACCAAATTTTGTGAAAGTGTTTTTTTATTTTATTGATCACTGTGCGTGATTTACACTCATCAAGTTTGTGGATATCAAAGTATCTCGTTGTGTAGTTTATTATTACTACATATGCTTTATTGTATAAATAAAAAATGTTTGCCGCAACTTTCGTCCATGGTGTTACTGGTATTTCATGGTGCATTAGA
>NC_136484.1:80444318-80509318 GCF_053919585.1 Euprymna scolopes
TTTAGACCCACAATTGGCGGAGGAGTTTGGTAGAATTCTCAAAGGTCAAATCGTGGAACTTTGACCCCTTGCTCGGGTGTTTGGAAGTGTATGCTGTGCAAAAAAAAGCAAAAAAAACAAAAAAAAATGGTTAATTTTTTAAAACTTTGACCCCTATTATGACCCCTTAAAATTTATTGTTTCGGGCTCAAATCACTTTATTAAGTTAGATCCATGTTCAAGGAACCTATATCTAAAATTTCAAGTGTCTAGACCCAAAATTGTCGGAGGAGTTCTTAAAGGTCAAATCGTTGAAATTTGACCCCTTAACAGCCAAATTTCTGGCTGACACCCGTCACATCGATTTTCCCAAATCTCAGTACCCGGTATTTCAAATTTCGAGTCTATAGACTAAAAATTGACAGAGTTATTGCGTAGGGAAATGTACACAGACAGACACACAGACACACAGACAGACAGACAGACAGACACGTTCACTTTTATAGATATATAGATATATATTTGACGTTTGTGAGTGTTAAGGTTCGTAATTATTTTCCGACACCATGTTGTTAGGTGGACTGTATTAGTAAAGGGTTAGTGATAACATCGAGAGAAGAGAGAGACACACGTGTGAACGAAACAAAAGCTTTATTAACACTGAGAAGGAATGGTAGTTTTTGCTACTACGAATGTGGTGGGAGGTTGTAGACAATGGTGATGGTGGGAGTAATACCAACCAAGGGGAAATAACTCGTGTTATTTGATGTATATAACACCATGTGCGCAAGAATTTAAAACAATATTATTAATCAATATTACGGCAACAGACAAAACATCAAATTAAAAAATCATTACAATTAAAGAAAAATGTTTATACGCTGCTAAACATGAAACATTAATTATTATTTTTGTTGCGGACCAGGATATAAATACCCTAACTCGCTACAAAAGAAAATAATGAAACAAATTGGAATGAAGGAAATAAAAACTCAATTGCTGTATAAAATAAACGTGTCGTTTATTTACTGTTGAAAGAATGAATGTTTTAGGTATAACACGTGTTCATGACCGCGTTCGTCTGTTGCAGGACTTGTAGTATAGAAGGAAATGTGTGTTCATCTCACGTTCGAGTCACTAACGTTTGTTCGCGTGTGGGAAGAGAAGTGAGTAATGTAGTGGAAATGGGAATGATAGTCCAGCGTGTAGACAAAGACAGAGATAGAGGGTTGACATCAGTAAAGCTGTGCGCCATGTTAGCAGTCAGCTACGCGAAAATATTCTCAGGCACAAGTTGTATATAGAGAGAAAGAGTGAGAATGTCAATCCAGTTCATGGCGAGAGAAAGCGTATAAGGTGTACGTACTGTTTGTTAGCTTTTTGCCCCACATGGTAGCAAGTGGTGTGAGGCGCGCCTGCCGAAATGGCGGCGGCTGGTCCATAGACCACTCACCTCGGAAGCTGGTCCGAAAGGAAAGAAGCTGCTTATTGCTCTTGCTTTTATAGTTGTTTCCGGTGGTCTTTTGCGCATGTGTGGATTTCCTTTGAAAGGGGAAGTGACGTTGCCCATGTGTGCGTTCGTGTGCGTACATGTGTACGTTAGCGTGTGTGTGTGTATACACGTGAATGTGAGTGTATATACGTGAACGGAATATATGTACGTGTGTGGACGTGCGCACACAAGTAATATAGCTTGAGATGTGAATGCATGTTTTCGTATGAGACTAGAAAAGGCTCGCACATTTTCATAAGATGAATAACGGAAGAAAAGAAAAACAAATTTTACAAGTTACTAACGGTTGTTTTTTGGGGGGTTTTTTTCATTATAATTTGATGTGGATGACTTTGTTTTTTTAATTTTTTTCCATACGATTTAATATTTATTTTCAATTTACAAATTACGGCAATATTAAGAGCACTTCAATAATAAGAAACATTTATTTATTTTTTTACAATCTAACAAAACAAAAAAACGGAAAGCTTAAGACATTTAAACTGTAAGTTTTAACAATTATGGAAATAAACTCACAATCCAAGCTACTATTTGTGCACTAAACCGATGTGAGAAATTAGAATGAAAGAAAGACAACAAAAATGACAGGCTATAGTGTAGTGTTACTCAGGTCTCATAAGATCCCCTTTTCCACCACAAATAAAATAAAATAAATAAAAAATCAAACATGTGATATAAACGGTGTTTATTTACACAAAAATAACAAACAAATCATTTTTAGAGTCCAGAAGGTACGTCTGAATAGAAGTTCTTGCAAATGTGAAAGTTAGTGAGACTGTTCGTTGTTTTGACAAGAAATAGCAGAGAATGTCCGTTGTTTTCTCGCTGAGAAAACAGGCTTAATTTTTGTGTGTGCTAGGAGAAATAAAAAAGGTAAATGTCCTTGCGTGCAGCTGAATATCTGCATTATTCGCCGTGTGTGCTCATGCGTGTGAATAAGTGCTTCTCTGTGTGTGCGCGTGCGTGCATGTGGATAATCGTGTTTTGTTATGCTGGCGGAAAAAATATGTAGCAACAGAGTCGTTGATGTACATAGAGAAGTAAGCGAACAGTGAGGCAGGCAGAGTGCGGAGCGTTTAATGAGAATGAGTGAGTAAGTGAATTCATTTAAGTATTTGTTGATCGGCTCCTAGGCGATGTGACAAAAAAAGGTTTTGAAAATTAAATCCTTCTTTGAGCGTGGATTGGATGAGAAGTGTATTCTTTTGTTACGTGGTATGTTTTCAACTACGTCCGCAAAACAAACCACATTTTAAGTTTTGTTCCCCACAGAATTTGCGGGGGCGTATTTAAAAAAATCTTACGCCTCTGAAATTAATCGTTTTTTTGTTTGCGGGTTTTAATTTATTTGTTGTTTTTAGAACAAGAAGTGAATGCATTTTTGGGGGGGGGTGTTTAACCGCACAATAGAAATTGAAAGAGAGTGGTTAATTAATTTTTTCTGTAAATAACAAAGCTGAATTTAAATTGAAAGAGAGTGGTTAATTCATTTTTTCTGTAAATAACAAAGTTGAATTTGAATTGAAAGAGAGTGGTTAATTAATTTTTTTCTGTCAATAACAAAGTTGAATTTAAATTCAAAAAGAGTTGTTACAAAAAATTTCTGTAAGTAAAAAAGTTGAATTTAAATTTAAAGAAAGTGGTTAATTTATATCTGTCAATAACAAAGTTGAATTTAAATTGAAAGAGAGTGGTTAATTAATTTTCTCTCAGTAACGAAGTTGAATTTAAATTCAACGAGAGTGGTTAATGATTTTTTTCTGTCAATAACAAAGTTGAATTTAAATTTAAAGAGAGTGGTTAATTAATTTTTTCTGTCAATAACAAAGTTGAATAAATATTGAAAGAGGATGGTTAATTAATTTTTTCTGTCAATAACAAAGTTGAATTTAAATTGAAAGAGAGTGGTTAATGAATTTTTTCTGTCAATAACAAAGTTGAGTTTAAATTCAAAGAGAGTGGTTATTTTATTTATCTCTGTCAATAAAAAAGTAGAATTTAAATATAAAGAGAGTGGTTAATTAATTTTTTCTGTTATTAACCAAGTTGAATAAATATTGAAAGAGGATGTTAAATTAATTTTTCCCCTCAATAAAAAAGTTTAATTTAAATTGAAAGAGAGTGGTTAATTAATTATTTTCTTTCAATAACAAAGTTGAATTTAAATTGAAAAAGAGTGGTGAATTAATTTTTTTCTGTCATTAACAAAGTTGGATTTAAATCGAGAGAGAGTGGTTAATTAATTGTTTCTGTCAATAACAAAGTTGAATTTAAATTCAAAAAAAGTGGTAAATTAATTTTTTCTGTCAATAACAAAGTTGAGTTTAAATTCAATGACAGTGGTTAATTAATTTTTTCTGTCAATAACAAAGTTGAATTTAAATTGAAAGAATGTGGTTGATCAATTTTTTCTGTCAATAACAAATTTGAATTTAAATTCAAAGAGAGTGGTTAATTAATTTTTTCTGTCAATAACAAAGTTGAATAAATATTGAAAGAGGATGGTTAATTAATTTTTTCTGTCAATAACAAAGTTGAGTTTAAATTCAAAGAGAGTGGTTATTTTATTTATCTCTGTCAATAAAAAAGTAGAATTGAAATTGAAAGAGGGTGGTTAGTTAATTTTTTCTGTTATTAACCAAGTTGAATTTAAATTGAAAGAGGGTGTTTAATTAATTTTTTCCCTCAATAAAAAAGTTTAATTTAAATTGAAAGAACGTGGTTAATTAATTATTTTCTTTCAATAACAAAGTTGAATTAAAATTGAAAGAGAGTGGTTAATTAATTGTTTCTGTCAATAACAAAGTTGGATTTAAATTCAATGAGAGTGGTTAATTAATTTTTTCTGTCAATAACAGAGTTGAATTTTAATTGAAAGAACGTAATTGATTTAATTTTTTGTCAATAACAAATTTGCATTTGAATTGAAAGAGAGTGGTAAAATAATTTTTCTGTAATTACCAAAGTTGAATTTAAATTCAAAGAGAGAGGTTAATTAATTTTTTCTGTCAATAACAAAGTTGGATTTAAATCGAAAGAGAGTGGTTAATTAATTTTTTCTGTCAATAACAGAGTTGAATTTTAATTGAAAGAACGTAATTGATTTAATTTTTTGTCAATAACAAATTTGCATTTGAATTGAAAGAGAGTGGTAAAATAATTTTTTTCTGTAATTACCAAAGTTGAATTTAAATTCAAAGAGAGAGGTTAATTAATTTTTTCTGTCAATAACAAAGTTGGATTTAAATTCAATGAGAGTGGTTAATTAATTTTTTCTGTCAATAACAAAGTTGGATTTAAATTCAAAGAGAGAGGTTAATTAATTTTTTCTGTCAATAACAAAGTTGGATTTAAATCGAAAGAGAGTGGTTAATTAATTTTTTCTGTCAATAACAGAGTTGAATTTTAATTGAAAGAACGTAATTGATTTAATTTTTTGTCAATAACAAATTTGCATTTGAATTGAAAGAGAGTGGTAAAATAATTTTTCTGTAATTACCAAAGTTGAGTTTAAATTCAAAGAGAGAGGTTAATTAATTTTTTCTGTCAATAACAAAGTTGGATTTAAATTCAATGAGAGTGGTTAATTAATTTTTTCTGTCAATAACACAGTTGAATTTTAATTGAAAGAACGTAATTGATTTAATTTTTTGTCAATAACAAATTTGCATTTGAATTGAAAGAGAGTGGTAAAATAATTTTTTTCTGTAATTACCAAAGTTGAGTTTAAATTCAAAGAGAGAGGTTAATTAATTTTTTCTGTCAATAACAAAGTTGGATTTAAATCGAAAGAGAGTGGTTAATTAATTTTTTCTGTCAATAACAGAGTTGAATTTTAATTGAAAGAACGTAATTGATTTAATTTTTTGTCAATAACAAATTTGCATTTGAATTGAAAGAGAGTGGTAAAATAATTTTTT
The DNA here is from genome assembly GCF_053919585.1 of Euprymna scolopes. Lineage (NCBI taxonomy): Eukaryota > Metazoa > Mollusca > Cephalopoda > Sepiida > Sepiolidae > Euprymna > Euprymna scolopes. The sequence continues at coordinate 80,449,731 of NC_136484.1, forward strand.
TCTGTAATTACCAAAGTTGAGTTTAAATTCAAAGAGAGAGGTTAATTAATTTTTTCTGTCAATAACAAAGTTGGATTTAAATCGAAAGAGAGTGGTTAATTAATTTTTTCTGTCAATAACAGAGTTGAATTTTAATTGAAAGAACGTAATTGATTTAATTTTTTGTCAATAACAAATTTGCATTTGAATTGAAAGAGAGTGGTAAAATAATTTTTTTCTGTAATTACCAAAGTTGAGTTTAAATTCAAAGAGAGAGGTTAATTAATTTTTTCTGTCAATAACAAAGTTGGATTTAAATTCAATGAGAGTGGTTAATTAATTTTTTCTGTCAATAACAGAGTTGAATTTTAATTGAAAGAACGTAATTGATTTAATTTTTTGTCAATAACAAATTTGCATTTGAATTGAAAGAGAGTGGTAAAATAATTTTTTTCTGTAATTACCAAAGTTGAGTTTAAATTCAAAGAGAGAGGTTAATTAATTTTTTCTGTCAATAACAAAGTTGGATTTAAATCGAAAGAGAGTGGTTAATTAATTTTTTCTGTCAATAACAAAGCTGAGTTTAAATTCAATGACAGTGGTTAATTAATTGTTTCTGTCAATAACAAAGTTGAATTTAAATTGAAAGAACGTGGTTGATTAATTTTGTCTGTCAATAACAAAGTTCAATTTAAATTCAAAGAGAGTGGTTAATTAATTGTTTCTGTCAATAACAAAGTTGAATAAATATTGAAAGAGGATGGTTAAAGAGAGTGGTTAATTAATTTTTTCTGTTATTAACCAAGTTGAATTTAAATTGAAAGAGGGTGTTTTATTAATTTTTCCGTAAATAACAAAGTTGAATTTAAATTCAAAGAGAGTGGTTGATTAACTTTTTTCTTTCAATAACGAAGTTGAATTTAAATTCAAAGAGAGTGGTTAATTAATTTTTTTTCTTTCAATAACAAAGTTGAATTTAAATTGAAAAAGAGTGGTGAATTAATTTTTTTCTGTCAATGACAAAGTTGAATTTAAATTGAAAGACAGTGGTTAATTAATTTTTTCTGTCAATAACAGAGTTGAATTTTAATTGAAAGAACGTAATTGATTTAATTTTTTGTCAATAACAAATTTGCATTTGAATTGAAAGAGAGTGGTAAAATAATTTTTTTCTGTAATTACCAAAGTTGAGTTTAAATTCAAAGAGAGAGGTTAATTAATTTTTTCTGTCAATAACAAAGTTGGATTTAAATCGAAAGAGAGTGGTTAATTAATTTTTTCTGTCAATAACAGAGTTGAATTTTAATTGAAAGAACGTAATTGATTTAATTTTTTGTCAATAACAAATTTGCATTTGAATTGAAAGAGAGTGGTAAAATAATTTTTTTCTGTAATTACCAAAGTTGAGTTTAAATTCAAAGAGAGAGGTTAATTAATTTTTTCTGTCAATAACAAAGTTGGATTTAAATCGAAAGAGAGTGGTTAATTAATTTTTTCTGTAAATAACAGAGTTGAATTTTAATTGAAAGAACGTAATTGATTTAATTTTTTGTCAATAACAAATTTGCATTTGAATTGAAAGAGAGTGGTAAAATAATTTTTTTCTGTAATTACCAAAGTTGAGTTTAAATTCAAAGAGAGAGGTTAATTAATTTTTTCTGTCAATAACAAAGTTGGATTTAAATCGAAAGAGAGTGGTTAATTAATTTTTTCTGTCAATAACAGAGTTGAATTTTAATTGAAAGAACGTAATTGATTTAATTTTTTGTCAATAACAAATTTGCATTTGAATTGAAAGAGAGTGGTAAAATAATTTTTTTCTGTAATTACCAAAGTTGAGTTTAAATTCAAAGAGAGAGGTTAATTAATTTTTTCTGTCAATAACAAAGTTGGATTTAAATCGAAAGAGAGTGGTTAATTAATTTTTTCTGTCAATAACAAAGCTGAGTTTTAATTCAATGACAGTGGTTAATTAATTGTTTCTGTCAATAACAAAGTTGAATTTAAATTGAAAGAACGTGGTTGATTAATTTTGTCTGTCAATAACAAAGTTCAATTTAAATTCAAAGAGAGTGGTTAATTAATTGTTTCTGTCAATAACAAAGTTGAATAAATATTGAAAGAGGATGGTTAAAGAAAGTGGTTAATTAATTTTTTCTGTTATTAACCAAGTTGAATTTAAATTGAAAGAGGGTGTTTTATTAATTTTTTCGTAAATAACAAAGTTGAATTTAAATTCAAAGAGAGTGGTTGATTAACTTTTTTCTTTCAATAACGAAGTTGAATTTAAATTCAAAGAGAGTGGTTAATTAATTTTTTTTCTTTCAATAACAAAGTTGAATTTAAATTGAAAAAGAGTGGTGAATTAATTTTTTTCTGTCAATGACAAAGTTGAATTTAAATTGAAAGACAGTGGTTAATTAATTTTTTCTGTCAATAACAAAGTTGAATTTAAATTCAAAGAACGTGGTTGACTAATTTTTTTCGGCCTATAACAAATTTTAATTTAAATCGAAAGAGAGTGTTTAATTAATTGTTTCTGTCAATAACAAAGTTGAATTTAAATTCAATGACAGTGGTTAATTAATTTTTTCTGTCAATAACAAAGTTGAATTTAAATTGAAAGAAAGAGGTGAATTATTATTTTATGTCAATAACAAAGTTGAATTTAAATTGAAAGAGAGTGGTTAATTAATTTTTTATGTCAATAACAAATTTGAATTTAAATTGAACGAGACTGGTTAATTAATTGTTTCTGTCAATAACAAAGTCGAATTAAAATTAAAAGAGTGTGGTTAATTAATTATGTCTGTAAAAAACAAAGTTTAATTTAAATTCAAAGAGAGTGGTTAATTATTTTTTTCTTTCAATAACAAAGTTGAATTTAAATTGAAAAAAGTGGTTAATTAATGTTTTCAGTCAATAACAAAGTCGAATTTAAATTCAAATAGAGTGGTTATTTTATTTATCTCTGTCAATAAAAAAGTAGAATTTAAATTGAAAGAGTGTGGTTAATTAATTATTTCTGTAAAAAACAAAGTTGAATTTAAATTGAAAGCGAGTGGTTAATTAATTTTTTCTGCCAATAACAAAGTTGAATTAAATTGAAAGAGTGGTTAATTAATTTTTTTCTTTCAATAACAAATTTGCATTTGAATTGAAAGAGAGTGGTAAAATAATTTTTCTGTAATTACCAAAGTTGAATTTAAATTCAAAGAGAGTGGTTAATTCATTTTTTCTGTCAATAACAAAGTTGAATTTAAATCGAAAAAGAGTGGTTAATTCATTGTTTCTGTAAATAACAAAGTTGAATTTAAATTGAAAAAAAGTGGTTAATTAATTCTCTCTGTCAATAACAAAGTTGAATTTAAATTCAAAGAGAGTGATTAATTAAGTTTTACTGTAAAAGATAAAGTTGAATTTAAATTGAAAGAAGATGGTTAATTAATCTTTTCTTTCAATAACAAAGTCGAATTTTAATTGAAAGAGAGTGGTAAATCAATTTTTTTCTTTCAATAACGAAGTTGAATTTAAATTGAAAGAGAGTTGTTAATAAATTTTTTCTGTCAATAACAAAGTTGAATTTTAATTGAAAGAGAGTTGTTAAAAAATGTTTTCTGTAAGTAAAAAAGTTGAATTTTAATTTAAAGACATTGTTTAATTAATTTATCTCTGTCAATAACAAAGTTGAATTTAAATTCAAAGAGAGTGGTTAATTAATTTTTTTCTGTCAAAGAAAAAAGTGAATTTTAATTGTGAAAGTATTAATTTTTTTCTGTCAAAAGAGGGAATTTTAATTGAGAGAAAGTTGTTAGTAAACGTTTTTCTGTCAAGAAAACAAAGTGAATTTAAATTTAGAGAGAGCGGTTAATTTTGTTTCTGTAAAGAATAAAAAACTGAATATTGATTATAGTGATAGTGGCTAATAAATATTTTTCTGTCAGGAAAAAAATGAATTAAGAGAGAGTTGTTAATTGATCTTTTTCTGCCACAAAAAGTAATATTTATTGAAAATGGTAAATTAATGTTTTCCCTGTCAATAAAAAAATATTTTTAATTGAAAGAAACAGGTTAATTTGTTTTTGTTTTTTTATATATAGAAAAGTGTAATTTGTATGAGAGAGAATAGTTATCCAATTTTTTTTCTGTCAAAGAAAAAAAAGTGAATTTTACTTATAAGACAACGGTTAATTTTTTTCTGTCAAGAAAACAATTTTTAAGTGAGATAGAGTTGTTAATTATTTTTTCTGTCAAAAAATGAATTTTAATTGAGAGAGAGTGGTTAATTAATATTTTTTATCTAGAAAAAATTAATTTTAAATGAGAGAGTGGTTGACTTAATTTTTTTCTGTCAAAAATGTGGAGTTTAATTGAGATAGAGTGTTTAATTACTTTTTTCTGTCAAGTGAAAGAAGTGGATTTTAATTTCGAGTGGTTAATTAATTATTTCTGTCAAAAAAAGAAGTGAGTTTTAATTGAAAGAGACCGGTTAATTAATATTTTAATATAATAGTGAATTTTAATTGTGAAAGAGTGGTTAATTAATTTTTTCTGTCAAATAAAAAAGTGAGTAGTAATTGTGAGAGAGTGATTAATACTTTTTTCTGTCAAAGAGAGAGTGGTTAATCAATTTTTTCTCTTAAGAAGAATAAAAGTGGATTTTAATTGAGAGAGAGTGGTTTATATGTTTTTCATTTTTGTCAAATAAAAAAAAAATTAATTTCAATTAATTTTTTTATGTCAAGAGTAAAAAAAAGTGAATTTTATATGAGAGAACACTCTCTCGTATATAAAATTCACTTTTTTATTATTAATTTAGTTTTTATTTTATTTTGTTAATAAATGTATATTTCTGTCAAATAAAACAAATGTGAATTCTAATTCAGAGAGAGTAGTTAATTCTTCTGTCAAGAATAAAAAAGTGAAATTTATATGAGTAAGATTGGTTAATTAATTGTTTTCTTGTAAAAGAAAAAACAGTTAATTTTAAGAGCGGTTAAGAAATGTTTTTTTCTATTAAGAGGTTATTAATTTTTTTCTGTCAAGAAAGAAGTAAATTTTAACAGAGAAACGTATTGTCCTAATTCTATATTGATTTCAATATTTATATTACACCTTTTGTTTTTATCAGCAAACACACATCATTTTCTTTTGAATTATTACTATAATTATTATTTCATTATTATTATCATTTTTTCATAATACTTTGCCTTCTATTTGCACTATTTATATATACATATTTAGCTTTATATCTACTGTTACAGACCGGTATGAAGCTGAGTCGGGGTGGATGTCCCCTGGTAAGAATCTTATGACTCTAGGTCAGCGCTTCACCCTACGTTGTCCGTAACACAATATAAAAATAAAAATAAAATAATGACAAGTAAAGTGTCACCCACGATTTGTGACCTATTTAACACATTGTCTGAGGTTCTCATTAACACATTTTGTTCCGAACGATTCAAACTCAAAGCAAGAATGACATAACGCTAAAATCTTAAAACACAAATTTTATTCAGCATCCTTAAATTTAATATCACACTGCAATAGGTTGGGGTGAGGTCGGATGATAAAAAAAAAACATCATAAAAGAAAGAAAAGAAAACAAGGTGACAAAAAAAATAATATAAGAGAAAATGTATATACCATTTCCATTATGGTATGACAGTTCGGCCAAGGACAAGGAGGGGGGATATCGGGATGGGGAAATCATAATAGTCACTTAACTTTATCCAATTGGACTTTCGTGTTTCATAATGTCTCTGCAAAATTCATCATTCGCGAGATTTTTCCTGGTCTTACAACATGACGATATTTTGTTCATTGCAACTCTCTTCTTATTCATCTTTGATATCTTCGCCGTGAACTTTTCATGATGTCCATTCTCGGCCGAAAGAATTCAACCCTTGTTTATTTTAGGGAAATCTGTTTACGTTGCGCTTTGGGCATTCCTAAGCATCACCGGCTCATAGCGAATTTTTGCTATTTTTGTTTTTTGATTCATTATTCGCTCAAACATAAACAAAACAACCGGTCCATTTGACAATGTTCACTGCTCTCTACAGTCTCTTTTTCTTTTCTATTTTTTTTCTTGCCTCTCAATATTTTTATACGAACGCTATCCTTTATCACCGTTAAAAAGAACGCTCAGTTCAAAACTGCTTTTTTCTTTTTTTTTTTTTTTTTTGTCCGCGTTGATTTCACTTTTTCTTTCTCTCTCTTCCCTTTTCATCAGCTTCGCTGATAGTGGGCTCTCTCGCACATTGCGTTTTCAGAGGGAGGGAGAGGTGTGTGTGTGTGTACGCCTCGAATGCTAGTGCGTTATTTGTTTGTTGTTATTATTATTTATTTATTTATTTTTTATTGAGTTTAAATTCACGCTCGCCGGAGGCAAGGGGGTGTGCATGCTTTCCTATTTATTTGAATTTTAATTCACCGTTCGCCGTAGGCGTTCACTAAGAGAAAAAAAAACTATTTCTTATTCCGTAATGATTATTTCATAATTTATCAACCGGCCTCTCTACCAATATAACACCTCCAAGCATAACAGAAAAAAAAAATTTTTTCTTATTCTCTCTCTTTTTTTTTTTTTAATCTGATTCGTGCTTTTGTTTATTTATTTATTTGTTTATTTGTTTATTTAGTCAATTATTTCTTGATCATGTTTTCTCGATAGGGCATCTGCTACTACATTGTTCTTGCCGCTAATGTGCATAAATTCCTGCAGCATAAGGCTCCAAGACATTAATCTTCTATTCTTGTTCTTCATCCTATTAACGTAGACCAACGGATTAAGGTCAGTAAATACTGAGATTGGAGTAGGCGCTGATGTCACGTATGTCTCAAAGTGAAGAAGACTTGATATTAGCGCTAATGCTTCCTTCTCTATCGTTGAATAGGATTTCTGGAATCCATTAAACTTTTTTGAATAGAAACTAACTGGATAAAGCTGCTCGTCTTCCCCCGGTTGCAATAGCACTGCTCCGTGCTCCGATGCCTTTGTCACTGGCATCTACGGCTAAGCTAAAGGATTGACTGAATGAAGGAGCTTTCAGTATTGGTTCTGTACTCAACGCTCGTTTTATGGTTTCGAATGCTTCCTGGCATTCCACTGACCATCTGAATTTACTGTGCTTTTTCAATAGTTCCGTCAGGGACGCGGTGATGCTCGCAAAATCCCCACAAAACTTCCTTATAGTATCCGGCCATACCTAAGAATCGCCTTAGACTCCGAACATTTTTCGGTGCTGGGTATGTTTCGATCTTTTGGGTTTTGGCCTTTAGTGGGGTAATTCTCTCGTGTCCTACCACGTGCCCTAGGTATTTTACCTCGGCCTGACAGAATTCGCTTTTCGCTAGATTTATGGTTAGCCTGGCTGATCACAGCCTTTGGAATACTTTCCTTATTATTTCGACATGCTCTGCCCACGTGTCATTATAGATCACTATGTCGTCTATGTAGGCATCTACATTTGCTATCCCAGCGAGACACGCATTCATTAATCTTACAAACGTGGCCTGCGAGTTCCTCATGCCAAAGGGCATCACTCGGTATTGATATGTTCCCTGAGGGATAACGAATGCCGAAATTTGTTAGGCTCGTTCTGTTAGGGGTACCACCCAATACCCCTTCAAGTGATCGCATTTGGTGATATATTTTGCTCGCCCTATTTTATCTATACAGTCGTCCATAGGATATGAGTCGGCCTTGGTGAGCGCGTTTACTTTTCAATAATCAGTGCAAAATCACGCTGTCCCATCGGGCTTGTCTACTAGCACGCACGGTGACGCCCACTCACTCTGACTGGGTTCTATTATACCATGATCTAACATATAGTCTATCTCTTCCTTTAGAACTGCTAGTTTTCTCGGACTTAGGCGATATGGGTGTTGTCTAATCGGTTTATCCTCTTTTAGTTCTACATCATGCACTGCTGCATTCGTGCACCTTGGCGCATCTGAGAATAAGTCTCTGAGAGTATTGTTTTTAAACTCTGCCCTTCCTTCGAAGGTAGGTGGGCAAATTTGGCATCTAAATTTCCCAAGACCGCTGAGTTGTTTAACTTCCTAGTTGGGTCCCTGGCCAGTTCCAGTTCTCCCTGGATACGTGGTGCTATTAGTACCGCTTTCTCTTCCGTCCTTCTAAAATACTTTCGCATCATATTAACATGACATACTTGCGTCTTTTTTCTACGTTCTTGGGTATCTATTAGGTAGTTAAGGGAGCTAATCTTTTTGGCTACTGTATAGGGTCCCTGGTATCTGGCCTTAAATGGCTGACCGTTTAGGAGTAACAGTAGTAGGACTTCCTCCCCTTCTTTGAATTCTCTATCGTTTTCTTGTCATATGTGGCATTCATGGTTTTCTGACTATTCTCTAGGTGATCTCTGGCTAACTCTCGCGCTTCTGACAGGGTTTTTCGCATTTTAGCTACATATTCCAACATATTGTTTGGCATGGACTCATCGTTTACCCATCGTTCTTTTATTAGTTTTAGTGGCCTCCCCGTACTGGGTGGCCAAAAACTAGCTCGAATGGGCTGAACCCTAGTGATTCCTGTACTGCTTCACGTGCCGCAAACAACACAAAGGGAATACCTCTGTCCCACTCGTCATCATGTTCCATACAATATGCTTTTAGCATAGTTTTGAGTGTGGCGTGAAAGCGTTCCAGCGCTCCATGGGACTGCGAGTGATATGCGCTGGATCTGACATGCGAGACTCCCAATTGTGCCGCCGTCTGCCTGAAGATCTTTGATATGAAATTAGACCCTTGGTCGGTCTGGATTGTTTTTAGTAATCCCACCTTTGTAAAGAAAGTTATCAGGGTGTCTACTATCTTTTTCGCCAATATATTCCGCAATGGGATCGCTTCAGGGAATCTGGTGGACGCACACATTATAGTCATTATATATTTATGACCGGCTTTAGTTTTAGGCAACGGTCCCACACAGTTGACAATCACTCGACCGAAAGGTTCCTCCACTGTTGGTATAAGTTGGAGTGGCACTAGAGGAATCTTCTGGTTGGGTTTTCCTGTCACTTGGCATATCTCGCATGTTCGACAGAACATTTTCACGTCCCCCATGATTCCTGGCCAATAGAAGTGTCTCGTGAGTTTTTTGTGCATCTTAGTGACACTCAGGTGACCCGCCAATGGTATCTTGTGTGCAATTTTTAGCACTCCCTCCCGGTACGCTTTCGGCACCATCACTTGCTCGCGCACGCTCCGGTCTATCCCCTCCGTCACACTGGGAGGATTTCACCTTCTCATTAATATGCCGGTATTGAGGAAGTATTGTCCTGCCCTGCTATTGGATTCCTCATATCCGATCCGCCCAAACAGGGGTTTCAAATCAACATTGTTTCGTTGTTCCTTAATTAGTTCCTGTCGTGGTATTAATAGATTAGATCGCAGTCATATCTCTTCTTTTGTTTGGCCCTTCCTTTCTGGTGACCTAGTAGTAGACTTCTCCCTCTCTTTCTTCTTCCCCCTCGTCGTTACAATTGCTGATGCCTTATCTTCTGATGCCTTGAGTTCCCCCATGGATTCAGGCTTCATTTGGCTTGAGCATTTGATTCGACTTTTGACAATGTCGTTACCTACTATCATCTCCACGCCGGTCATAGGAAAGCTACTAATGACTCCCATGATGATCTCGCCTGATATCCAATTGGATTCTAGGTAAATTTTAGCTAGAGAAATTTTCATAGGCTTATCTTCTATGCCTCTAATAGTGACTGTCCTATTGGAGGTTGTTTTTATTCCCGTGGGCACGTGGTTCCTTAGCACTAAGGATTGGGATGCACCCGTGTCTCTTAGGATATTGATGGGCCTTCTCTGGCTCTTTTTGTTTCGGGCAATGTATCCTCTTGATGTGAAGGGTTTATATGCTACTTCTACATTTGCGTGTACCATCAACTGTGGTTTAGCTGGGGGATTTCGAATTTGTTCCAGGCCTCGCCTCGCCCAACAGTTTGCAGCTATGTGACCCAGCTTCTTACAGTTGAAGCATGTGATAGGTCTGGCTTCCTGTTTGAATGGCGGTTGTTTGGCTGAGAATGCCGGACTCCCCCTAAGCGCTTGTGGACAGCTTCGTTTTTCATGGAGTGGATAGGCCTCTCTACTACGTGGATGTGTAGGCTTATGCGATCCCGGTCTACCCTTGTGGGTGATGACATACTCGTCCGCTAATTTAGCCATGTTGAGTACTGTCGCTACCTCTTTCTCGGCCAGGTGTAGTCTCATGTCTTCGGGGACGCAGTTTAGAAATTCTATTAATAGGAGCTGTTTCAATTGTTCAAAATCTCCCTCCACACTTTTAGAGCTACACCAACAGTTGATGAATGCTTCTTTTCGATTTGCAAACTCTATATAGGTCTGGCCTTCACTCACCCTCAACCCCCTGAATTTTTGTTGGTATGCTCTTGGGACTAGTTCATACACCTTTAAAATCGCCTCCTTGATGGTTTCATAATTTCCGCAGTCCTCTGCTGGGAGCGCCGCGTACGACCTTTGTGTTTTCCCATACAGCATTCCTTCAACCAGCCTATATTAAGAGCTGTCCTTTCAAAATGGGCGAAGTACTCGTCCACTTCAGTTTCGACGAATTTAGGGATCAGCCTTACGTGTTTCGTCACGTCGAAGCTATTCAGTCTATTCTTGTTTGTTTGGTGCCTTATGGTTAGCTCACTCATCCGCGTTTCTTGTTCAATCCTGGCTTTCTCTATCTCCATCCTAGCTAATATTTTTGCCTTCTCTAATTCTACTTCGGCTGGAGTCATAGTTGCCATTTTCTGCTGGCAATTCCTCCAGCGTTTCCTGCTCAAACACCCCATTATCTACCATATGTTCCGTGATAATTCTAACTAGTGTATTTTTTCTCATCGCTCCCTTTACTTTTAAATCTAACCTTTTCCCTACTTTTATTAACTCGTCTTTCTTGAGTTTACCAAGGCTATCCTGGGATGAGTCTTTTAGAAAACTTTCTATTCTCGCCATCTTGCCTTGTGTATCATTCAGGGATTTTTTTTTTTTTTAATGAGCTAATAAAAAATCCAACGGCGAGCCTCCAATTTATGTTACGGACCGGTATGAAGCTGAGTCGGGGTGGATGTCCCCTGGTAAGAATCTTATGACTCTAGGTCAGCGCTTCACCCTACGTTGTCCGTAACACAATATAAAAATAGAAATAAAATAATGACAAGTAAAGTGTCACCCACGATTTGTGACCTATTTGACACGTTGTCTGAGGTTCTCATTAACACATTTTGTTCCGAACGATTCAAACTCAAAGCAAGAATGACATAACGCTAAAATCTTAAAACACAAATTTTATTCAGCATCCTTAAATTTAATATCACACTGCAATAGGTTGGGGTGAGGTCGGATGATAAAAAAAAAAAAAATCATAAAAGAAAGAAAAGAAAACAAGGTGACAAAAAAAATAATATAAGAGAAAATGTATATACCATTTCCATTATGGTATGACAGTTCGGCCAAGGACAAGGAGCGGGGATATCGGGATGGGGAAATCATAATAGTCACTTAACTTTATCCAATTGGACTTTCGTGTTTCATAATGTCTCTGCAAAATTCATCATTCGCGAGATTTTTCCTGTTTGGTTACTTCTTGGATGGGGACGTCCGTTGACATGACGATATTTTTGTTCGTTGCAACTCTCTTCTTTCTGGACACCTATTCCGGGCGTGTTTCCTTGTTATAATGTCTATGCTTTTGATCTGTTACTTCATCGAAACACCAGGAAGAGGGGGCCCTATTAGTTAGCATTGATTTTATCGTGAATATTTGTCTTGTTTTCTTATTTTTCTCTTTCCTAAATCTTTTTGACAAATATACTATTATTAACCAATACTTTTTCTTTCGAAAGAAAAAAAAAGTCTTCCACAAAATTGAACATTTCCCAAATTATATTTGCATATTATCTGAACTCCAAAACATGCGGCTTTTTTTTTCCTATTGTAGAAGACAGAACTTTATTAAGTAGTATATTTGCAATTACCATATGCTTGCTTGTATTAATAAAGTGGCTTCCATGATATCCATACCAAACCACTGAACATAGCTTAAAATTTAACTTTTACTATATTTGTAATTGAAATATACAGTATCTTATCTGTGATACTAGGGCTATTTTTCTGAGTAGATGCAATGCTCAGTGCCTGGCCTTAATACCTGCCTATAAATACAGAATAGGAACTCCGAATCACCATCAACTATTTGTTCATCTTAAAACTGGAAAAAAACACCTAACGGCTAGCTATGAAATCCCAATATACATTTTACCTCCATGACGAATACCTCTGTCTAACCTGCATGCCAAAAAAAAAAAAAACTTTTTTTTTTCTTCAAACTTAACCTTACCTGAAACTCTAATCCTAATGGAGATCTATTGTTATTCGTAAGTAAATAACCCCTGTCTCTTGAACGCTAACAATCTGCTCCTTCCCACCAAGCCGCCACTTAACTCCTATATTGCACAGCATTTGTAGTGGAATCTTTAACTTCCAGCCCCTAACCCTCACATGCTAACTGCTTAGTCATCACTAATGCATGTCTAAGAGGTAGAAATGTATAGATGTTTAGAGTGCATTCCTATTCAGTTAACAGCCAAAGTATGTACTCGGAAGCAAAGCGATCTGCATTACATAACTGTGTCTCCTCCTAGATAGTTTTGTAACGATTAATACGAAACTGAACCGATGCTCCTTGTTATGCTAAATGTCCATGACTTTTACTTGAAAGCTGAAATTATCTTCCCTCAATAATAGAAACACAATTTATACCTACTACTTCAACTTTGTTCGCATCTACTGAAAACCTGCCCATATATCTATTTACCTAATTATACATGACTCAAAACTTACTGTTTTATCCCTACTATATTGCACTCACATCTCAACCCTCCTGTCATCTAAAATATAGTTTGGGCACAACTCGCAGTTCAATTCTTAATACCTACTCATACTGTAACGTTATCCTAGACCAAAGCTAACATAAATAAAATTTAAAAATAATATAAAGGGAAAGCCTCAAACCACATTATTTCCTTTCTAACAAGCCTTCTTACAATCTTAGTTGCTTACACTGCATGAACTCTACTCACCCCCTTTATCCAGTAACAATGAAATAGCAATGTCCCTAAATCACTTTGAGGAGTGTAATCATTCAGCAGATATATAACCTCTACAAACTAACCCAGTAACATTAACTAACTACGTGGGGTCGCAGAAATACCTGGATTAGAACCCAGGTGCGGAGCAAACCCTCTCAGTGCTGACGGACCCAGTAGATCTTCCCAGATCATCCGTCTAGGAGAAGGTAAACTCTGAATCTAAACCAAAGGGGAGGGAGGCCTCTTCAGTCTTAGATGACAACCTTTCTAGAGCTGGTAACTCAAATAAATTACCGGTTTTTTGCAAACCTAAACTGCTTAAGGAGTAGATAGGCTCTGTCTATCGCCCGGCTTCCATACTCCTCGGTATACTAAGTATTTTCATGGGAACCAAGTTTTTGCAACAGTAAAATAACTTAGGCCTGAGATCGTTTGGAAAAAACATTTTCGTATCTACAATAATATGCTGGAAACGTTAAGCCATTAGTTGGTTCATATAAAAATTCTGTCAGCGAACTTGCAATTCCTTCTAGAGTGAAACGATAATCCTTGTTTTCTTCTGGTTTCATTAATATTGTTTTTAATACTTCATTTTGTTTTAACTGTTCTTTTTATAAAAATTCCATCTGACTTTGTTGGGCCGCCAGTGCTAACTGTATAGTTTTTTTGTAAACTTGGCTAATTGTTCCATGTTGAAGATTTTTCTTTCTTTCTTTTTTTAAACACACTAATAAAAAAAAGGTTAACAGTACCTGCACAAAGCATTAAATAAATTCACTGAGTTTTTGGAGGGGGTTACACACAAAATTGACACCGAACCAAAAGCAGCAATATACATACGTGCATTCCTTTCTGCAATATTTTTTCTTTTTTTTTATAACATTTTCACTCCAAACAAGGCACATCGCCACTTTGATGTAGGGGGCTACTATCAGGGACATAAGCTACAGGGGTACTATGTAGGGAATTGGGCAGCAAGATGTCGGTTCACATTACACTTGAATTTCTGCATGTCAGTATAGTTGGGGAAGCAGGGTCCCGGAAGGGATTTCCAAAGTCTAGCGGTTCTGGGGAAGAAACTACTGGAGCAGAAGGCTCTCTTACATCTAGGGATCTCTACTGTGAAGGGGTGGGATTTAGCTGCTTGTCGGGTTTGTCGGGGGTATTTATGTCGAGGGGGTACAAGTGCTTGCAATTCATCAGAGCATTCACCGTTAAAGTACTTGTAGAACAAGCAGAGGGACACAACATTTCGTCGGTGGGACAGAGGCTGAAGCTTAAATGACAGCTCAGGACCTATTAGGTTGGCGACTCTCTTTTGAACTCTGTCTAGAAGTGAGAGACTAGTAGCCGATGCACCAGCAAATGTGACAACCATACTCCATACATGGGAGAATGGTGGCCTTATAGAGGTACAGGATACTTTCGGGCATTAGTAGCTTTCTAGCACGGTAGAGAGAACCTACCTTCTTTGCAGCGGTTCCGATAATACTCTCAATGTAATTGTTCCAACTCATGTTTCCTGTGAACGTTAGGCCGAGGAGTTTAAAAGATCTACTTTCAGATAAAGAGTCTTTGGCCATTGCTATTGGTGGTAGAGAAGGTTTCTTGTAATTATTAAAGGAAAGAAGTTTAATCTTGGCAGCATTGAATGTGACCATCCATTTTTGTCCCCATTCCACTACGGCCATATGTGTTCATTTGTTTTCCTGTTGTGTTGTTTTTTTGCCATATGTGTTCATTTGTTTTCCTGTTGTGTCTGTTATAGAGTGTGGTGTCATCAGCATATATACCCATCTCACAAACAATTTTGTCAGGGAGGACATTTATGAATATTAGGAATAATAGACGTCCAAGGATAGACCCTTGAGGCATTCCCGCATTTATATCATATTGTTTAGATGTACGATCGTCGAGGACAATCTGGATTTTTCTCTTATCTAAGAAAGGTTTAATTATCTTAACTATTTTTCCAGTGATACCATATGATCTGATTTTCCCCGAGAAGACCTTCATGCCATACCCTGTCAAAAGCTTTAGATATATCTAGAGCTACCGCTCTATCCTCTCCTGCTTTGTCCAATGAATGGTATATATGTTCAGAGATTACAGTTAGGATGTCTGCTGTGGAACGGGCCTGCCTAAATCCATATTGTTGGTCGGTCAGAAGTTTAGCATCTGTAAGGTGATGGACCAAAGCCTGATTAATTATGGACTCAAATATTTTGGCAAAAAGTGGGAGGAGACTAATGGGGCGATAATTTACTGGGTCGGTTCTTTTGCCAGAATTCTTGAAGACTGGTACCACAGCAGCAGTTTTCCAGCAGACAGGAAAGCAAGATTCATTAAGGCATTTGTTGTAAAGTTTGGAGAGAACTGAAGTTACTTCGGCGAAGCATTTTTTTAATAGCACAGCCGGGATGAGATCAAGTCCACATGCTTTTGAAGTGTCAAGATTTTTTATGATAGCATGCACCTGAGAAGGGGTGATTTTCAGATCATCTAGTGTGGCGTCTGTCTGCAAAGGAAAGTCATGTAGGGTGTGGTTAGCAAGGTCCAGTGTGGAGTTGGAGGCAAACTGACTGGCAAGCATGTTAACCTTCTCGGTTGCTGAGCAAACAAGCTCATGACTTGAGTAGTGGGGGAATTGTTGATTGCCCATTATTTACTATTTATTTGTTGTAGATTTTCCAGAAGTCACAGGTTCCTAATTTTTGTACTTCGATGCGTTTTTTGGTGGTTTCAGTAAATTCTCTCTTAGCTGTCACTATTTCTTTCTTACATTTACTTCTGGCTTCTATATACTTCTGTCTGTTTGAACTGAACTTATGTCGGTTAAATCTGCAGTATGCATGATGCCTTTGCGCGATGGCAGCTGCACAAGTAGAAGTAAACCATTGGAGAGAGTGGGGCTTGCTATAAAATTTACGCGCGAGAACATGTGCTTCAATTGCCGTTTTGAACCATTCAGTGGTCTCCTTGGCGCACTGTTCAACAGGAAGTGAAAAGATATTTCGCTATGGGGCGTCTCTGAGGAGATCCCTGATGGCTTCCCAGTCACCCTTTTTATAATATCTCATTTTGAGCAGTGGCTCTTCGGGTTCGGCTCTAGAGTTTAGGGCGATTTCAACCATTATCAGTGCATGATCAGCGTTCCCAAGTGGGCTGTGGGCATCCGTTACACAATCAATCAGGACAATTCTTATGAAACAAAAGAAATTTGAAATAGACAACTTTCTTTTGTTCCAAAAAAAAATTGTTCTTTTCCTTATGCAATGAAAAGTAATTTGAAATAAACAACTTTTTTTTTCCGAGAAAATTGTTCTTTTCAATGCTTCATGAAATGTCAATTTCTCTTTGCTTTTCTTTTTTTTTTTCAGTAGGACCATAACAGACTGAATTAAAAAAATAACTTACTTTTTGTGTGTGTCCTAGCTTTTTGTTTTTCAGTAATTTAATTTTTTCATGGAGTCTTTTTTTCCATCCGTTGTCTTTTTGGCTTAAAGTTTCCGTTTTGAGAATATGAATCCTGTCGCTATTTGTTATATCCTTACTTTAAATAAGAATACAGCAAGAAACACAAGGTTATGGGTAAAAGACAAAGGAATTTATTTACAGAGGAATACATGTGATATATGTTACTTGACATCTTTTCTTATTCCCTTCCTGTCTTTTTTCCTTCTGCCTCAGTCATGTTAGAGGGTCAATATATCTATAGTTCATTTCATCTATGAAGGTATGTTAGCTTATTCCATTACATAACACTAAAATGTAAAGAATTTTGTTTTTCATTAAAAGAAAATATTTTGGCAATATTGTAAATAATTCTAAATTAAAACAAATGTTGGCATAAATATTTTTAAGATAATTAAACTGAAGTCGAATTATTCTTAAAATTCTAGCAACATTATTTTAGTTGATTTAGGACAACTCTTATATGTTATACCAAAACATCTCATTCGTCTTAACTTTTAACATGTTAATTTCTACATTTTTGTTTACATGCATATATATTTTCCCATTATTTCGATATTAAACAGGAGAAATCTTGGCCACCAAACTAGATTTACAAGGCATAAAATATTTGTGTCATTGAAGCAAAGGCAAGAACAGTTGGAATTCTCATGATTTGGAGGTCATGTGGCTCACTATAATCAATTGTAGGACATTGGTGAAAAGATCCTTTCAAGAGATAAAGAAAAAGTATTAACAATTCAATATATGGGAAATGACCTAGTAATGTTGATGTGATTGTACATAAATCTCTCAACCACTAGAGAGTATGTTTAAAGAAGTCTGAGTTGACAAATTTTGCCTTTCTGGCACTTCACATACATCTTTAGCCATGCTCTCACAATCACTGTTATTAAGCATACAAAATCATTGACTCCAGGATGCACTACACTAAATATGTCACTGCATAGAAATGCTGGTATGGACGTAACTTGTTTGTGTTGCTGTCACATATTTTGCTGCTAGTTGGTGATTGTTCCTATTTACTTGCCTCTCCACGAGGGCAGAGTTAGACACAAAGACGGTTTATACTATGGGGAAATTCCAGCTCCCTAAAAAAGGGCACTGGATAGGAACAAAAATAAAAATTGCCTCAATCTAGAAAGATTTCTTTTCCACTGATTGAGGTCAGAAAAGGTGAAGTGTAGTATCAGAACAGTATTTTTTTTATCTTTTTGTGGTTCATCAGACAAAGTATTGATGTCGATGGAAGGTTCCAATAAGAGGGAATTAATTCTATGCATCAAGATGTCTGCCAGGATATTGCCTGTGCCTTCAACATGTCGTATGTCAGATGTGAACAGCAAGACATAACGCATGTGATGAATCTCCCAGGGATATTTTTTATGAAAAGAAAACTGCAAGGCACTTTATAAAAATATGTGGTCTGTGTAACACTGAAGAGAGGCCACATCAGACCTGTAGGGTTGATGTGACGTTTCTTTTGGTTAAAAATAATTTTTTGTTCCCGGACGATGATCGGGTTTTGAAGGAATAAAAATTATTAATAATTTTTTTTTGTCAATAAATTCTGAGTTAAGTCTGTTGTTGAGATGGCGGCGGCAAAAGTGCCTTTGTAGCGAAAAGTTAAATCACATTCTAAACTTCAAAAGCGAAAAAGAATGCATAAAATATTTTAGCCAAAATACACAGGCGTTTGATCTGAAATAGCCGAGGTCATAGTTGTACGGGAGCCGGAGAGTTGGGGATTGCACACCCGCAATTGGCAAAACTATGAGCCAAGTTTGATCTGTGAGTTTGACAGTTGAAAAGGTCGGGTTGTTTTTGATCTGAGAGAAACACACGCAGTGACTCGGCATTGCGTTTTGGAACAAGGAATGGGAAAAAATGAATTGTCCGAAATTTCAAAACAATAATACATATTTTTATGACGTATCGAGAATTGTCATTTGGTGAATCAGGTCGAACAAAAATTGAAGTTATGAAATATTTTTGCTCGGATGGGAAAATGTGTTGTCCGATAAGTTCAAAGCGACAAATGCATTCTTGGTCTTTTGACGTAATCAAAATGTCTGATATAATGGAATGGCCGACAACCAGAACTTAATTCAAAGATAAACTAAAATTCCTTTGAATTATCAAAGCGAAAAATGAAATCAATAGATAATTTTAAAACAAATAAAATCGCGTGATTTACTTTAAGTCAAAGGAAAAATAATTTTCCTGGATATGGAAAAATTCCATTAGTAAGCCAGGGAGGAGTTAAATAATACAACGTGTAAGTTGGGCGTTAATTAAAGGAAGAGTCAATCCAATTTTGGAAATGGACCAATGAAAAAGGGCCCTGTCGAAGTATAATCAACCAATGAGAAAAGGCCCCGTCGAATTATAATCAAGCAATTTGATTGGTCGATGACGAACATGGGTGTCGTCATCATTCCATAATTGTATTATAAAAGAAATGAAAAATCAGAGATTAAGTCAGAGTCCGGGTCTGAGATTGGGAATCAGAGTCAAAGAGAGCTAAGTCGAGTTGTTCCGTCTCGGCAGAATCACCTCTCCTCTCTCTCCCCCTCGCTTGTTGCCTGATAACTCAATGCTTATAACGTGTCGATCACTTAACGAGAATTACGCAAAGTCCGCGATACCGACCAGGTATTTCAACAACAGAAGCTCAGTTGTAGAACTAACTGCTTGCTTGAATTAATTGTCAACTATATGTATATGCTGTAAATACTTCTTTTATGAATTTCCGAAATATATATTATATTAACCAACCTCCGGAGTTTTGTTGCTGATGTGCGTTGATCCCTATGTGTGTATATTTCTTTATTTGCTATTTGTGACACCGTATCCGTCAACGAACACTAGAATAACTAGACGATCCACGGAGAACAGGCCTTGAGAACCGAGCATCCGAGAAGAATCCCCAACGCCTTAACGAAGAACTCACTGGGTGACGCAACGTACTAACGGTTGGCAGACCTGGTTGCCCAGTCGACATATCATAACTGTACCGACCAGGGTGCAGATCATAACCGGGCCGCGATCAGAGGTTCAAGGTCGTGTGAGGTCACGTTACAAGGTCACAGTCTGTATGTGGAACTGTTAAATTTACAGGAATTAATGAAAGTGTTATATAACAGTTAATGAGAGTGTGTAGAAAATGTATGTTTTCATCTCAATTTTCTTGACGAGAAAAATGAGTTTCACGTCAATAAACATTTTTGTTGCAGAACAATTACTCACTACCACTAAGCACAGATCACGGTTAGGTTAAATGTGCAACAACATGTCAGTCTCCTCTAACATAGATTTTATTTTGTTGAAAGCTATAATATGTTCTTGTAATGCAGTGTTACAGTTTTTCACATTCGTCAACATGTTCATTAATGGTAAAAATGTTTGAGCAAAGTGAAGAATGAACCTAAATGTTTACTAAACCTAAAAATTGGTGCAAGTATCTCATCATAGTGGAAATGGGAAAATATCAAATGGATTTAACTCTCTAATGAATGCTAAATTCCATCTGCTAAAATATAGAGCTTTAAAAATGTGACCTCGATGAAAAACACACTTTAATGAGTTTAAAATTACACTATATTGTTTCACACATTCAAATACTTGCTGTACACGATCTATGTGATCATGTTAATTCTGGCAATGATTACATAAGACGATGCACAGATAAATGGTAAATAAAGAAATGGTTTATAAACATTTGGAACGTTTGGGCTGCATTTCACAATTCAAAGGGAACACACATTTCAAAAGCTGTTTACATTTTGGGAATATGTTTAAACTTCGAGGTGCAATTTTGTGAAATGCTTATATTGAGCAACTGCCCTAATATCCTATATATATGGTACATACCTATCAGGTTTAGTAACATAGTTCAGTACTCTGTAGTCTCTACATGCAATGTGTTAAGGTTTATACTGACTAGATGAAAAAATAAAGCTCATTCACTCTTTAAGGAGTGAACAATGCCTAACTAAATCATCTGTTAAAATATTGCTTTACTATTAGGTTATAAATGCATAGCTTTATTATGGACATGCGGTTCTTCTGTCTCTGTATAGTGAGTTATAGAATATGAGAAAACTTCCTTGTCAAAGAAGGGGACAGATTGAAGGATATTCCTTTAAAAATCCCAGGAAAGCAGTATTAGCTGATTAGCATGTGTCACTTATGAACATAATGGATCACAAGACTTAATTACACAGCATGCTTAAAAATTTGCCTTCTTATCTCTTAAGCAACAGCCATTCATATTTGTTACCAGGGTGAAGCATATCTGTTACTAAGGTGAAGCTTGCAAACAATCATTACCCAAAATAGCACTGTTCACATCAGTCACTCTAAACTGCTACTATATGTATGTACGTATGTCATTATATACATGTATATTGGGTATGCGGGTAACCTACTACCTCAGGGAGATGAACGCCTCTGCCTTGCATAGTTTCAGGTCACCCTTGGGCAAGGTATAGTACCTGTTAGCCTCCCTCTCAAGTTCTGGAGGGTTACTATATTGTGAGAACTAGGGATATATAAATACATATCCATGTTTGCTTGCTTATGTGTATGTGTGTGTGTATGTCCAGCTGCCGGAGAGGTAAAACTCTGTGATAATAAAACATGCACACTATGCCACTGCTCAGTCATCTCACTATATCAGTTTGTCACTGTGCAACCAGTGGTAGGGTGCGAGAGGGTACAATGTGTAGCACAAGCATGTTGTGTCACGATCTTTATGTGTAGATATCTTTCGAAAAAAAAAAAGTCCTATGGCGATAGGTGAGTGTCGACGTGCACAGGCTTAGCGGGCTGGAAGTGCATAGCTGCAAATCTGCACATAGGCGGCCAGTGATTTATCTAACATCGTCGACTAAATCGCTTACAGAGTGGAAGCAACTTCGGTGGATGATCTGGCGACTGAGCAGCCTTTTCTAGGGATACACTGCTCACCCATGCGTTTGGGAAGGGTCTAGAAAAGGTGACCTAAAAATTGTCTACCCTTTTATTAGCTGGTCGGCTTCCTGTGGTCGGCGGCTGCTCTATATTTGCAGGAGAAACCAGATTAACTTTAGTTGAAGAAAAATAATAAACAAGGAAAATCCAAATTTTATCAGGAGAGGAATAACCTAACTGTTGCCACATGGAATGTGAGAACTTTGCTAGATGTCCTGGATAATCAAAGACCTGAGCGTAGAACAGCTATTGTTGCAAGAGAGCTCGCTTAGTACAGCATAGACATTGCGGCATTGTCTGAAACCCGATTGAGTGGTGAGGATCAATTGGTGGAAGTGGGCTCAGGATACACCTTTTTTTTGGAAAGGAAAACCATCGGGGCTGAGACGAGTGGGTGGAATTGGTTTTGCAGTGCGTTCTAATTTGGTGAAGAGGATTGAACAGCCAATCTGTGTAAGTGACAGAATTATGATGATGTGCTTCCCTCTTGCACAGAGTAGGTATATGATCATTTTATCTGTGTATGCCCCTACCATGGGTCATGATGGAGACACCATCACGGCATTTGACCGAGATCTCAGTTGTACCATTTCCTCTATTCCTTTATCTGAGAAGATCTTATTCATAGGTGATCTAAATGCAAGGGTTGGCAAAGATCATCACACCTGGGACTCACTCGGCCGGTTTGGTGTAGGTAGGGTCAACAGTAATGGTCTGCATCTTCTCCATCTATGCACTCAGTTTGACCTTGCTATCTGTAACACTTTTTTCAACCACAAAGAGGTCCATACGTTTACCTGGACCCATCCTCGTTCAAAACAAGGTCATTTGATTGATTACATTATTTCCAGGAAGGCAGATTTGCGGGACGTATGTAGTGTGTGTGTTATGCGTGGAGCTGAATGTGGCACAGATCACTTTTTGGTACGTGGGAAGTTGAAAATCTGTATAAGGAGGAAGTGTAGGTTGGGTGGTGTTGGGATTCCCAGGCGGGTTGATGTGTCCAGGCTGGCTGATCCAAGTGTACGTGAAAAGCTTCGATCCGTAGTTAATTCTGCTGATTTTGATGGGTCATGGGCGCATTTTAAAAATACAGTCTATGAAATAAGTGTAGATGTTCTTAGCTTCCGCAAATCTAAACATCAGGATTGGTTTGATGATAATGATTTTGAAATTACTCAACTCTTAAGTGCTAAAAATGAGTTGCACCATAAGATGTTGTCTGCCTCTAATGAAGGTCGAGAGTCCCTCCGACAGTCACTTAAAGCAAACAAGGGTATTCTCCAAAACCGACTCCGCCAAATGAAGAATCAGTGGTGGGCTAAACTCGCCAACCAAATCCAGATGGCTTTTGATTGTAAAGACCTCAAACGCATGTACCATTTGCTTAAAAAAGCTTTTGGTCCTCAAACACTATCTACATCTCCCCTACTCTCAAGTGATGGAATTGCCCTTATAAAGGATCCTGACAAGATTCTCCTTCATAGACCGAGCATTATTCTGATCTCTTTGACAACCCCTCTGATGTTGATGAGGACGTCATCAATGAATTTTTATCACAACAGAAGCTTATCCATGCAATGTCCGTGTTCCCATCTAAGAATAAAATTAGAGATGCAATCAAGGAAGTGAACGTTGGGAGGGCTCCAGGGTTGATGGTATTCCTGTGGAAGTTCTCTTACATGGGGGTAATAAACTTGTTCATGAAATTCTTCATCTTATCACTGATGTCTAGAGGGGTGTTCCCGTCCATCAGGATTGGGTTGATGCAATTCTTATATCACTGTACAAGGGAAAGGGGCCCAGGACCGACTGTGGGAGTTATTGTGAGATAAGTTTGTTGGAAGCAGTTGGCAAAATATTTTCCAGAGTTCTACTCAATAGATTGTTCAAGTATATTTGTCCATCCGTCATTCCAGATCTCACTAGAGATGGAACCCTGGATGCTGAGGTCAACTATAGGATACAGCGTGCCACTAAGGCTTTTGGTGGCTTAGAGAAGCGAGTATGGTCTGACAGGGGTATAACTATTCATACAAAGATTAGTGTCTATAAATCTTGTATTTTACCATCCCTGCTTTACGCTTCTGAGGCCTGGACAACTTATGGTAGACACATAAAAGTCATGGAGAGAGTGCACCAGAAATTCCTGAGACACATTCTGGGCATCAGGTGGAGCACTTTTATATCTGATGTGGATGTTCTCATGCGGGCTGATGTACCTTGTATCGAGAAGTTGATTATACTCAACCAGATGAGGTGGGCTGGACATCTGACAAGGATGGACGACGATAGATTGCCAAAGAGCCTGTTCTATGGTGAAATTACACAAGGAAAGCGTCCACAACATAAACCGAGGAAACGCTTTAAGGATAACATCAAAGATAATCTTAAAGTTCTTGGTATTGACGTGTTCAGTTGGGAAAGTGCTTCCAATGATCGTAAAAAGTGGCGCTCCTTAGTCTATCATGGTTGTGATAGTTTTGAAAAGAAAAATGAGCATGCAAAAATGAAGTGTAATGTCCGGAAGAAAAATCTGTCAGATATATCAGGTCTGTCGGAGGATTTCATGCAGAACCACACCTGTGATTTATGCGGTAAAATGACTTTATCTGGAGCTGGCCTGGCTAGCCACAAGCGTTCACATGGAGATCAATCTTTCTTTGATGGGGGTAAACTTTGCAGGGAACAGATATTCTGTTTCCTCTGTGGTCTGTAAATCGAGTGGAGGCCTAAAACGTCATATGAGCGTCCACAGTAGAGCAGCACCAGTTGGCATCCCTCAATCTCAGTTTAAGTGTGACTTTTACAACAGACTGTGTAAAAGCAGGGCTGGTCTGAAGAGCCACCTTCGTTCGCACAGAAAATAGGAATTGATGCATTCTTGATCACATCTCCACATGTATGTATGTGTGTGTGTATAAGTGTATATATGTGTACATAATTATAATATAAAAAAAATATATATTCTTTCAAAAATACATGAAAATAATTGAGTAATCAACAATAAAGCAAGGGAAAGATGGTCTTCTTCTGTCAAGAAGTGACAATCACCATATACATGTATCAATGAACCGTTCATAATTCATAACATTTTTACTTAGACAGAAGATTACAAGATGTTACAATTCCAGTTGCAGAAAGTGTGTGTGCAGCACATAAAATAGGCAGTGAAAGCAGGGTGCACTGATAGTTGCTGTCATTTTTTTCTGCCAGTTTAGATTTTCCTGGCTCTTAGAGTGAAAAAATTAAAAACCCTTTGTTGCCCTTCCATCAGTTTTGGTTTGATGTATGCACACTGGCCACAGCTGTGGACTAGGTCAGCTATATGGCCACAGTGTGGAAATAGGTCAGCTATGTGACCACAGTGTGGACAATAGGTCAGCTACGTGGCCACAGTGTTGACAATAGGTCAGCTATGTGGCCACAGTGTGGACAACAGGTCAGCTATGTGGCCACAGTGTGGACAACAGGCCAGCTATGTGGCCGCAGTGTGGACAATAGGTCAGCTATGTGGTCGCAGTGTGGACAATAGGTCAGCTATGTGGCCACAGTGCGGACAATACGTCAGCTATGTGACCACAGTGTTGACAATAGGTCAGCTATGTGGCCGCAGTGGGGACAATAGGTCAGCTATGTGACCACAGTGTGGACAACAGGTCAGCTATGTGCCCGCAGTGTGGACAACAGGTCAGCTATGTGGTCGCAGTGTGGACAATAGGTCAGCTATGTGGCCACAATGTGGACAACAGGTCAGCTATGTGGCCGCAGTGTGGACAACAGGTCAGCTATGTTGCCACAATGTTAACAATAGGTCAGCTATGTGGCCGCAGTGTGGACAACAGGTCAGCTATGTGGTCGCAGTGTGGACAATAGGTCAGCTATGTGGCCACAATGTGGACAACAGGTCAGCTATGTGGCCGCAGTGTGGACAACATGTCAGCTATGTGGCCACAATGTGGACAACAGGTAAGCTATGTGTCCGCAGTGTGGACAACAGGTCAGCTATGTGGTCGCAGTGTGGACAATAGGTCAGCTATGTGGCTACAATGTGGACAACAGGTCATCTATGTGGCCGCAGTGTGGACAACAGGTCAGCTATGTGGCCACAGTGTGGACAATAGGTCAGCTATGTGGCAACAGTGTGGACAATAGGTCAGCTATGTGGTCGCAGTGTGGACAACAGGTCAGCTATGTGGCCACAGTGCGGACAATAGGTCAGCTATGTGGCCGCAGTGTGGAAAACAGGTCAGCTATGTGGTCGCAGTGTGGACAACAGGTCAGCTATGTGGCCGCAGTGTGGACAATAGGTCAGCTATGTGGCCGCAGTGTGGACAATAGGTCAGCTATGTGGTCGCAGTGTGGACAATAGGTCAGCTATGTGGTCGCAGTGTGGACAATAGGTCAGCTATGTGGTCGCAGTGTGGACAACAGGTCAGCTATGTGGTCGCAGTGTGGACAATAGGTCAGCTATGTGGCCACAGTGTGGACAATAGGTCAGCTATGTGGCCGCAGTGTTGACAATAGGTCAGTTATGTGGTCGCAGTGTGGACAATAGGTCAGCTATGTGGCCACAATGTGGACAATAGGTCAGCTATGTGGCCGCAGTGTGGACAATAGGTCAGCTATGTGGCCACAGTGCGGACAATAGGTCAGCTATGTGGCCGCAGTGTGGACAATAGGTCAGCTATGTGGTCGCAGTGGGGACAACAGGTCAGCTATGTAACCACAGTGCGGACAATAGGTAAGCTGTGGCCACAAAAAGTTGACAATAGGTCAGCTATGTAACCACAGTGTTGACAATAGGTCAGTTATGTGGCCGCAGTGGGGACAATAGGTCAGCTATGTGGCCACAGTGTGGACAACATGTCAGCTATGTGGCCACAGTGTGGACAACAGGTCAGCTATGTGGCCACAATGTGGACAATAGGTTAGCTATGTAACCACAGTGTGTGCAATAGGTCAGCTATGTGGCCGCAGTGGGGACAACAGATCAGCTATGTGGCCACAGTGTTGACAACAGGTCAGCTATGTGGCCACAATGTGGACAATAGGTCAGCTATGTAACCACAGTGTGGACAATAGGTTAGCTATGTCGCAACAGTGTGGACAATAGGTCAGCTATTCGGCCTGCTATTGACATCAACTTCTCGACATAAAACTATCAGACAACATCTTGCATGCACCTGATGTTTCTTGCCAATAACTTTGATAAATACACGCAGTAAACTATTTTTCATTTAGTATTAATCGAATATTTGTAGAAATCAAAAATAAAATAACAGAAAACTATAAATACTTTTATGATCTTGTTTGAAAAGAAAATTCTTAACATGACAATATTTGAATATATGTTTGAATATATGTTTAAATATATATTTGAATATATATTTGAATATATGATTGAATATATGTTTGAATATATATTTGAATATATGGTTGAATATATATTTGAATATATGTTTGAATATATATTTGAATATATATTTGAATATATGTTTGAATATATATTTGAATATATATTTGAATATATATTTGAATACATGTTTGAATATATGTTTGAATATATATTTGAATATATGTTTGAATATATATTTGAATATATATTTGAATATATATTTGAATATATATTTGAATACATGTTTGAATATATGTTTGAATATATATTTGAATATATGTTTGAATATATATTTGAATATATATTTGAATATATGCTTGAATATATATTTGAATATATATTTGAATATATGATTGAATATATATTTGAATATATATTTGAATATATGTTTGAATATATATTTGAATATATATTTGAATATATGTTTGAATATATATTTGTATATATATTTGAATATATGTTTGAATATATGATTGAATATATATTTGAATATATATTTGAATATATATTTGAATATATATTTGAATATATGTTTGAATATATGATTGAATATATATTTGAATATATATTTGAATATATATTTGAATATATGTTTGAATATATGTTTGAATATATGTTTGAATATATATTTGAATATATATTTGAATATATATTTAAATATATGTTTGAATATATATTTGAATATACATTTGAATATATGTTTGAATATATATTTGAATATATATTTGAATATATGTTTGAATATATATTTGAATATATATTTGAATATATGTTTGAATATATGTTTGAATATATGTTTGAATATATGATTGAATATATATTTGAATATACATATGAATATATATTTGAATATATGTTTGAATATATAATTGAATATATAATTGAATATATATTTGAATATATATTTGAATATATAGTTGAATATAAGCTTGATTATATGGTTGAATATACATTTGAATATATATCTGAATATATGTTTGAATACATATCTGAATATATGTTTGAATATATATTTGAATATATGTTTGAATATATATTTGAATATATATTTGAATATATATTTGAATATACTGAATATATATTTGAATATAAATTGTAATATATATCGTAATATATATTTGAATATATATTTGAATATATGTTTGAATATATATTTGAATATATGATTGAATATATATTTAAATATATATCTGACTATATATTTGAATGTATGTTGGAATATATGGTTGAATGTATGGTTGATATATTTGAATATATGATTGAATATATATCTTAATATATATTTGAATATATGTTTGAATATATATCTGAATATATATTTGAATATATGTTTGAATATATGATTGAATATATATTTGAATATATGTTTGAATATGTGGTTGAATATATGTTTGAATTTATATTTGAATATCTATTTGAATATATATTTGAACATATGTTTGAATTTGTCTAAAATATTATATTCAGTTTATTGGAAAGAGCATAAAATGTCACATTGACCCTGAAAACATCGTAAAAATAGAATCAATAGAAAAATTTTGATAGATTTTTAAATTTTAAAAATTGAAAAATATTTAATACGTAAAATTCATTACTGTTTTTTTTTTTAAATAAAATTTCTATTACTTTTGAAACAACTTTAATAGTTTATTTTGGAAGTATAATCCATAAAGAAATAAACAACCCACTTTTAAAAGAGAAATTACGAGTTTTTTATATTTTATTCGCAGTTTCGTGATAACCCCTATCACAAAAATTCCTACAAAAAGTCTGATACATCTACTACATAGATTGTAAACGCACCCGACAACCTATAAATGTCGACATTTCCAATATGAATGGTAAGCTGGACTTATGTAAAAAATAACAAAAAGATATGCTAAACTGACTTTTTCGTTTAAAAATGGAATTTTTTCCCTTTCGTTATTAACTTTTTTTTTAATTTTATAAATATTTTGTGTTTTATATACATAAAGTACAATTGTTGAATGTTACTGTTTTGATTATATTCGTTTGGGGGGGTACAATAAAAAATTAAGAAAAATTAAAACGAAGCGAAATTTAAGTTTCCGTTCTATTTTTACAACAACCGTAAAACAGCGCATACTCAGCAAGTTTTATCGTAATTTATAAGCATAATGTTGAAACACTAAATCAACATTTTATTTATTTTTTTGCATAATTAATAATGGAAGTATTTTTCTGTTTATTTTCTGAACATCTGTTAAAAAAATAATTTGTACATTCTCTTGAAAAAAAGAATCAAACTTTTCTCTACTTTCACATAACTATTTACAGTGTTCATGTAAAGCATTCATCTGTTCTTTTTATAATAAAAATTCCGTTTTCAAAGAGAAACGTTTACTGCCAAATTTCTTTAAAAAAAAAGTGCAAGTTTTCCTGAAAAAAAACCTTTCACTTATGGTAAAAAATTAATCTTTTTTGGGGGAAAAAATAACAAATTTTATTGATTAAAAAAATTGCAAAAAATAATAAAAGTAAATAAACGAACAAAATGCAATTTTTCTTGAGGAATGTTTTTAACAAACTGAGCCACAGCAACGCGTGGCCGGGTACAGCTAGTATATATATAAAAATGTAACTTGGTTCGTTCGTAATTAATAGTCTTAATAACCACTGGACGGATGGCTTCCACATTTTGGTATAATATGTTTACGGTACGCATGCGTGTTTTATATATCTCTTTGTAATTATAACATTATATGTAATTTTTCTATAATAAATATTTGGTTTTCTTTGTACGGATGGGCCATTTTATTTATTTGGGGACAATTATTTCACACCGCGTGTCATCACGTGACATCACTAAACGGAACTTTTATATACCAAATTAATTTTTTTCGTTTAAAAATGGAATTACTTCTCTTTCGTTAATATATATATATTTCTAATATTTCGTGTACAATTGTTGAATGTTATTTTCTTGATTATATTTGTTTGGGAGAAGTACAATTAAAAAAAAAAAAGATTAAAACGGAGCGAAATTTAAATTTCCATTCCATTTTTACTCTTTATGAATATTAAAAGAAAAATTACTAAACATTTATTAATAATACCTCACTTTTACAGACATTTGTTTTTAAATTTCTTAAATGACGACTTTTATCGACTTTTTTTTATATAGCAGTTTTTATATAGCATTTTTTAAATAGCATTTGCGAATGGGTATGCTGAGATTTGTTTTAATTTCTTTTTAAATGACTTTTTATCGACTTTCTTTTTTTAATAGCATTTGCGGATGGGTAAAAAACGAAACAAACAAAAAAAAACTAAACTATTTACTGATAATTCTCATTTTTACAAATATTTTTAACAAATAAATTATACCGAGAAATTGTCAGTAAATGGCTTAATTATTTTTTGTTATTTACCCATCCGCAAATGCTATTAAAATAAAATTCATTTAAAAAGAAATTAAAAAAACAAATGTCAGCATACCCATCCGCAAATGCTATTAAAAAAAAGTTGATAAAAGTCGTCATTTAAAAAGAAATTTAAAAACAAATGTCTGTAAAAGTGAGGCATTATTAATAAATGTTTAGTAATTTTTCTTTTAATATTCATAAAGAGTAAAACTTTGTTCAAAATAAATGTGACAATCGTTTAGTTACTGCGACAACGTCAGTAAATAAAAAAAAAAAGTGTTGTGCGCTTGCGTCAGAAAGGGAGCGATGCATGTTTTTTTATGCTGGTCGCCAATGGAACTCAACACCCAAGGAGTACCAAATTCTGTTTTCCAAAAGAAACGTTTACTACCAACTTTCTTTAAAAAAAAACAAAGTGCAAGTTTTCCTGAAAAAAAAAACCCTTTCACCTAACAATTTATGGCAAAAATAGCGACCCATAAAAATCTGGGGTGCTTCTACACTTTATTGCCGAAATTGGAGACGCCATTTTTTTCCACGCACTTGCTATCCAAATCTAGGGGAGACATCATTATATGGCCGAACGATTGCTTCCGAAAAGGGAAAGAATAAATTTACCAAAATTAACATTTATTACTTCCGGAAACGTTAAATTAAACTAAAATTATCATTTATTACTTCCAGAAACTTGGTGAACCGATATTACTGGAGAAAATGAATCTTGACAATTCAAAAAAATGTTTAAAATTATTTATTTGTTGGAAAAAAAAACAACAAAAAACAAAAAAACTATTTCATAAAAGTCCACTGTTGCTTTAAAAGTAAATAAAGAAAGTGAAAGAGAACATATATCCGTAATTGTTTAATTGGAAATATTTCGATTTAATTCATGAGAACGGGAAAGTTTTTCATGGAACATTTTTTTTTTTTATTAAAAACAGAAAATTGAAATGACATATGAAAACCAAAACAAAACCAAAACATTTATTAGTCTTTTTGTTTGTTTGTTTATTTTTTTCGTTTGTGTGTTTTGTTTTTTTGGGTTTTCTTTTCGAACAAATAAATAATTTTAAATATTTTTTTGAATTGTCAAGATTCATTTTTCCCAGTAATATCGGTTTACCAATTTTCTGGAAGTAATAAATGATAATTTTAGTTCAAGGGAGTAATAAATGTTAATTTTGGTAAATTTATTTAGTTTAATTTATCGTTTCCTGAAGTAATACATGTAAATTTTGGTAAATTTATTCTTTCTCTTTCCGGAAGCAATCGTTCGGCC
The DNA here is from genome assembly GCF_053919585.1 of Euprymna scolopes. NCBI lineage: Eukaryota > Metazoa > Mollusca > Cephalopoda > Sepiida > Sepiolidae > Euprymna > Euprymna scolopes. The sequence continues at coordinate 80,481,357 of NC_136484.1, forward strand.
TTATAATGATGTCTTCTCTAGATTTAGATAACAAGTGCGTGAAAAAAAAATGGCGTCTCCAATTTCGGCAATAAAGTGTACAAACACCAAATCTGCTAGCTGAGTGACAAATCTGATTAAAATATTGAAAGAAAGAAAGAAAAATAGAAACTCTAGATGTATCAGAAATTTGGAGGAATTTTTGACACCCTTAACAGAAAACTGCGAATAAAATATAAAAAACCCGTAATTTCTCTTTTTAAAGTGAGTTGTTTATTTTCTATATGGAATATACTTTCAAAATAAACTATTAAAATTGTTTAAAAAATAATAGAAATATTATTTTTTTATTTTTTAAAAAACAATGTTTACAAAATGTTTACAAAATCCGGCGTGCCTTCATGCAGCCATTTATTTACGTAATAAAATCAATAGAATTTAACGAGTTAAATATTTTTCAATTTTTAAACTTTAAAAATCTATCAAAATTTTTCTATTGATTCAATTTTTACGATATTTTCAGGGTCAATGTGAAATTTTATGCTCTTTCCAATAAACCAAATATAATATTTTAGACAAACGTTTTGTTTTTTTCAAATTCACACCCCCATTTTGAAATGTTTATTAAAATTTTAATAATTAATTTATGTGTCAAAGTTTTATGTATCACAAATTGAAGATAAAAGATCAATAAAGAAAATATTCCAATTTAAAACAAAAAAAAAAGAATAGTTTTTGGAAATTTACCTGTAAAGTCCAAAGTGTAAAACCTTTTTTTTTTAAAACACGATTTTTTTTTAAATGAAAGCTCATGTTATGCTTACATCGTTAAGTAAATACCAGACGCTGACGGCAAATTTTTCTATCTCATTGAATGTTTTCTTTTTTTAGATATTAAAAAAAATAAAATTAGTTGATGAAGAAGTATTAAAATATATCAATCAAAAACTCGTGTATTTCCTTAAAAGAATTTTTTTAAATCGATGAAGCGGATTTTTTGTTCTAGGCGAAAAACTTGAGTGAATGTGCGTTTCTTTTTTAACTACGGAGGATGAAAATACTAATTTTGGTTAACACACGCAATAAAAAAGAGATATTATTTATGCCCTTGGACGAAAGCATACTTCATAAATTTCATTTTAGCAGCAGCAGCTATTTAACGCTTCGCGCAAAACATGTTACAAAAATGCTATTTTCTAGGACCCTCGCTTTAAAAAATCCTTTTATTTAAAAAAAATACATGGAACTTAAAATATAAATATGGATAAATTCTTAACAATGAAGAATGGAACTACCCATTTAATAATATTTTTTTAGGTAAGTGATTTTTTTGGCATTTATATACATATATTTATAAGCAAGTCAAAATATATTGATTTTCTTTATATTTTTTAAAAGAAAACCGCTTTAAAGAAACAAATATTGCATAATTTGCTATTAAACCTGTTAATTTTTGAAAATTTGGTCTTTGCTCCTTTAATTGAAAAAAAACTAAGGGTTTGAATTGCATTTCCAAGTAGTTATAAGCTTAAAAAAAAATAGTAAGTTGAATTATTAAGGTTCTGATCATCATTTTTAATGGCCACTGTCTGATACACCTATAGAACCTCTCCCAAACATACTAGCAATAATTTAGTTTCGTCCTTCCTTTCAGTGTTTCCAATAAGGGGGTTGATGTACTAGGATTTGTATTAGGAGCTGGGCACTTATTAAAATTATTTAATTGTTGAATTTTTTGCATTTTGGTTAAATTTGTTAGTTTGCTGCGCTAAAAGCCCACACAAAAAAAATTGAACAAAAGACAAAATTAAAAAGAATGGTACTCATGCAGAATTTAACCCCCCTCCCCGCCACCCTGCACCAGATTCCAATTAGTTTAGGGTTCGACCGGCAATCACCGGATTCAGCCGAGCGTTGTTCAAATGTTGAAACACTAAACCAACATTTTATTTATTTTTTTGCAGAATTAATTAATGATGGGAGTATTTTTCCGTTTATTTTCTTAACATCTATTGACAAAAAAATTTGTACATTCTCTTGAAAAAAAAAATCTAACTTTTCTCTACTTTCACGTAACTATTTACAGTGTTCATATAAAACATTCATTGTTTTCTTTTTATAATAAAAATTATGTTTTCAAAAAGAAATGTTTACTGCCAACTTTCTTTTAAAAAAAAATTCCTGAAAAAAAAAACTTTCACCTAACAATTTATCGTAAAAAATTCAACTTTTCTTGGGAAAAAAAAACAACTTTTATTGATAAAAAAAATTGCAAAAATAATAAAATAAATAAACAATACAAAATGCAATTTTTTATGAGGAATGTGTCCATTTTAACAAACTGAGCCACAGCAATGCGTGGCCGGGTATGGCTAGTATTTGAATATATATCTGATTGTTTGAATATATGATTGAGTATATATTTGAGTATATATTTGAATATATATTTGAATATATATTTGAATATATATCTGAATATACATTTGAATATATGTTTGAATATATATATGAATATATATTTGAATATATGTTTGAATATATGTTTGAATATATATTTGAATATACATATGAATATATATTTGAATATATGTTTGAATATATGATCGAATATATATTTGAATATATAGTTGAATATATGCTTGATTATATGGTTGAATATACATTTGAATATATATCTGAATATATGTTTGACTACATATCTGAATATATATTTGAATATATATTTGAATATATGATTGAATATATATCTCAATATATATCTGAATGTATGTTTGAATATATGATTGAATATATGTTTGAATATATATTTGAATATATATCTGAATATATGTTTGAATACATATCTGAATATATATTTGAATATATGATTGAATATATATCTCAATATATATCTGAATATATGATTGAATATATGTTTGAATATATGATTGAATATATGTTTGAATATATATTTGAATATATGTTTGGTTATATGTTTGATTGTATGATTGAATATATATTTGAATGTATGTTTGAATATATATTTGAAAATATATCTGAATATATGTTTGAATATATGTTTGAATATATATCTGAATATATATTTGAATGTATGCTTGAATATATATTTGAATATATATTTGAATATATGGTAGAATTTATATTTCAATGTATATTTAAATATATGTTTGAATATATGATTGAATATATGTTTGAATATACGTTTGAATATATGTTTGAATATATGTTTGAATATATGATTGAATATATGTTTGAATATATGATTGAATATATGTTTGAATATATGTTTGAATATATATTTGAACATATGTTTGAATATATGTTTGAATATATGATTGAATATATATTTTAATACATGTTTGAATATATATTTGAATATATGTTTGAATATATATTTGAATATATGATTTAATATATGTTTGAATATATGTTTGAATATATGTTTGAATATATGGTTGAATATATGTTTTTGTCAACAAAACTCTTCACCACTTGATTAATGCTGGCTTTATCACAATTTTGTTCAAATTATTCTTGAAACATACAATAAGTAATGTGTTTTAATTTTCAAATAAAATTGCAAATATTGCTTACTGTTTTTAATATGGATAAGTTATTTCATTAAATTTTTAAATATTTGCAACATTTTCCATTCTATTGTTTAAAAAATTGTTTAACCATAAAAAATTGACTAAGAATTTTCATCTGCATATCTATTTCAACCCAATTTTTTTTTTTAAATAATAAGTTAAAAATATAAACTTCCATTTTCATTTTCAAGATGTTTTAGTTGTGACTCTTAAAGACAGGATGAAAATCTAACAAGTAAGACTAGAAAAATGATTATTACAAAACATTCTTGTAAGCAACTGGTGCTTTTTAGGACATAAATATAAAAAGCCTCTGTGGTAATGTTCTTTAATGTATTGCATTTTAGTTTCGTTCTAAAAATACAAATTTCGACGAGGATCTAAAGAGTGTCAGCTTAATTGAAACACAGAGACGAAGCCTACACGACCCTGAATATCAAATCACACCACACACGCCACATGAAAATTGATTCGAGGACATCTGGCAACACTTTCTCACTGAAAACGTTCAAACACATATATGAAAATGTATCACTAAAAGCCCTCTCCATTTTGTGACCTTGTTCACATGTGAAACTCACTTCATATGAAGGCAATTGGATTCAATAACTTGAAATCATCAGCTTTCCGTGCCGGTATAGGAACTCAGAATGGACAAATACAACATTTTATTTTATAGAAGTACCAGGACTTGCAGTCGCAGGGCTCTCAACATATGAAAACTTAAAGCTAATAATACATGTGGACACGTTTAAAAAGTGTTTAACTACACCTATCTCTTCTATCAGCCAACTGATGTCAAAATACTCCAAGGAGTTTGATAGGGTTGGAAATTTTAGTGGGACCACCAAACTTTTACTAAAGGAAGACGCAGAACCTTTCATTGACCTTCCACACAAATGCAGTGTCCACCTAAAAACAAACTGAAAGAGGAAATTCACAGGCTCCTTGAAGAAGATGTGCTCTGAAAAGTTAAGGGACACACAGACTGGTGCTCCAGTTTGGCACACAGTATGAAGAAAGACAGGTCTCTCCATATATGCATGGACCTACAGAAACTATATATTTCCGAATATATATTTGAATATATGTTTGAATATATGCTTGAATATATATCTGAATATATATTTGAATGCATGCTTGAATATATATTTGAATATATGGTAGAATTTATATTTCAATATATATTTGAATATATATCTGAATATATGTTTGAATATATGATTGAATATATATTTGAATATATGTTTGAATGTATGTTTGAATATATTTCTGAATATATATTTGAATATACATTTGAATATATTATTGAACATATGATTAAATATATCTGAATATATATCTGAATGTATGTTTGAATATATTTTTGAATATATGATTGAATATATGTTTGAATATATATCTGAATATATGTTTGAATATATGATTCAATATATATCTGAATATATGTTTGAATATATGATTGAATATATGATTGCATATATATTTGAATATATATTTGAATATATATCTGAATATATGTTTGAATATATGATTGAGTATATGTTTGTATATATGTTTGAATATATGTTTGAATATATGTTTGAATATATATTTGAATATATGTTTGAATATATGATTGAATATATGTTTGAATATATGATTTAATATATGATTGAATATATGATTGAATATATGTTTGAATATATATTTGAATATATGATTGAATATATGTTTGTATATATGTTTGAATATATATTTGAATATATGTTTGAATATATGTTTTAATATATGTTTGAATATATGATTGAATATATGTTTGAATATATGATTGAATATATGTTTGAATATATGTTTTAATATATGTTTGAATATATGTTTGTATATATGTTTGAATATATGATTGAATATATGTTTTAATATATGTTTGAATATATGATTGCATATATGTTTGAATATATGATTGAATATATGTTTGAATATATGTTTGAATATATGATTGAATATATGTTTGAATATATGATTGAATATATGATTGAATATATGTTTGAATATATGATTGAATATATATTTGAATATATGATTGAATATATATTTGAATATATATTTGAATATATTTTTGAAAATATGTTTGAATATATGTTTGAATATATGATTGAATATATATTTGAATATATGATTGAATATATGATTGAACATATGATTGAATATATATTTGAATATATATTTGAATATATGATTGAATATATGATTGAATATATGATTGAATATATGTTTGAAAATATGTTTGAATATATGATTGAATATATGTTTGAATATATGATTGAATATATGTTTGAATATATGTTTGAATATATGATTGAATATATGATTGAATATATGATTGAATATATATTTGAATATATGTTTGAATATATGATTGAATATATGTTTGAAAATATGTTTGAATATATGATTGAATATATGTTTGAATATATGATTGAATATATGTTTGAATATATGTTTTAATATATGATTGAAGTAATGATTGAATATATGTTTGAATATATGATTGAATATATGATTGAATATATGATTGAATATATGATTGAATATATGTTTGAATATATGATTGAATATATGATTGAATATATGTTTGAATATATGTTTGAATATATGTTTGAATATATGTTTGAATATATGATTGAATATATGTTTGAATATATGATTGAATATATGTTTGAATATATGATTGAATATATGATTGAATATATGATTGAATATATATTTGAATATATGATTGAATATATGATTGAATATATGATTGAATATATGATTGAATATATGATTGAATATATGTTTGAATATATGATTGAATATATGATTGAATATATGATTGAATATATGATTGAATATATGATTGAATATATGATTGAATATATGATTGAATATATGATTGAATATATGATTGAATATATGATTGAATATATGTTTGAATATATGTTTGAATATATGATTGAATATATGTTTGAATATATGATTGAATATATGTTTGAATATATGTTTGAATATATGATTGAATATATGTTTGTATATATGATTGAATATATGATTGAATATATGTTTGAATATATGATTGAATATATGTTTGAATATATGTTTGAATATATGATTGAATATATGTTTGTATATATGATTGAATATATGATTGAATATATGATTGAATATATGATTGAATATATGATTGAATATATGTTTGAATATATGTTTGAATATATGGTTGAATATATGTTTGAATATATGATTGAATATATGTTTGAATATATGTTTGAATATATGATTGAATATATATTTGAATATATGTTTGAATATATGTTTGAATATATGTTTTAATATATGATTGAAGTAATGATTGAATATATGTTTTAATATATGATTGAAGTAATGATTGAATATATATTTGAATATATGTTTGAATATATGTTTGAATATATGATTGACGTCTTCTTCTGTTATGTATCTCGTCATTTGTGATACAAGGGATCGCAGTTTTGCAATTATTGTCTGCTTTTTGTCTTCAGGGTGGTCAGAATTCTTGATTTTCTCTTGTAGGATCTCATTCGACGTTCTGCTCCATTTTTCAAACTTTGAATAATGGTAGCAATATAATAATACCTTCTTTTGTGCAACTGTCCAGGGTTGGGTTTTTAGGCCTCTTCTGTTTCCTTTTCTTGTAGTTGCACATGATGGTTTGGGGCACGGATCTAATTCACGATCTGTTGGCTGATCCAAGTGGACCTCTGTCATGGTAGTGCCATTATATGAGGTAAGAGGGTTCACACCTTCAAATACCTTTTCTCGTCTGGTGTGTGAACGAGGTAAGGGACCCTTTTTATCCTGGGCGACGGCCAGCCAGTATGTATTATTTTTGGTATTCATTTTCATTTTATTTCCTCATTGTCAGCGGCTTTTGATTTAATATTCAAAGCTACCCCCTATAAATAGAGGGGCTTCCCCTATCCGCAACCTGGGGACGCTCTGTATGGCTTGAGGATACAGCACAACATATTGAATATATGTTTGAATATATGTTTGAATATATGTTTGAATATATGATTGAATATATGTTTGAATATATGATTGAATATATGTTTGAATATATGTTTGAATATATGTTTGAATATATGTTTGAATATATGATTGAATATATGTTTGAATATATGATTGAATATATGTTTGTATATATGTTTGTATATATGTTTGAATATATGTTTGAATATATGTTTGAATATATGATTGAATATATGATTGAATATATGATTGAATATATGTTTGAATATATGTTTGAATATATGATTGAATATATATTTGAATATATGATTGAATATATGATTGAATATATGATTGAATATATATTTGAATATATGTTAAAATATATGATTGAATATATGTTTGAATATATGTTTGAATATATGATTGAATATATGATTGAATATATGATTGAATATATATTTGAATATATATTTGAATATATGTTTGAATATATGTTTGAATATATGGTTGAATATATGTTTGAATATATGATTGAATATATGTTTGAATATATGTTTGAATATATGTTTGAATATATGTTTGAATATATGATTGAATATATGATTGAATATATGATTGAATATATGATTGAATATATATTTGAATATATATTTGAATATATGTTTGAATATATGTTTGAATATATGTTTGAATATATGATTGAATATATGTTTGAATATATGATTGAATATATGTTTGAATATATGTTTGAATATATGTTTGAATATATGATTGAATATATATTTGAATATATGATTGAATATATGTTTGAATATATGATTGAATATATGTTTGAATATATATTTGAATATATGTTTGAATATATGTTTTAATATATGATTGAAGTAATGATTGAATATATGTTTGAATATATGATTGAATATATGATTGAATATATGTTTGAATATATGATTGAATATATGATTGAATATATGTTTGAATATATGTTTGAATATATGATTGAATATATGATTGAATATATGTTTGAATATATGATTGAATATATGATTGAATATATGTTTGAATATATGTTTGAATATATGGTAAAATATATGATTGAATATATGATTGAATATATGATTGAATATATGTTTGAATATATGTTTGAATATATGTTTGAATATATGATTGAATATATGTTTGAATATATGTTTGAATATATGTTTGAATATATGATTGAATATATGTTTGAATATATGTTTGAATATATGTTTGAATATATGATTGAATATTAGATTGAATATATGATTGAATATATGATTGAATATATGTTTAAATATATGTTTGAATATATGTTTGAATATATGTTTGAATATATGATTGAATATATATTTGAATATATGTTTGAATATATGTTTGAATATATGATTGAATATATGATTGAATATATGATTGAATATATGTTTGAATATATGTTTGAATATATGATTGAATATATGTTTGAATATATGTTTGAATATATGTTTGAATATATGTTTAAATATATGTTTGAATATATGTTTGAATATATGTTTGAATATATGTTTAAATATATGTTTGAATATATGTTTGAATATATGTTTGAATATATGTTTGTATATATGATTGAATATATATTTGAATATATGTTTGAATATATGTTTGAATATATGATTGAATATATGATTGACGTCTTCTTCTGTTATGTATCTCGTCATTTGTGATACAAGGGATCGCAGTTTTGCAACTGTTGTCTGCTTTTTGTCTTCAGGGTGGTCAGAATTCTTGATTTTCTCTTGTAGGATCTCATTCGACGTTCTGCTCCATTTTTCAAACTTTGAATAATGGTAGCAATATAATAATACCTTCTTTTGTGCAACTGTCCAGGGTTGGGTTTTTAGGCCTCTTCTGTTTCCTTTTCTTGTAGTTGCACATGATGGTTTGGGGCACGGATCTAATTCACGATCTGTTGGCTGATCCAAGTGGACCTCTGTCATGGTAGTGCCATTATATGAGGTAAGAGGGTTCACACCTTCAAATACCTTTTCTCGTCTGGTGTGTGAACGAGGTAAGGGACCCTTTTTATCCTGGGCGACGGCCAGCCAGTATGTATTATTTTTGGTATTCATTTTCATTTTATTTCCTCATTGTCAGCGGCTTTTGATTTAATATTCAAAGCTACCCCCTATAAATAGAGGGGCTTCCCCTATCCGCAACCTGGGGACGCTCTGTATGGCTTGAGGATACAGCACAACATATTGAATATATGTTTGAATATATGTTTGAATATATGTTTGAATATATGATTGAATATATGTTTGAATATATGTTTGAATATATGTTTGAATATATGTTTGAATATATGTTTGTATATATGTTTGTATATATGTTTGAATATATGTTTGAATATATGTTTGAATATATGTTTGAATATATGATTGAATCTATGATTGAATATATGTTTGAATATATGTTTGAATATATGTTTGAATATATGTTTGAATATATGTTTGAATATATGTTTGTATATATGTTTGTATATATGTTTGAATATATGTTTGCATATATGTTAGAATATATGTTTGCATATATGTTAGAATATATGTTTGAATATATGATTGAATATATGATTGAATATATGTTTGAATATATGTTTGAATATATGTTTGAATATATGTTTGAATATATGTTTGAATATATGTTTGAATATATGATTGAATATATGTTTGAATATATGTTTGAATATATGTTTGAATATATGATTGAATATATGTTTGAATATATGTTAGAATATATGTTTGAATATATGATTGAATATATGATTGAATATATGTTTGAATATATGTTTGAATATATGTTTGAATATATGTTTGAATATATGTTTGAATATATGTTTGAATATATGATTGAATATATGATTGAATATATGATTGAATATATGTTTGAATATATGATTGAATATATGATTGAATATATGTTTGAATATATGTTTGAATATATATTTGAATGTATGTTTGAATATATGGTTGAATATATGTTTTTGTCAACAAAACTCTTCACCACTTGATTAATGCTGGCTTTATCACAATTTTGTTCAAATTATTCTTGAAACATACAATAAGTAATGTGTTTTAATTTTCAAATAAAATTGCAAATATTGCTTACTGTTTTTAATATGGATAAGTTATTTCATTAAATTTTTAAATATTTGCAACATTTTCCATTCTATTGTTTAAAAAATTGTTTAACCATAAAAAATTGACTAAGAATTTTCATCTGCATATCTGTTTCAACCCAATTTTTTTTTTAAATAATAAGTTAAAAATATAAACTTCCATTTTCATTTTCAAGATGTTTTAGTTGTGACTCTTAAAGACAGGATGAAAATCTAACAAGTAAGACTAGAAAAATGATTATTACAAAACATTCTTGTAAGCAACTGGTGCTTTTTAGGACATAAATATAAAAAGCCTCTGTGGTAATGTTCTTTAATGTATTGCATTTTAGTTTCGTTCTAAAAATACAAATTTCGACGAGGATTTTCTCGTTTATGCTCTAAAGAGTGTCAGCTTAATTGAAACACAGCGACGAAGCCTACACGACCCTGAATATCAAATCACACCACACACGCCACATGAAAATTGATTCGAGGACATCTGGCAACACTTTCTCACTGAAAACGTTCAAACACATATATGAAAATGTATCACTAAAAGCCCTCTCCATTTTGTGACCTTGTTCACATGTGAAACTCACTTCATATGAAGGCAATTGGATTCAATAACTTGAAACCATCAGCTTTCCGTGCCGGTATAGGAACTCAGAATGGACAAATACAACATTTTATTTTATAGAAGTACCAGGACTTGCAGTCGCAGGGCTCTCAACATATGAAAACTTAAAGCTAATAATACATGTGGACACGTTTAAAAAGTGTTTAACTACACCTATCTCTTCTATCAGCCAACTGATGTCAAAATACTCCAAGGAGTTTGATAGGGTTGGAAATTTTAGTGGGACCACCAAACTCTTACTAAAGGAAGACGCAGAACCTTTCATTGACCTTCCACACAAATGCAGTGTCCACCTAAAAACAAACTGAAAGAGGAAATTCACAGGCTCCTTGAAGAAGATGTGCTCTGGAAAGTTAAGGGACACACAGACTGGTGCTCCAGTTTGGCACACAGTATGAAGAAAGACAGGTCTCTCCATATATGCATGGACCTACAGAAACTAAACGCCAGTCACAAAAGATGTCCACACAAAATACAGATAACGGAAGAACAATACCCAGCCTTTGCAAAAGCCAAAGCATTCAATAAACTTTATGCTAAGGCGTCATATTGGTTAGTCTACCTGGACGAGGAATTACAACTGTTGACAACCTGCAAGATTGTGGGTAAAAGTGAAGAACCTTACTTCATGCGGCTCGTGTTAGGAAAGAAAAAAAAGAGAAAATAAAAATGGCCGCCCCCTGGTACTTATGGACTGAAAATCACGTGATGTGACGAGGGGGGGGGTATGCAAATGAGATGTGGTTGGGTCTCTCTATAAAAGAGCTGTCTTCTTTATTTTGGGCGTCAGTGTGGAAAGTGCAAAGAGAATAGAACAGTTGGATTTGAGTTTGAGACTTTTGATCTGAGGTTGAGTTCAAATTTAACTTGTTTGGACAAGTATGCTGAAAGTGTCTACCGTTTGGGCTCAATGTCTTGCAAGATATCTTCCAATCAAAAATAGACCAAATTCTAGAATACCTAGATGGCGTGGGGAGCATAGTCGACAATGTAGCCTTATTTTGCCAAAACAATGAGGACTATAATAAAAAGATTTCACAACTTCATGGCCTGAACAGCTGAGACTGAATTTGTATTCAATAGCAAAACGTGTTTCATAAAGCAATCTAGTATATTTTTTTGGGGGGAAACACATACATCCTTACTGGAATCAAACCAGACTCGGATGAGATGTGCAACATAAAAAAAAAATGTCAAACTGACAAAACAAAGGGGAACTACAACATTTTCTAGATATGCTATACCATATATTCCAAACTTCACCGAAAAGGCTCACCCATTGTGCAGTCTTCTTAAATCCTAATCACTATGGATTTGGGAGCTTGACCACCAAAATTGCTATGACTAACTTAAGGAAATGATTACGGTTGACACATGCTTTTCATACTATAATCAGATTAAACCTACATCACTGGAGGTGGGTGGTTTGCAGAAGGGCCTGAGAGTGGTATTGATCCAAGATGGCCGAGCAGTTGTATTAGGATCCAAAAGATTAACTGACACACAAGCTAGATACATCAACAGCGAACAAGAGATATTAGCAATTGTGTATAATATTTAGTGAGAGCACACCTACCTCTATAGGAAAGTCTTGTTTATCACCTCGCACCATAAGCCACTGTTCACAATATGTGCTGAACCATTGCATTCAGCACCACACTGGCTACAGTGAATGTTATTGAAAATCCAGGGCTATTGTTGTATTTCGAATTTATATAACCGTGTCTATGTATGTCAAGATATATAAAGTATACATGTTTCTGTAATCGATGCTCAAGTTATAAGTACAGTTACTTTTCTTTGTATATGAGGTGTCTGTATGTGTCTGTATGTGTCTGTAGATGTATATTTAATAGTCCTGCTATGTGTATGTGTTTTTTTTTTTACATATCGGACAATAACAGAGTCTTTACCTTATTGATTGTCTCCCTCTCCTCTGACAGCACCTGAAAATGAAGGCATTTTCTTCCGAATGGAACACCCAAAATATCGAATTTTCAGATCTTTATTTCCAAATGTTCCACATCTTGGAGTGTGTAGCTCATAACCTTCTCCCATTTTCCTTAGTTGGTCCACAGATGATTTCATTAAACCAGAGACAATTCCTGTCTGCTCTAACCCAGTGACTAGCTAACTCACAACTCGTCTCGTCCATGTCCCATTCCAGACTAATTCCTAATTTTAATTTCTCCTGGCTTATGTGTCTCCGATGTCAGCTACAACTGTTATACAGCGAAATTTGACTGGAAAATGTTTATGTACAGAGCTGCAAATGTTTCATGCATAGTTTCATATTCAGTTGAAGCCGTAGCTACGTAGTTGTTTTCATTCTTTGCCGGATGGAAAATTTTACTTGTAGGTTCACAGTTTCTAATTATAGTGTATAGCCTATTAGTCGTGTAAGGAGTTTGACAGCACAGCTAGACCTGCAAAGTTGTTTGTCACGTGTTGGAGGTTGTTGCAGCACTGGTTTTGCCTGGGCATTATTATCTTCTGCTGGCTGCAGCATGGAAACATGTTGAGGTATGATGGGTGTAATGGTTGAATGGGTGGTCGGTTGGCAGATGTGAATTCAGTTCACTCTGTAAATTTTTCTGTTTACTGGGACTCTGTGGCAAATGATATTATCATTGGCAAAGAAGCATTGCCAATATCAGGTTTCTAATCGCTATTAGGGATCTGTGGGTGACATTTCACTCTAACATGCTGTCCAATAGTAAGGCAATGGCTTAGTGTGTCTGTCATAGTATTTTTTTTGCTACTTGTCTTTTATGTACGAGTGTCTGCTGTGTATCTACTTGCACTTGTGATTTTGCTAGGTAGCATGGAATGGATGTGCCTTGAAAAGAACCTTTGTGCTGGTGAACTATGCATGCCAGGTGTGATTGCATTGCGCCATTCAAGTATGACTTTCCAGAAGTGTGTTTTCTTTTTCTGATTTTTTAATAATTCCTTTCATCAGATTCACTACTGCTTAAGCCCATCCGTTTGATTAGTGGTGATGAGGGCTGGATGCTATGTACCTGATTCTATGACTGTAAGAATTTGCGAAAGTCATTGCTTGTGTAGTTGGATGGATCGTCAGCTATCATTGCTGTTGGTGTGCCATGTGTGATTACTCTGACAAGGGAGTTTCCACAAATCAGGGAGGTGGCCAACTTCCACAAAGTCCAAATATATGTTGACCAATACTACAAATTGTTTGCTGTTTACCTTAAAGCAGTTACTAGCAACACACTGTCAGGGGTGAACTGGTATTGGGCTGATAATTTGGAATCTGCACATGGTCTTTGTGTTGTCTCCTGGGATAAATAGACAAATGTCTGCATGGTACTGTTTGCGATCTGACAGAGGCCCCAGAACATAAATACTTTTATCACTGCTGGCCACCTATGTTTTGACATAGCGCACCTTTGCAGTTCGTTGTGCCATGGTTTTGTTTGATCATTGAGGTGGGGTGGACTGTGTCTGTGATTGGAAAACTATGGCAATGTGATTGTATTTTAGGCAGATTGCACACATTAGTTCACATGCCTGACACTTCCCTTTGTCATGACTGTCCACAGAATTTACAATCCTTTATAGGTTCACATGACATTTTTGTCTGTTTTTGTGAAAAGGATGTTCTCTGTTGATGGCCAAGTTGTTGTTCAGTGTCCGGCAAATGTCTATTGTCCGGCCAAAAGTAAGTCCAAATTCGCCAAAAAGCTTGGCCCGTACATTGTTATTACTGGTGCCTATCACAATTCGGTCAGACAGTAATTCATCCTCGAGGACACTGTATTCGCAGGGTTTGACCAAATTTCTTAATTTGTTTAAGTAAATGTCAACTTTTTCGTCCTGTTCCTGTGTGCAGGAATTAAACATATACCGTTGGTATATAGTGTTTTACTTGGCCTCGAAATATGAGTATTTCCAAAGTGTTTTTTGTACTCGCTCGTTCCTCTTTCGACATCGGCGGGTTTTTATATATTTGTAGACATTCTTTAATCGAGAGAAAAATTCCTACCTGTATTTTGCTACTTTTTTCAATTTCTGCATAGTTTTCCATATTAGCTTGAAAAGGGTCCAGTTCTCTCGTAAATCGCCGTCCATTTCCATTTTTGCTGGTAGTGAAATTGCAGATGCCATGTTGGTTGCCAACGAATGTGTAAAAATGGCCAAGTCCTTAATTGTTTACGTTTTGTTGAATCAATGAAATTATCAGCAAAATGTTATCGTTTTGTTGAATGAACAAAACCATCTCTAAAACTTATACATTTTCTTGAATAAAGTAAACTATGTGCAAACTGTATATGTTTTGTTGAATGAAACCATCCGCACACTATTTGTTTTTTGTGGAATGAATGAAATTATCCACAAAATGTTTGTTTTGTTGAATAATTATCCACAAAATGTTTACGATTTTTAAATGAATGCAATTATCTGCAAAGTGTTAACATTTTGATGCATGAATAAAACCATCAGCACAATATTTACGTTTCATTGAAAAAATTAATATGCCAATTGTTTGCTTTTTGTTGAATGAATGAAATTATTTGCCAAATGTTTATGTTTACTGTAATAAACTATTTGCAAAATATTTCCGTTTTAGTAAATGAAATTATCTGCAACATATGCGTGTTTTGTTGAATATGCAAAAAATGTTTAAGTTTGATTAAATTATTAAAATTATACAAAACTTTTGATGTTTTGTTGAATGAATAAAAAAATTATCCACAAAATATTATGGCCTTGTCAAATGAATGAAATGATCCACGAATTGTTGATATTTTGTTGAATAAATAAAATATCTGCAAAGGATAACGTTTTTAAAATAATTGAAATTATCATAACTTTATAACCGTTTTGTTAAATAAATGAAATTATCCACGTCTTGAAATGATAAAAACAAATGTTTGTTTTGTTGAATAAATGAAATTATCCGTCTTGTGGAATGAAATAAATTATTAAAAAAATGTTTATTCTTTGAATGAATGAAATTATCCTTGTCTTGTTGAATGAATGAAATTATTAAAACAAATTTTTGTTTTGTTGAATGAATGAAATTATTAAAACAAATTTTTGTTTTGTTGAATGAATGAAATTATTCGTCTTGTTGAATGAATTAAATAATTACTTGTTGAATGAATGAAATTATTAAGAAAAAATTTTGTTTTCTGGATAAATGAAATTATCCGTCTTGTTGAATGAATGAAATTATTACAACAAATTTTTGTTTTTTTGAATAAATGAAATTATTACTTGTTGAATGAATGAAATTATTAAAATAAATTTTTTTGTTGATTAAATGAAATTATACAGGTCTTGTTGAAATTATTAAAACAAATGTGTGTTTTGTTGAATAAATGAAATTATCTATCTTTTTGAATGAATAAAAGTACTTGTTGAATGAATTAAATTATTAAAACAAATTTTTGCTTTCTGAATGAAATTACCCATGTCTTGTTGAATGAATGAAATTATCCATATCTTGTTGAATGAATGAAATTATCACTTGTTGAATAATTAAAATTATTAAAACAAATTTTAGTTTTTTTTCATAAATGAAATTATCCATGTCTTGTGGAATGAATTAAATTATTACAACAAATTTTTGTTTGGTTGAATCAAGGGCATTATTACTTGTTGAATGAATTAAATTATTAAAACAAATATTTGCTTTTGAATGAATGAAATTATTAATACAAATTTTTGTCTTTTTGAATAAATGAGATTATCCGTCTTGTTGAATTAATAAAATTATTAAAATAATTTTTTGTTTTGTTTAATAAATGAAATTATCCATATACTGTTGACAATATGAAATTATTAAAACACATTTTTGTTTTGTGGAATGAATGAAATTATCCATGTCTTGTTGAATTAATAAAATTATTAAAACACGTTTTTGTTTTGTGGAATGAATGAAATTATTAAAACAAATTTTTGTTTTATTCAATAAATTAAATTATCCATGTCTTGTTGAATGAATAAAATTATTAAAACACATTTTTGTTTTGCTCAATGAATGAAATTATCCATCTCTTGTTGAATGACTAAAATTATTAAAACGAATTTTCGTTTATTCAATAAATGAATTTATACATGTCTTGTTGGATGATTAAAACATATTTTTGTTTTGTTCAATAATTGAAATTATCCATGTCTTGTTGAATGAATGAAATTATATCTTGTTGAATGAATGAAATTATTAAAAAAAATTTTTGCTTTCTGAATGAATGAAATTATCCATGTCGTGTTGAATGAATGAAATTATTAAAACAAAATTTGGTTTTGTTGAATGAATGAAATAGTCCATGTCTTGTTGAATGAATGAAATTATTACTTACTGAATTAATTTTTTTTTAATAAATGAAAAAATCCATGTCTTGTTTAATGAATGAAATTATCAAAACAAATTTATTTTGTTGAATAAATAAAAATAATCCATGTCTTGTTGAATGAATGAAATTATTAAAACAAATTTTTCTTTTGTTGAACAAATGAAATTATCCCTGTCTTGTTGAATGAAATTATTAAAATATATTTTTGTTTTGTTGAATAAATTAAATTTTCCAATCTCTTGAATGAAATTATTACTTGTTAAATGAATGAAACTATTAAAACATATTTTTGTTTTGTTGAATTAATGAAATTATCCCGGTCTTGTTGAATGAATGGAATTATTAAAATAAAATTACGTGTTGAATGAATGAAATTATTAAAACAAAATATTTTAATTTCTGGATAAATGAAATTATCCGTCTTGTTGAATGAATGAAATTATTACAACAAATTTTTGTTTTTTTGTATCAATGAAATTATTACTTGTTAAATGAATGAAATTATTAAAATAAATTTTTTGTTGATTAAATGAAATTATACATGTCTTATTGAAATTATTAAAACAAATGTGTGTTTTGTTGAAGAAATGAAATTATCCATCTTTTTGACTGACTAAAATTATTACTTGTTGAATGAAGTAAATTATTAAAACAAATTTTTGCTTTCTGAATGAATGAAATTATTCATGTCTTGTTGAATGAGTGAAATTATCACTTGCTGAATGATTAAAATTATTAAAACAAGTTTTAGTTTTTCTACATAAATGAAATTATCCATGTCTTGTGGAATGAATTAAATTATTACAACGAATTTTTGTTTGGTTGAATCAAGGACATTAATACTTGTTGAATGAATTAAATTATTAAAACAAATTATAGTTTGGTTGAATCAAGGACATTAATACTTGTTGAATGAATTAAATTATTAAAACAAATATTTGCTTTTGAATGAATGAAATTATTAATACAAATTTTTGTCTTTTTGAATAAATGAGATTACCCGTCTTGTTGAATGAATGAAATTTTAAAACAAATTTTTGTTTTGAATAAATTAAATTATTACTTGTTGAATGAATGAAATTATTAAAATAATGTTTTGTTTTGTTTAATAAATGAAATTATCCATATACTGTTGACAATATGAAATTATTAAAACACATTTTTATTTTGTTGAATGAATGAAATTATACATTTCTTGTTGAATTAATAAAATTATTAAAACAAATTTTGGTTTTATTCAATAAATGACATTATCCATGTCTTGTTGAATGAATGAAATTATTTAAGTAAATTTTTGTTTTGTAATTAAATGGAATTATCCGTCTTGTTGAATGCATGAAATTATTTAAGTAAATTTTTGTTTTGTTGAATAAATGAAATTATCCGTCTTTTTGAATGTATAAAATTATTACGTGTTGAATGAATTCACTCATTAAAAAAATTATTTTGTTGGAAAAATGAAGTTAACCGACGTTTTTAATGAACGAAGTGTGGGGGTCGCCTGGCCTTTTTTTGGGAACTGACTTCCTCCATAAATAATAAAAATTAAAATAAGAAATCTTATGTGCAACACAAACGGAGGTTTATTTCCGGAATAGAAATAGCAAACAATAACAAGCAAAACATAGTTCTCAATATTTCAGAGTTCTTCTTTTTTTTTTTTAGTTCATATGAAAGATGGAGAGTCTCTTTTTTTGTGTTCTTTGAATGTTCAAATATGTAACAGAGACAATATTAAAGTTCGTCTGTTAAAAGAGAGTATTAATGCGCAGAGCAGTGGAAATGAAATAATTGATGTTTGCACGCGTGGCAAGTCCTAATGAGAAAGCGTTGAATGAGTCGGAAGAGTTTAAAGAGACGAAAGAATGCTCGAAAGGCTAAGAGACTAAAGAGATGGATTTTGTGTTTGTGCATGTTTATATATGATTTGATCGGCTCCAAACGAGCTCTAGAAAATCAGTTTTAAAATATGTCCTAGGAGGAATTCCATGGGGTGCTTTCAACTACGTCTGCACCTTTGGTATATAAAGGTCACGCCGGAATTTGCGTGGGTGTCATTTTTCATTTTTTTAACGCGCCGAAACAATTAATTGCACTGCGCGCCTAAATTGTATTTAACGATTTTAAATTTGAATATTAAACTGTGCCAACTGGCACAAATACTCCCCCCAGATTGGAAAAAAAAAGTTTTTTTCAATATGTAATGTATTCCTTGAAATGTTTCGGCCAGTGGACTTTCCTACCCGTTTTTTGTCGTGGGTTTGGTGTCCTCGTCATTTTCTGCTGGACTCCCATGTTCTAAGGGAATTTGTTCTGGTGGGGAAATTGTCTGAGGGTATTCCTCAATGTATGCTGGTTTAATTCGGTCGATCGCGATGTTGTCTTTCCTGTCTTTCCGTTGGACAGTAAAATATTTTTCCCTTCTGTCCAAAACTTGGTATGGTCCAGTGTAATTTGGACAAAATGGCTTTTTGACCGTATCATTCCTGATAAACACAAATTTGCATGTGTGAAGGTCGTTCGGTATATATGTTTGTTTGTCAGCCCTCCTGGTGGGGGTAAATTTGAGAGAAGACATTTTGTTCTTTAATTCTGTCACAAATGTAGCCGTGGGTGAAATATCTGTGTATGCATTAAAATACTGTCCAGGTAGTGTGACTACGGATCCAAAAACTAGCTCCGCTGGTGTGCTTTGTAAGTCTTCTTTTATTGTGTTTCGGATCATTAATAGGATTAATGGTAAATTATCTGACCAGTCCGCATTGTTAAGACTCGTAACCAAAGAAGTTTTTAGCTGTCTGTGAAAGCGTTCGACGAGGCCGTTTGAGCAAGGGTGATAAGCAGTAGTCTTTATGTGGGTTGTTCCCAACAATTGGTTGAACTCTGCGAAGAGTTTCGATTGAAATTGCGAACCTCTGTCCGTTGTGAGTATTGACGGTACTCCAAAAATTGCTATCCAGTCTTTTAGTATTGTTCAAGCTACTGTCGCCGCCGATGTGTCTTTCACGGGTATGGCTGTTGGCCATCTGCTGAACCTATCGACTATGGTGAGAATGTGGGTGTGTCCTTTTGAGGGCGGTAATGGCCCCACCAAGTCAACATGGATATTGGTGAACCTGGCATCAGGCGCACTGAAAGTGCCCAGCGGTGACTTCGTGTGCCTGTGTATTTTATTTTTCTAACAGGATACACACGTCTTGGTCCAATTTCGAATATCTGCATTCATATTCGGCCAAACAAAGCGGTCTGTTATTATTTTTACGGTGGCTCGTTTGCCTGGATGCGACATATTGGAAAATGTAGAAAAACATGTCGTCTGATGCTTGGCAGTATGTATGGACGCGGTTGTTCTTTTGCTGTATCACAATAAAGTGTTGTTACACTAAAAGGTACGGGCATTTCCTTCAGTTGCAAAGACGTTTTCTGTTGTACGTCAGTGAGTGTCTTGTCCGTCTTTTGTTCTTGTGGAATTAATTCCATAGTTAACGAACTGGAATTTAGTGAAGTTATTGCAGCTCGTGATAATGCGTCCGCCACGATGTTTTCTTGCCCCTTGACGTATCTGATGTCTGTGGAATATTGGGCAATATAATCAAGGTGTCTGATTTCTCTTGGACCATATTTATCTACATGCGTATGCAGTGCATATGTTAACGGTTTATGGTCAGTGTAAATACAGAAGTTTCTTCCTTCTAACAGATGTCTAAAATGTTTAATTGACAAATAAATTGCTAATAGCTCCCTTGAAAAGGTACTGTACTTTGTCTGTGTCTTGCTCAGTTTGGCTGAGAAAAACGATATAGGGGTCATTGTATCCCCTGTCAGTTGATGTATAACTGCTCCTACAGCTATATCTGACGCGTCTGTTGTAAGTGTAAGCTTCGATTCTTCGCTGTCCTTAATATAATTCAATTTTGTGAAATTGACTAAGGCAGTTTTAGCTTGATGGGAAGCTTTTAAAGCTGATCCTTCCAGTTTTAATTGTTGGTTTTTCGTTTTGTTTTTCAATAATGACGTTAACGGTGCAAGGATTGTGGAACAGTTGGGTAAAAATCGTCTGTAATAATTAATTATACCTATTAAGGGACGAACTTGTCTAACAGACGTAGGTTGTGGAAAATCCGTAATGGCGCTTACTTTTTCGGGTAATGGTGATATACCATCCTTATCAATTGAATGTCCAAGGAAGTTTACTTCTTGCTGACTGAAAATACATTTGTCCAAGTTTATTTTTAAACCGTAATGGGACAGTTTTTGAAAAACTTGTTCCAAGTGTTGTTTATGTTCGTCGAGGTTTCTACTAGCAATTAGGACATCATCCACGTAAGCGAATACGAATGGAAGGTCCCTAAAAACCTCGTCTATTAACCTTTGGAAGGTTTGACAAGCGTTCCTAAGTCCGAATGGCATTCTGACGAATTCGTAAAGTCCAAATGGTGTGGTCAGTGCTGTTTTGTGGATATCTTCATCCGCCACCGGTATTTGGTAATACGCTTTTACTAAATCCACTTTGGAAAATAGCGTGGCATTTTGCAGTCCGATTGCAAAATCGTGAATGTGTGGGATAGGGTATTTATCCGGTACAGTTTGTGCATTTAATCTCCTGAAATCGCCGCATGGACGCCATGTTGTCGCGTCTGCTTTCTGTACCATGTGTAGAGGAGATGACCACGCACTTTTGGAAAGTCGGATAATCCCTTGTTGCAACATGCGTTGAAATTCGTCTTTTACGATCTTGTACTTATCCGGCTTCAGACGTCTGGGGGTGGCGTAGACGGGTTGTCTATTCATTTTAATATAATGCTTTGCATTATGTTTAATATTATCCGTGACTTTGAATGGCTGAGTAAGTTGTGGGTATTTTTGAAACAGCCGACGAATGTACGTCTCTCCAGGTAAGGCAGAACTAATCCCAGTAGACTGGTATCTTGTGGTGATACCTTTAATTACGATTTTTGTTTGGTTATCAGTCAGTGTGCGACTAGTCATGTCTACCGATAGATTAAACCGTACTAGGAAATCTGCTCCTAATATTGGTGTCGTCACGTTGGCTATGGTAAAAATCCACGGAAATGTGCGGCACAGGCCGAGATTGACGTCTAAATATTTTTCACCGTATGTCGGTATTTGTGTGCCATTAGCTGCTTGGAGGTGGTAAGGCTGTGGAATAGCTTTTTGTTTACGTAGAGGTGGTATCACGCTGATTTCAGCTCCAGTGTCTATTAAGAAGTTATATCCGTGATTATTGTCACGAATATAAAATAGACGACTTTTAGTGGAAAATCCAGCGACAGTCGTCGTCTCTACTGGCCGGAATAATCGTTTCCCTGGTTCTTGTTTTTAAAAGAACAAGGATAAGTGCAACGCCGAGCTTGTGTGCCGAATTTTTTGTGGTAAAAACAGATTTTGTTCGCTCGTTCCCGTGTGTTGCTTCGACCTCTACTAAGACTTCGTTTTCGGTAGTTTGATCGTTTATTAAATGAATAACGATGGTTTATTTGCATTAATTCCTGCACTTGTCGAGTGAGATTTTCGACCGTCATTTTTAGTCCCGATATATCGTCGTCGCATGTCTGTTTCTGCTGTGCTTGTGCTGAGTTTACTTTGCGGTGCCTCAGATTTTCATGGATTCGATCTGCC
This sequence comes from Euprymna scolopes, assembly GCF_053919585.1. Classification (NCBI taxonomy): domain Eukaryota; kingdom Metazoa; phylum Mollusca; class Cephalopoda; order Sepiida; family Sepiolidae; genus Euprymna; species Euprymna scolopes. The sequence goes on from NC_136484.1 coordinate 80,504,694, forward strand.
ATATCGGCGAGTTTTTCAATATTTGTCTCATCCGTTGTGGGTGCTAGGATTTGTACTGTTGTGTCTGGAAGTTTATCCAGCCACAGACTTCTCATTATATTTTCGGACATTTTGTTGTCCCCTAGCAATGTACGCATGTATCGCAAAAGTTGTGACGGAGTGCGATCTCCCAATTCTACTTGGGTGAAAAGATTGTGTAACCTTGTTTCGTTTGAAAAGCCTGTCCGTCGTAAGATGGCCTTCTTAAATTCGTCATATGGGTTGTCTTCTGGCACATTCTCCAATAAATCCGCCACCTCTTCGACGGCGTCTGCCGGGAGTTTTTCCACCAAGTAACAGTATTTGGTTCGTTGAGACGTTATCCGCTTTGCGTCGAAAAGGGCCTGGATTTGGATAAACCAGGTCTTTATGTTGGTAGGATTAAATGCTGGTATATTTACCGTTAACGTTGCCAAAGGTTTTTCAACACAGGAAGGTTCCATGTTTGTTTTCTTCGCTCGAAAGTGATTTCAAAGCCTTTAAACTGTCAACTGACTTTTTCCGAGGACGCGGAGCTTGAAACTGTGGTCGAAAAAAAATTGTCGCTTTTGCCGCTGAGTCATGGTTGTTTAATATCTTATAAGATTCCGTTGTGCATATGATTTCTGCGTCGGGTCACCAACTTGTGGGGGTCGCCTGGCCTTTTTTTGGGAACTGACTTCCTCCACAAATAATAAAAATTAAAATAAGAAATCTTATGTGCAACACAAACGGAGGTTCATTTCCGGAATAGAAATAACAAACAATAACAAGCAAAACATAGTTCTCAATATTTCAGAGTTCTTCTTTTTTTTTTGGAGTTCATATGAAAGATGGAGAGTCTCTTTTTTGTGTTCTTTGAATGTTCAAATATGTAACAGAGACAATATTAAAGTTCGTCTGTTAAAAGAGAGTATTAATGCGCGGAGCAGTGGACATTAAATAATTGATGTTTGCACCCATGGCAAGTCCTAATGAGAAAGCGTTGAATGAGTCGGAAGAGTTTAAAGAGACGAAAGAATGCTCGAAAGGCTAAGAGACTAAAGAGATAGATTTTGTGTTTGTGCATGTTTATATATGATTTGATCGGCTCCAAACGAGCTCTAGAAAATCAGTTTTAAAATATGTCCTAGGAGGAATTCCATTGGACGGAAGACATCACATGGGGTGCTTTCAACTACGTCTGCACCTTTGGTATATAAAGGTCACGCCGGAATTTGCGTGGGTGTCATTTTTCATTTTTTTAACGCGCCGAAACAATTAATTGCACTGCGTGCCTAAATTGTATTTAACGATTTTAAATTTGAATATTAAACTGTGCCAACTGGCACAGAAGTTATTAAAACAAATTTTTGTTTTGTTGACTGTATGAAATTATCCACAAAATTTCTATGTTTTGTTAGATAAATAAAATTATCCACGAAATATTTACGTTACGAATGACAAAAACTACTATTTTACGAATGACTGAACCTATCTACAAAATTTTTACATTGTTGTATAAATTAAATTTTTCGCAAACTGCATTTTCTTCTTTTCGTTTTGTTGAATTATTGAAATTATACACAAAATGTTTACGTTTTGTTGAATTATTGAAATTATACACAAAATGGTTACGTTTTGTTGAATTATTGAAATTATCCACAAAAATGTTCACGTCTTGTTGAGTTTTTGAAATAATCGACAAAATGTTTACGTTTTGTTAAATTATTGAAATTATCCACAAAATGTTCACGTCTTGTTAAGTTTTTGAAATTATCGACAAAATGGTCACGTTTTGTTAAATTATTGAAATTATCCACAAATGTTCACGTCTTGTTGAGTTTTTGAAATTATCGACAAAATGGTTACGTTTTGTTAAATTATTGAAATTATCCACAAAATGTTCACGTCTTGTTGAGGTTTTTAAATTATCAACAAAATGGTTACGTTTTGTTAAATTATTGAAATTATCCACAAAATGTTTACATTTTGTTGAATTATTGAATTTATCGACAAAATGGTTATGTTTTGTTGAATTACTAAAATTATCCACAAAATGTTTACGTTTTATGTTTTATTGAAATAAACGTTTACAATGTTTACGTTTTGTTGAGTTATTGAAATTATTCACAAAATGTTTACGTTTTGTGGAATTATTGAAATTATCCACATGTTTATTTTGTTGAATTATTGAAATAATCCACAAAATGTTTACGTCTTGTTAAGTTATGGAAATTATCATCAAAATGTTTACGTTTTGTTGAATTATTGGAATTATCCACAAAATGTTTACGTTTTGTTGAGTTATTGAAATTATCCACAAAATGTTCACGTCTTGTATAGTTATGGAAATTATCCACAACACCTTTACGTTTTGTTTAGTTATTGAAATTATCGACAAAATGTTTACGTTTTGTTTAGTTATTGAAATTATCGACAGAATGTTTACGTTTTGTTACCTTTCATGTTTTATTGAAATAAGCGTTTACAATGTTTACGTTTTGTTGAGTTATTGAAATTATCCACAAAATGTTTACGTTTTGTTGAATTTTTGAAATTATAGACGAAATGTGTGTTTTGTTTTATTATAGGAATTATCCACAAAATGTTTGTTTTGTTTAATTATTGAAATTATCCACAAAATGTTTGTTTTGTTTAATTAGTGAAATTATCCACAAAATGTTTGTTTTGTTTAATTAGTGAAATTATCCACAAAATGTTTACGTTTTGTTGAATTAGTGAAATTATCCACAAAATGTTTGTTTTGTTGAATTAATGGAATTATCCACAAAATGTTTGTTTTGTTTAATTAGTGAAATTATCCACAAAATGTTTACGTTTTATGTTTTATTGAAATAAACGTTTGCAATGTTTACGTTTTGTTGAGTTATTGAAATTATTCACAAAATGTTTACGTTTTGTGGAATTATTGAAATTATCCACATGTTTATTTTGTTGAATTATTGAAATTATCCACAAAATGTTTACGTCTTGTTAAGTTATGGAAATTATCCACAAAATGTTTACGTTTTGTTGAATTATTGAAATTATCCACACAATGTTCACGTCTTGTATAGTTATGGAAATTATCCTCAACACCTTTACGTTTTGTTTAGTTATTGAAATTATCGACAAAATGTTTACGTTTTGTTTAGTTATTGAAATTATCGACAAAATGTTTACGTTTTGTTTAGTTATTGAAATTATTGAAAAAATGTTTACGTTTTGTTACCTTTCATGTTTTATTGAAATAAACGTTTACAATGTTTACGTTTTGTTGAGTTATTGAAATTATCCACAAAATGTTTACGTTTTGTTGAATTGTTTAAATTATAGACGAAATGTGTGTTTTGTTTAATTAGTGAAATTATCCACAAAATGTTTGTTTTGTTTAATTGGTGAAATTATCCACAAAATGTTTACGTTTTGTTGAATTAGTGAAATTATCCACAAAATGTTTGTTTTGTTTAATTATTGGAATTATCCACAAAATGTTTGCTTTGTTTAATTATTGGAATTATCCACAAAATGTTTGTTTTGTTGAATTATTGAAATTATCCACAAAATGTTTGTTTTGTTTAATTATTGAAATTATCCACAAAATGTTTACGTTTTGTTGAATTAATGGAACTATCAACAAAATGTTTGTTTTGTTTAATTATTGGAATTATCCACAAAATGTTTGTTTTGTTTAATTATTGGAATTATCCACAAAGTGTTTGTTTTGTTTAAATATTGGAATTATGCACAAAATGTTTGTTTTGTTTAATTATTGAAATTATCCACAAAATGTTTGTTTTGTTTAATTATTGAAATTATCCACAAAATGTTTGTTTTGTTGAAGTAATGGAATTATCCACAAAATGTTTGTTTTGTTTAATTATTGGAATTATCCACAAAATGTTTGTTTTGTTTAATTATTGGAATTACCTACAAAATGTTTGTTTTATTTAATTATTGAAATTATCCACAAAATGTTTGTTTTGTTGAATTAATGGGATTATCCATAAAGGTTTGTTTTGTTTAATTATTGGAATTATCCACAAAATGTTTACGTTTTGTTGAATTATTGAAATTATCCACAAAATGTTCACGTCTTGTTGAGTTATGGAAATTATCCACAACACCTTTACGTTTTTTTTAGTTATTGAAATTATCGACAAAATGTTTACGTTTTGTTTAGTTATTGAAATTATCGACAAAATGTTTACGTTTTGTTACCTTTCATGTTTTATTGAAATAAACGTTTACAATGTTTACGTTTTGTTGAGTTATTGAAATTATCCACAAAATGTTTACGTTTTGTTGAATTGTTTAAATTATAGACGAAATGTGTGTTTTGATTAATTATAGGAATTATCCACAAAATGTTTGTTTTGTTTAATTATTGAAATTATCCACAAAATGTTTGTTTTGTTTAATTAGTGAAATTATCCACAAAATGTTTGTTTTGTTTAATTAGTGAAATTATCCACAAAATGTTTGTTTTGTTGAATTAATGGAATTATCCACAAAATGTTTGTTTTGTTTAATTATTGAAATTATCCACAAAATGTTTGTTTTGTTTAATTAGTGAAATTATCCACAAAATGTTTACGTTTTATGTTTTATTGAAATAAACGTTT